>NC_045585.1:1560696-1894982 GCF_009819795.1 Aythya fuligula | reverse complement strand
ATCCTGTGTCCTCCCCCCTGCCAGGACACCAGGTTTGCTGAGGATTATCCCCCAGCATGTCCCTAATTATGGGAGCGAAGCCACGTATCAGAGGCTGGAGGTGCTGACAGCATCCAGGAAAACGAGGAGGGCCAGATCCAGTTTAGGAGGAGATGGGAGAAAAAAGGAGGATGTTACAGGCCTACAGACTGCTGCACGTGGTCTTGAGGGATGCGACACACACAGGCTGGTTTGAAGGTGTTACTATCCTGCATCGTGCGAGAATTCCCCGGGCTGCATCCCTGCTCGTTTGCAGAGGATTCTGGCTTCTCTCAAAGAATTTATTTTTACCCAGAGAATTGGGCTTGCTGCACTTCTAATGGGCTGGATCCTCAGCAGATGGAAGCCGGTATTGCTCCACTGACGTCAATAGTCACAGCTTGCAAGGACTCGCGGAGACGACACTTTATCCTCTGCTTATCTTCATCTCCCCCCCTCCCATCCCTATTTCTATTTACTCACATCGCAGAGCACAGCCCGTGCCACAAAAGCACGCTGAGTG
The DNA here is from genome assembly GCF_009819795.1 of Aythya fuligula. Lineage (NCBI taxonomy): Eukaryota > Metazoa > Chordata > Aves > Anseriformes > Anatidae > Aythya > Aythya fuligula. The sequence continues at coordinate 1,894,441 of NC_045585.1, read as the reverse complement.
ATTCTTCCCTTAAACAAAATGCCTCCTGCACGCCCCAAAGAACAAGGCACTGCTTTCAAGGGGCAGAAACAGGGATTTGGACACCTGGCATGCCACACTAAGACTGGGTACCCAGGCAGATGTGGCTGCAAGGGGCTGCCCTGTATCACCTGCCAGCAGGGTCCCTCTAACATATGCTCCTGTGTAGTAGCCAAGACACATTACGACCCCAAAGCAGCGCTCGAAGTGTACCTAAGATTACTGGTAAACAATGTAAATTTTAAAGAAGAGCCTTGTCACGTTACAAGTTTGTCCTCTGAGGAAAACGGGAGCTTTGGAGTGCTTTTGATTTGTTTTCTGGTTATTAACACACCACGCCGAGTGGTTAAGCTCCCACAGGAGCAGTGTGCTCCAGTTCCAGAGCTGCAAGCTGAGGCCCTGCACGTTCACGGTGCTCCTGAAGGCTGAGCTGAAAGAAGAGAGGGAGTACAGGTACTGGGGCTGCCACTGAAGTTACCCTGGGTGACAAAACAGGGCAATAAAAAACAACAACACATTGCAATTAGGCTCCTGCCCTCCAGCATAATCACAGTCCCAGAGTTGCCTTTCAATAAATGGTCCCAAACCACTGAGAGTTGGCAAAAAGACTTACCGTGGCACCTGTAGTTGTAGTCACTGCTGACACGTTCAGGACGCTGCCAGCCCCAAAGACACCCTGGGTGCCTTGTGGCTGAGTTTCTCTCAGCCCAGAGCCTCAAAGCAGCCAGAATCACCTGCAGCTAATGGACTGCTCACAGCTAATCCTAAATTCAGAGGTCTGCAAGTGGGCCTCTTCAGATAAGCCATCAGCACACAGAAATGCTGCATGTCAGCTCTTCAGCTGGGCTCAGAATTGCTCCTTTAAGAGATTATGGCACGAGCCAAGCTGCAGCATCATCGCACAATACTCACTCAGCAGGGAGCAAGATACACCAGGGGGCTTCAGGCTCATCATTTCTGGGTGACTGCTGAATGACACGCCAACGACACGTCTCTGAATTATCATGATTCCAGGATGTGAATCCACTTCTATGTAATTAAGAATATTTAACAGCCTGGACAGCTGATGGTAAGAGGCATGAAAATAATTCAGTTGCATTTCGGAGCAAAAAGCCCTGCCTACAATAGCTTGTGGTATTAACACTGTATGTTTAACTACCCTAGTGCAACTATCAAGGTGTCACTTAAAGAGTGAGTAATGGGGAGGGAAGGATTTTAAACGATTCCCAACAAGACCCTGACCCTCTTCTTTCTAGCCATTAGCAAGTTTCTGAAGCATTCAGAGCAGTTCCATTTGTTCTCAATCACCGGGAGTTTTAACTGTGGAATTTAAATGATTCTCCCTCGGACAGATCTAATTTTAGGAGCCATTCAAGTGACATCCCTCTGAGCTACAGCACATCGAGAAGACACTCCACGAGCATCCGCAGCACTGTTTGCTCCACTGGAGCAAAGCAGACGAATACGACTCATCACTTCAACGAAGTGGTACACGATCTAGTGGATACGCCAGGTGGTGACAAGCAAAAGACAGTGCATTAAAAAGAAGGGGAAAAAAAACACCTCCAGCAAATTTGGCAGTCGAGTTTGCAGCCAGAAGTCTCAGTAGAAGCAGGCTGAGGTCATGCAGCCCCTGATGACTCCAGGGGAATGAAGATCTTCAGCATTTCCCAAAGATCCATGAGATGAGAGACTGGCTAGAGGGAAATCTGAGCATTCATACAAACTGAAAACACCTATGAACCAGCATCCATCTCTACGGCCCAAGTCTTCCAATCCAACCCAAAATCTAGTTTGCAGAAGCCAAGATAGCCTTCCATAAAACTTTGTGTACACAAGACAAAAAAAAGAAAATTAATAAAGTTAGCAGAGTTCAAAGTGTGCAAATTTGACACTAAGCATGTGAACTAGCCATCTTTATCAGGTTGCAGAAGCTGTTGCAAACTCCTAGTGGCAAGAACGTGAAGGATCTTTAAAGTGCTGCCATCACCCTATGCAGATATCTCCTATTTAACCTGTCTTTTTCTAAAAGGTTTGATCTGAGCCACAGAAGCGAATTACTGCAGATGTTGAAGCTGTCAAAAAGCGAACAAATAAAAGCCAACGAACAGGCTGGTAAGTGATCGCTTGCATGTTCAGAGGAAGCCTGAGGGCTTGCACCACCGCTGTCTCCCTGCAAGTGCTGTTCGAGATCACCGCTTCACGAGGCTTAAACCATCGCGGAGCTGCTTTGACATCATGGTTTCAAGCAGATGTCAGAGCAGCACATGATCCTCTTGCTCTCGACTTGGCAACCATCTCCTTCTGCTGTGTTTTACACACAGAACATATTTCAAACATCCGCAGCGAATACATCAGGGAAGCTTGCTGTCTCCATAGCGTCAGCCTGATTTACTCCCTAACCTACTTCTGAGCTCCCGAACACAAAGCAGAGCAGGGCGAGCAGGCTGGGCCTTTCCAAACTGGTCAAATGCTTTATCCAAGCCACTCCAGGAGGCTCAGAGCAAGTTCCTTGAGTAGTCCTTCACCCCGAGTCTGAATTTCAGCCAGTTCTGCAAGCATGGTCCAAGTCTAGTCCAAGACCTTAAGCTGCAAGAAAAATACCACCAGCTTTCTTGTAAATTTTACTCACTGAACATGCTGAGAAAGAGAGGTTTATGCAAGAACTTTGCTCTAAGAGGAACTTAAAGATGCATTTATAGCCCAGATAATACTATCACATTCTGATCTGCATGCAGCAGATAAGTTACTTCTGCTATGACTGAATACGGGAGCACAATACATGCATAATTCTCTGATAAGGAGTAAATCAAATGCTTTGAACAGAGTACAGCATGCCAGCTCCAGATGTTAAGAAAGAGAATATGCAGGAAGACTTACACAGGAGGCCAACAAATCTCTCAGCACTGATAAAGACTGGGAGATGTTTACTAAACCCAAGATTTCTGATATGCACAAAGGAGAGCGTGAGCGAAGGAAGGCTGGAGGAGGAGGGCAGGGAGCAGCAGCGATGCTCTTCCTTCTGCACATTTCTGCTCTCCCCAGCAGCTGCCCCTCATAACAGCTGCGCCATCTTAACACCAGGTACTGCAGGCCTCCTTGGAGAATTCAGACCTGACCAAAGTGTTTTCCATATAAAAATCCAATAACTGAGCTCCAAACTGCTTAGCATGAACAAAGCATAATCTTTTATAGATGCTGTGGTACTTGGCTCTGGACGTGAACTCCATATACAACAGCTTCTTGCTGCAGTCTTTAATCTTATTAGACTTGACTGCAGATACTTATTTGGCCCTTGTCATTATGCGTAATATTATATATTGCTTTCTCATTAGAGAGGGGGAAAAAGTTTCTTCTGTGCCCAAGTAGACTGGCTGCCAAAATCTGGCATGCCTCGCTTGTGGTGCCCACTTGAGTGAGTCACGCTTCCCTCCCCTCTGCTGGGAGACCTACACAGCATCACCCCCTCCTTGGAGGTAAACTGGTGAAGAAACAGCGTAGGAGATCTTCACCAAGCGTCCAAAATAAAATAAGCTATTTTAAATATCAGCTGATTACCACATCCCCAGCACATCCACCAGTACATAATGCTGGGTATTGATTTATGAAGTGGACTCTCCTCAAGCAGGTGCAGACTGGTGTAAGTGACCAAGACACAGAGGCAGGGATTTATAGGGGAGCTAAATGAACCCACCTGCATTGAAAATACCTTGTCTCTCCTCCTCTCTGCCTCAGAAAAAGCTAGGAACTGAAAATAAGGAGAGCACTGGTAGGGACAGAACGAGCATTGCCAACCTGCTAGGAGATGAAGCTCTTTTTCAGGCAGAACCTTGGATGGGAGCAACTCTGCAGAGACAGAAAATGATTTGATTTAGTTTGTGACTGGGAAGGGAGGATGTATTTTGTCCTCATGAGTTCACAATGTAGATACTTAGCTTTTTAGATACTTAACTTTTGGGGGTAAGCTTGGTTTTTCTCTCCTAGCTGAACTCTGCTTTTGACACACGAACAAGAGAAGGCTCCCAGTTCTTCTGTGATTGGGCTTACCCCGTGGTGAGAGCCTCTTATTTTAAGGCAAACCTCTCTACTGTGCTGCCAATGTTGCTGACACAACCAAAGCGGCGTAAAGGAGACGGTGTTTCCTCATCTGAGTCCATATTCTGCCCACATGGGACCACAGCAGTAACCTATTTAGCACTTGCATTCATTACTATCACTGGAAATCACTAAACAGAGCACCTAAAGGAATTGTTAGGCAAACACCCACTGAGCAGAGGAGATCACCTCTTCAATTAGTCAACAAACCCAGCCCTTATTTCAGGGGAAGGAGCATCGATCCAGAGTCACACCTATTTGCAGGTTCAATGATGCCAGCTAAGCTACAGCAGTTGAAACAAGGGACATACCACAAGGCAAGATTCTGGATTTTAATTTTTTGGGGTCATATTAATCCACATCCTTGCTAATTTTGCAAATTCAGTAGATTGCAATGGATCTTCAACAGCTATTACAAAACGCTTTTTATCACATTAGCAGTGAAAAGATGTTTGCAGTGTAACACTCCCTGTACAATTTCCCCTCCTTATCATCATTCTCTGAGCAGTGTTTCATAGCAAGAAGATATGCAGCATAAAATCTCCCTGAATATGAAATTTTCTGAGTAATTCTGTCACTAGTCTCCCAGGACATCCTAGTCAAGGATGAACAATTCAGTAAAAGCCCTACAGAACAGGAGAGAAATTAATCATGCATTTTAAAGTGTTTTGAACCTTCTTATAGGATTTAATGAAGAATTCTGTTGAGCTTTTAACACTTACAGGGGGAAAAAAAGCCTCACCTAGTCTACAAATCAAGCTCTAGGTGTATATTAAAGTTGATTAACATGAGAGAAGAGCTTGTCCTATCTAAATGCAATTCCAAAGTAACCCTAGACTTCTTAATGGACTTTGAGATTTTATTTATTTTATTTTTATCACCTACATGATTGCATCCATTTCCACAGAAGTCAACAGCAAAGATGTCATTAACTCTGGACCAAATCCCTTCCAAACACTCATTCAATTTTTAATGTTCCAAGAGTGGAAGTTATCCAGTGGCTACTACATAAGTTGGAAATTTTTAGCATCATTAAAAAATAAATGGTTTTCCTACAGAAAATGGTGAGGAGCTTGCTTCTGAAATAAACCCTTTCATTTTCTTTCATTTAACAGGCAAAATTGAAAGCAGGTATCAAACGTTTCCTACCTTCCCCAGCAAGTGCAGCTGGTCCAGACTGTTAAGGACTTTATGAAGTGGCTAAGAAATAGCCTTTACCCTTAGATGAATGTGATTTGTTTTAAAAGTACCCTTGGTACTTGCTGTAGCTTACTGTCATGTGCTAGTATCACCGCTTTAGGATATCATTTCAGGATAAGAGTTTAGGCTAAGTCACAAAAGGAGCAGGCATTTATAGGGGGTAACAAAGCCACCCAGAACTGACGCACATTAAAAAGCAAAAGAGCAACCTAACAAGAACTTCAGAAACCATAAAACACCTTCAATACATCACAGAATAATCCAGCCTCAAGTTAATTCATGCCAAGAAGAAACCATCCCTCGAGAGCACGTTATCTTCTTACTGCATCCAAGGGAGTATTTTTGCTGGCACTGATTGCTGTCAAGAAGAGGATATCGCAGCAGCATCTGTGCTAAACGCACTCAGGAAGACCACCGTACAACAAGCTGCTACCAACAAGTACAGGTGAAAATTCTGGGTGTTGAATCATGATCTTAATTTTTTTTAATAGCATGCAAAGACTATGTCAGTAGCACTTTTCATTATCCACTTCACCAGTCCAGAACTACTTGGTAATTATGCCCATCCACTCTCCTTTGACAGAGCTAGCTAACAGAACAAGAGCTTCTGATAATACACAAGCTTCTTGTAAAGAATTCATGTCAGAAAGCAATAATCTAAATAGCAAAGCTGATGAGTTTGCACAGTGCCTTGCTTTAGGGAATAAGCATTTTCTCTAGTTTGGAGCAAGTATACTCGGGGAGCAAACAGAGAGGGACTAAGACATAACTACTTTAAAAGCTATTAAACAGCAGATCCTACAAGCCTTACCTTTGCCAACCAAAGAAGTAAACAGAATTAGAGAAATGCTGCAAAACAAACAATTTGTTTCTTGTCAACTCCAAACAATGCCTTTTGCCTGTATTTTTAGGCTCTCCAAAGAACAGGAAAAAAAAATGTTATGTTCATAGAGCACTAAAATTTAGACAGAGAAATCACATTTCATAATGAAATGCCAAATAAGTTCCCTGAACATACAACTAAGTGTAAATAAAAGCTCTGATACGAAAGCCTGATTTAACTTCAGTTGACTTCAGCTAAACAAAAGCCTTCCCGCTCCAGTAGCTATTGGATTTGGTTTTTATATTTTGGTTCCCGTGATCCTTTCTCTCCATTTTCAAGGTCACTGTGCCTTCAGAGGGGAGGAGGAAAGATCTTCCAGCATCTTGGCCACAGCACACTCTTAGCTCTGGAAATAACGTGCTGCAGTGGGGAGGAGGAAAGAGCAAATGCCATCATGATACCATTTATTGTGTCAATTTAAGGAAATACTGTGCAGATACAGAGAGAGGAACCAAGGCTCATCTGTGTTGTAAGTGGGCAGGTCAAGTGAAGCATCATCATCAGCATCTCTCTTCTATACGGGATGCTTTTCACATTGCTGTACTTGAGGGAAATCAGCCAGATTTCAACAAGTTTATACACCTACATGCAGTTATGCATTTAATGCTCATTTACTCACACAGCCAGCAGAACAACATATGCTAATGCTGTATCAGACTGGGAAGTCAGCACAGGGTAACCCTTACACTTGCATGTAGTTCACGCTAATTTGCAGATGCTCAAACACCAAAAGAGGCTTGAGATGTGCAAATCAGTGCAGAGATCAGAGCGTTTTAGTGTCTGGACAAGGGAAGGGCCTGGTGCCCAGGCAGGTACAAGCCTCACAGCCAAAGGGGTTCATAGGCAGAACTCACTGACTGCAAACTCCATGATTCCTTGAAGGATGCCTAAACGGTTCACTGAGTTGGCGTCCCTGTCTCCCCTAATCCAACTCACGTGTGTTTTTAGTTTCCCTCCCATCTTCACCTTTACTCTGCAAACAACAGGACTCCAAGTCGCAATGACCCCTGCAGCATAAATCTCACTGATAGCAGCTCAAAACCTTATTTGCTCACCTCTCCCCAACCTATTAATATAGAAAACATGTTACAAGATGCAATTAAAAACATGTCAAGATAATCTTAAGAGAAAGTCCACAAAGTCTCAGACACTGTATTCCCCACTGGCAATGAAATATATTTGAAATCTGAAGAAAAAGACTCTTAAAGCCTTCATTTGTTTCCTCATAATCTAGGGCACTCCTTTAAGATTAGCAAAAAAAATCTATAGCAATTTAAAACCATGTGCTGAATTTCTAGGATACAACTTCAATAAGTTAATTGAACTTACCAGCTCAGAGATCATCACCATAGTAGCCTGAAAGACAAGAGTTACAGCCAAAGTGATGTATCAATCGATTTCAGCCCTTGTAAGCTATCCGAAGATTAAGATTCTTGGCTAGATCAAATATGCTAGATTAACAGTAACGACATATTTTAGGCTTTTGCAACCTCTATTCACAGACCAATCTTCTCAATGCTGCAGATAAAGCTGCCTCATTAGACAGTTCTCCATGCAGAGGCTTATAGTATTTCAATTTGTCATCTTCCTCATAGCTTTAAGTCAAAAAAGAGATACACCTTATTAAAAAAAAAAAAAAAAAAAAAAAGTATTTCAGCCATTCTCTGTGACGCTTGACAGGGTTTTGCACATACAACTCACAGAGAACAAAGAATTTTTAAGAACCAGCACTTGGCTAACAAGTCAGCCTCTTGAAAAGATTTTTTATGGGCACAATTTCGAGATCTAGTTTTTATATTGCTTCAGAAAACTTATTTCCTAATCCATTCAGCCACAAAGAAATAAAAAACAACTTTCACCCAAAGAACAATTTTTTGGGTTATCGATGTTTTGTCAGCATCTCTAAGAACGATACTTAGATGTTCCTTTATTTTACGCACATCAGTTAATCCCAAAGGTCTCCCTGACCCTTCATCATCACGGCAAAAGGCAGCGCTCTTGCCAAGTCTGTCAGGTTTTCCTCCTTGGTGTCAAGGCAAATTCGTAAGGTTCAAATTGCTCATTTCATTACGCAACGGTACTTTTCAGAGAGCTGGTAGCAGATAACACGACACATACTTTTTGTTTCACGCTCTGGACATCCATCTCTCCCTGGGAAGCAGCCCCAAGATGAATGGGGAGAAAGAAGAGGAAATAATTAATGTTCCCAAAAGCCCAGAGCAGATCTGGTAGGGAAACTGGAGGGAATCAAAAGCTGAGACCAGCTGAGAGGCTGAGCACTGCTCTCAATTCCTTTCAGTGCTGTCCCCTGGAGAGCATCTTCCATCAGGTGAGAACATCCTTCTGATCAGCTTCCTTCATTTCAATTGTCATTTACCTCTGGGGATGCAGACTTCGCTTAAAACTATATCCCATTGCCTTCTTGTTAGTCATCCAAGCAGTTATATCCCTCTTGTACTTTTTGATTCCATTAGGAGAGTTATAAAGAAATAAATTAGAACCACAACACATCTACAGCTTGTTCTGAAAGAGACTGTTAGCACTTGACTCACCTACTTAGATGTCAATTTAGCACTCTTAGCTGGATTTAAATTGAGTCAAGACTGATCTGCTTAAGACAGAATCTGCACCTGTCCCCCCCACAACACTTTAAATAATTAGAATGAAACAAAAAAGTCAAATATTACTACAACCTGGGAGCGTGCAAGAACTCAGAGCGTGACAGGCTCACTCCCCTGCCTCATTCACATCTGAATGTTGCCCAAACAGCTGAGCCCAGCACAAGAGCTTCTCGGCAGCCTGTATGCTCCTCTCAACACACATCCTTGCCCAAGCTTCTACAGGAAAGGGGGAGCCCAAAGGCATTCCCCTAAATGTCCTGCTCCTTGATCATGGTCCACAGAAAGAAACCTAAATGTCTTAAAAAATACAAATGCTTTTAGCATTCCAGGATGCTATTTTCAAAACCATCTTTCTAAACTCAACCTGCCCAAGGTTTTCAATCAAATAGCAGCCAAGGAGTAGGAGGGATGTGACATCTTTTCACTTGCTGTCCCAGCCTGACAGCACAGCAGCTGCCACCAGGTATTACAGCAACAAAAAAATCTGCAAGGAGCAACTGAAAGCCGCATGAAGGGGCATTTTGTACTAACCTCAAGTTCCTCCTCTCCTCACCTTCCTTCCATCATTGTCTTGGCATCTAACATCAGCCGCCATCAGCACTTTTGCATGTTATTTTCCACCTGTGAGCTCTTTAGGGCAGATCAAGATGCCCCCAAATTTGCAGCACTTAACAACTGCCCAGTCTGTAAGGGGATCACTGCAGTACTCCTAAGAACAGTGATTTTAGATCCCCTTCTTTTGATGCCAATGTGACCACTGGTATAGCCTCTGTATTTAGTCCACATTACCAGGCAGTAGAACCAGCGTCCCTAAAATTAGGGGTGTCTGAAGTTCAGATAAGCATAAGAGTAGGAGCAAGGTTTTTCAAAAACAGACAATAATTGTGTTTTTTCATCCCTAATACACTGCAGAAGCTTTAAATAATTTTTTTTTATTTTTTTTTTCAAGCACATCCACTAATCTCCTAAACCAGGCTCTTGCTTTAATTCTGATGCAGTCATTTCTGAAAGATGGTCTTAGATAGTTAATTATCTAGCAAAACAAACAAAAAAACACTAACCAACAAATACTGGACAAACCCAATTCCTCAGAATTTCACTACTGGTATTGTCACCTGCAAACGCCCTCCCACGAATGACCAAAATAATAAGACTGCCAATCCTCCAGAGCATCTCTAAACCCTTCCCCATCCCTTTTAACCAGGTCTTCAAGCACATATGAGCTGACACCCAACTAACTACATTCAGAGCCTCAAAACCAGCCTTGGCTGGCCTCAGGATTACAGTGAAATTCCACAAAGTTTGTCACAGACTGCATTGCTTATTTCAGAGAGAACAGTCCTAATAGAGAGTTTTTCTTTTGTTTTTAATATCAAAGCAGAATCTTAATAAATCTTATAGCAAAGCAGATGGAAAAAAAACATGCATGCAGCTACAAGCAGTTACCGCAAGCTCAGACATGTAACATCTGAAGCAAAGAGCCTGCTGCCCCATCTTCTTGGAATACATCAATCCAGTAATTAGGTGTATTAAGAGCTGTGTCTGTCGCATTTCACTCATTTCCACAGACAGAAGAAGCCACATTTATAAGTCATTAAGCTGAAATAAAATCTTTGCTGGGCTTAATTAATTTAAATATTCATGGCAACAGGATAGCAGGGGAAAGTGTTGTTCTTAATCAAAACAGACACTGCTGTTCTATAATGCAAATTGCAATTTCTTATGTGGACAATGCCAAGTACCTACAATAAAAGGGAGCTGAACATCAGTGATAAACATATAGAAAAGGCAGCTAAAAAGGATTCACATTGTCCCCTACCTCTTGAACAGAAATGGGCATTTGCTGACCCAAACGTTTGCTTAATAATAAAGTCATGCCTAAAACAGCAGTTCCTTCCAGGGTAATTTATCACAATTTACTCAGGCGCAACACTCAAGGAAAAAAAAAAAGGAAAAAAAAGACTTTTGAGGTAGTTATTGAAGTTATTCACGTGTCTCTGAGCTGCAGTATGTTCACAGCTCTTCAGCCTAGAGCCCTGGGACTACCCTACACAGCCCTTAACAAAGAATTCCCCACAAACCACACCGAGGGTTGAGTCACGAGCTTCACCCCAGACCTGTCACCCCCACACCCCCTGAACTTGGCCATCAGCCTGGGTGACACCAGGTCCCCCCTGAACTCCAGCCACAACCAAGTTACCTGCTTCACTGCCCCACACCTTTTTCTCTGGCGGTGTTTAGGCCTCAGGTAGGCCCTCAGCATCCCCAGGGGTTAATTCTCCATGTCCCACCAAAAAGGAGCCGAGCTTGAGGGTAGGCCAAGTGCTACCCAACCTCATGGCACTTCTGACACATTCCTCCAGTGGTCCAACACCTCCTGCCCACTCCCTCCTCTCCTTACTCCAACGTTACTACGGGGTGGAAGCAGGATGGGGAGGGACCACAACAAACCCGCATCCCCTGTGCAGCTCCTCCACAGAGCACGCGATGCTGTGAGGTGGTTTCCAACCTCTCAGGCCCTCTGAATTGCTGTTCTGAGAGGGATCTTCAAATGTCAGCAAGGTTAAAATGGAAGCACTGTTCTTACAGCAAACCCACTGCGGATCTGTGGAGACGGGCTCTCCCCTTACAGCGCTGCAATGAACATAATTTTCTTTTAGAAATTTGGCAGAAGTGGCAATGATTGCTCCTCTTGGTCCAAACCTTTGTAGTAAGGGCACATGCCGAGGAGGTTAGAGAGCAAAGCTCCCCTTCCTCCTCTGCCTGAGGGAAATCCACAAAATGGAGCCCCTAGGGCTGACCTGTGCTGTTTGGCAGGAAAGATGATACAAGATTTGTTGGGCTGAAATGTGGCACAACAGATTGCTGAAAAATGACTTTAAAAAAAGTAGAGAATACAGTTTCCAATTTTTATCTGTTAATAGCAGCTTTGGTTTCATTATCTGCCATCCCCATATCACACTCTGGATACAATTAGCATCACAGAAATAAAATACTTGATGGAAGTAGCAACATGTTTACTGGTAATGAAATGTTTATGGTTCAATTTGGTACACTAGTAAAGAGTGAATGCATTTACTTCAGGACGTGAGAAAACAAAGTGTAGATAAGCACAGAAAATCACTTTGACTCGAGACATTCACAAAATGTTGTTATTATTCCCCCCAGGAAAGATAATATTGATTGCTGAGAATCATTTGGACAACGACAACAATGTGTTCTCCTGATAGAAGTCAACAGCCCATCTAGCAGTCATCTGTACAGAAACAGCACTGACCGAAATAAAACTCCCCATCTCAAGTCTCCTTTGATAAAGGCCCAGAACAGAAAAAAACCTTGGCATGACCTCCTCCCTCTGCTGCAGCTCTCCTCTCACCTAGGATTTGGGTCCGCCACAGTGCCTGAAGGACCAGGTGAAAACTTTGCCACAGCTTTTGCTTGACACGAGGCAAATCATTTCGTCTGCCGCTACTTCAATTTCCACTTTTAAGACGGGCAAAGCACTCTCTGCATATTTACGACCAAAAAATAAAAAAATAAAGTGAAGTTCCTAAGGGCAGGAACAGATTTAGACACTGCCTTGAATAACAAGAGCCTCAGCTGTGATGAAAGGCAAACCAAATACCTCCACTGCACCAAACGTTTAAAAGAAGTTCTGATCTAATGTAGTTTAATGCATACTGTAAAGGGAGGAAAAAAAAAAGCTTGAGAGAGTTTTGTTGCTTTTAACAAAGATTAAATACTATTTATTCTGGGTTCAGCCACTATTAGGAACGGCATCATAGCAGGAATACAAAGATTGAGGTGGAATCAGTGGGATTTCCTCACTTCTGTTTTTACAGTGGCTGGCTGGCAAAAGAAGAAACAGATCTCACTCTAAAGTGATGGAAAACAAAGAGCTGCATGCAAATCAGCAGGGCAGACCCCAGGTTTTCCTTTGTTTAAGTTTCTAGGTGATTCATAGCCTCATCCTTTCTGCACTCTTTCCCCTTTGCCTCGACTGTTCTGAGCACCCCAGCTTGTAACAAAGGTGCACAAGGGCTGTAGCTCAGAGAAGCATCAGAGACAGAGAAAAACAGGGCAAGGAAAGAAAGGAAGAGAAAGGAAACGCGGTTTGAAACACAGGAGAGCTGGAGAAGCTTCATTCATCTTGACAGAACAAAGGCTGATGAATAGTAAGCGTCAGATCCTGAAGAGAACCCGGCACTGCGTGAGGTCCCAAGTATTCCTGGAAATTGTCTGGACCGCCCCAGCCCAGCAGCTTTTGCAGAAGGCTTAAAGAAATGCATTTATCACACGTTACTTCTGTTGGCCAAGCTGGCAGGCTAACCCAAAGACAAGAGGTTTCATCCGGTTTCATCCATCACATTTAATCCAAATCAGTGGTTCTCAGCCAGATTTGACTCTGGTTTGTGCTACAACTGATAAATGCCGAGAGCTTTACCCAGGCTTACAACAACCCCTGACATTTCTGTGTGATCTAAACGACACAGAACCACCTTGCTAAGATCTGCTCCTGCACCCGTAGAGTCATTTGGGTTTTCTTTCTGTTTCAAGCAACAGCAGGGTCAGGCCTCATCCACCAAATGGATTCCCTGACTTTTGAAGAGAGACGCCTGACCTACCAGCACACACAGACGCCGACCGTCCTCCCCCAGCAGCACCTCTTGAAGAGCCAAATAAATCTGTATGCAGGTTCTGCATTTTTCTCCCCTGAAGCATAATAAAGTTGAAAAGTCATGATTCGAACTAACCAGCGACACTTCAGTCTAAGAGCCAACTCCCCCAAGAATCCTGACAAGCAACAAATGAGCACGATATAAAATATGCAAGGAAAGACTCATCTTTGCCTAAGGACTGGAAGAGTTGCTGAATCCCAGCCCACACACCTAAAAGAAGGGCTTCTTTTTGTTGGATTTATTTTTTTTTTTTTTTTTTGGAACTTAGTGCACTTGCTAAGAATCAATGCTCCAGTACTTCGACTACAAGGAATATGAACCAGGCTCCACAGAGATTAAAGCACACCAGCCAGGATCAGTCCATTAATTAAGCATTCCCCTAAAAGTTTAACTAACTTTCCTCTTTTGGGTTAACTTTCCAGAAGATCCCAGAAGCAGAAAACTTCAGGGGCCTCCATGCTCAAGCACCCTATCGGGAAATGCTTTTATTATCCACAGTTATCCAGGACTTCCCTACCATTCCTGTTCTCGAACCAGACATCCTTTTTAAGGGGTTGTAAATTGACCTTACCAAGAAGCCCACTGCAAACAAATATATTGGACTACTGGTCCAACACATATACTGCAGTACTGCCAGCTGAATCACACGGTAACGCTTCAGTTCCTGACTGATTTTAAGCTGGAAAATAAGGTATAAAAATGTTTCAGGTTATAATTCATGAAATGTTTCTTTGCACCCTTTTGCTATGTTCCCCCCCCCCCCCCCAAAGAAAAAAGCAACCACACAATGCCAGTAAGAGCATTTGGCCATTCCTCCGTCAAGTTTATAGCAGTCCAGAACACATTATTTCTTAAGAGTTCAGTATGATAGACTTCCACTGCTCGAGTATAAACAACATTCCCACAGAACTTGTTCCATGGATGAAAAAGAACACCTCATTTTGCCCACGTCACTTTCTCTGTTTTCAATTTATTTTCAATTTGTTCAATTGCCTTCAGGATAACAAGTTTGATCTTATGAAGAGCAGCGTACCTCTCAAAGAATTTATCAGTCTGTTTATTCACTACTCAATTGATTTGACCTTTACTGGGTCACCTGCCACTTGAAGTCATCTTAAGGAAATCTAATTAGCCACCACGCAGCAGAAAGTTCTTAAACCACGTTTCAACGCCATCCCCTAGCTTCCAGAAGTGCTACGCTTCCTCATTTCCCAATGATTATAGAAGAATTGGAAAGTACTCAACAGCTTCAAAACAATCCAGTTCAAGGTATGTTGCCACTGCAAATTTCATCAGTAAAAACATTAAAAGAGAACATGCCAGAGAGAAACAGACATAATGAAAAGACAAACGAAGGAATCACTGCTCAGAATCTCAAAGCCTCTTAAAATTTTGGTAGACTATTCTTAAAGGTTATTCTATCGGCATGTCAGAAGTGGCTTCTGAATGTCACGTACAAAGGGTTCCAAGATACATTAGTGGAATTTCAAAGAGGTACAGGTTGCATCAATTTGCTAGAAATCAAATATTTTTTTCCTTCTTATTTTGTATTTCAAGCCCGATGCTATTCAGGGGACCAGAGGCAAAATGTGCTTAGACTTGATGAACCCTCCATAGCAGCTGAAATCTGGGTCATTTTTTGCAGTGGCAAGAACAGAAGTGTGTGCATATTTGCAGAGAAGGAAGAAAAGTAGGTGTGTATATTTGGGGAAGGCTTTTTTTTTTTTCCTTTTTAAAATCATTACTGGTTAGGGATACCTACCCACTGAGACGCTCTACCTGGGATCACAGTCCTATTTGCAGTCTCTTCAGCAGCAGGACTCTTCGCACCTCAAAAGGAGGTCAGCAAACAACCACCCACGATCAACACCACAACACACTTCTTGTTGGCGAGGCAGGTGGCTGCTTTCACAAGGATGCACCTCATCCTCACGAAACGCCTACAGCCAGAGCCACCATCCATCTCCCACGTTGCTTGACACTGCCAGGGGAAACTATCTGTCCAGCAGACACGCTACACCACTTGAATTTCCAAGCCTAACCCCTTTTTGAGAGCTCACACCAGCCGCTCAGCCCCGATATCTGCTCCTTCCATAATAAATTCATTTAGCTTCCACAGCATCCCTTGCATTGTTGTGTGAGGTACTCACAGACACCAACTTAGCAAGGTTAATCTACTCGTGCCATAGGAAATAAGAAAAAGCAACCCTTTCACAAGGGATATGGCCATTCCTGTCAAGACTTGATGATTCTTATGGGTCCCTTCCAACTCCAGATATTCTATGATTCCAAGTCACGTAGCTCCCATCACCACCAAATATTGCAGTCAGTCCAAGCAGTTCTGCACCTCTGTAAAACCAATCCTGACCTATTCCACTGTGTTTTAAAGCCACAATAACACTGTGGAAGCCCACTAGTTAACATTAAACTAAGGCCATGCTGACTACCCCAAAGCAGCTCACCGATTTGTGCATTTTCCACGCTAGGAAATTTTTGACAGGTCCATCTCAGACTTTCACATGCCGCAAACGTGCGATGTTGACTGCAATGATTCCATCCGATCGCTTCCATACGCTCGCTTCCATCGTAAGCTAAAATTGGCTCGCTCTGAGCAGACTGCTTTGCTGAACGAGGAAACAGAACGCTCACGAGGATGTTGAAGCCTCACAAGCTGGTTCTATCCCATGTAATAAATGTTTCATCTACCCAACTCAGCTGAGCCTATTGGCAGGGATCCGCTTCCCATCAGACCCCACGTGTTGAAAAATTCACTGGTTCCTCAAACAGACAGTAATTCTTAGACATAATTGCTTGCTCGACTATGACGATGAATAATTAGCTACGAGCCTCAGAAATAGGAGCAAGTCAACCACATCTCAGGTAAAATAATGTGGAGATGCTCTACTGGAATCGATAAAGCCGCAGCATATTTATGCCAGCCAAGGATATGATTTCTTAATGAGGACCATAAATATAAGAAGAAAATCCCAATCAATTGCTCCCCCTGTCCTCCCCCAGCTCACAAAAGACTATAAAATCATCTCTTACATCACTGACATCTTGCCATTTGATCTGAAAAAAGACATCCTCGGCATTACTGTTTTGCTACTTTTGCTGCAGAGAGTTTATGAACTGAGAACGCTGCAAGTACAAGCTTTGCCTCATCTGGAGAGACTCACAGATGATGGCAGCTGATGGAAGAAATGAAATACAGAACTGATAGGCCAACACACAAAGAATACTTAGAGATTGTTCTGTGAAACCTCTAAATTCTGGTAAAATCTTGGTTTAAACATTCATCCTGCTCAGAAACCACACTAATGTTTCATTTCAACCTTCTCTCATTTTCAAGATCACAAAATTGACAAAATTATAACAAAACATTTTTATGTATTCTTACGTATTTCTCTACTTTGGATTCTCTACCTTGAAACAACTGCTGCAGACTTCAGCCTGCCTCCAACAGTCAATGGATTTCAGCATCAGAAAACAGCACTGGAAGTTACATGCGATATTTTGGGGATTGCTCAGAAACTGGAATGTAACAGAAGATTGGTCCCATCCTACGCAGTGCTGAGAAGCTTCCCCAGGAGGTGAGGGCACTCTGCAACTCACAAATTTTTCCATTTTCATTATTTATGAGTGAACCAGAAAGCTGTGTGGGGATGCAGCAACGAAAAGAGGGATGGAATAATGCAGATTAGAAGGGTGCCAAAGAGGTGCCCGTCCTGTGCTACCTGGTGTTACAGCGGTTTGGCTGATGATTTCAATAGCAGCAATCTAAAAAAATGGGAATTCATTTCCAGGGCAACATCGGTAGGAGGTGAAACATAAAAGTGAGTGATGGGTTAATGAAAATAAATGGTCTGAAATAACAGTGGTTCAGTAAGGCACATATTTATCGTGTTATCCAAGTTGACTACATGAGACTTATTAAGTTAAATCAGCCCTCATAGAAGCTGAATAAACGGAGACAATTCTGATGATCCCAATGCTTTAATCTCCCCATTCACACTATATTAGTCAGGAACAGAAAGAGCAAGAAATTGGCACAGTGAAATACCTTAATTTTTAATGTAAACCTTTGGCAGAAAAGTCACTTTAAAACAGGCGTATCACTTCCATTTCTAATTATGAAACATTAACGTTATTATGAAAGGAGCCATTTCAAACACCCAGAATCTACTTGTTAGCTTAAAAGACTATTCAATTGCACGGGCAAGGAGGCGAGGGCAGAAGAACAATACCTCCAGGAAAGTCTACAAAACAGCCTTTTGCTGTTTGCTTCTTACCTTCCAAGGACATGGATCCTCTGCTAACAACATTAAGTATAAAAAGACGCTAGCTTGGTCAGCAACAGTGAAAAGTTGTTGGGTATACAAGGGAGCAGCTGCGAGAACTTTGGATCTTGAGAGATTAACCTCGTGACCCTCAGCAGAAGAAGGAAATCACATCTCCTCCTCAGCTCATGTTTTTAAGAAGGCAAGTTATAGTTATGCCCATCTTCTGATCCTCCTACAATATCCAGGCTGGGGGAAGACTGATGTTTGGAAAATCAGTCGCCGTGCCTTCTCAAAACCAAACCTACCAACCCAAAACCACACACAAAAAAACCTTACCCCTTTATCCCCTCTCCCAGCTAACTAAAAGCTCGAAGATTTATATATATTTAAAGTTTGTACTGAAAGTTTTGCAAAAAGACTAACGATGAGTCACCTCCACTCCCCAGATGAGATCATTTCAGTTCCATGATACCACCACATTTCACACGGTCACATCTAAACACTGACTTCAACAAAAACAAGCCTTTTTCAGATAACGTTAAGAACAACTAAAAAAACATTTCCTTGGACCTTTCCCCTTGCCTGAAAAAAAAACAAAACAAAACAAAAACATAGCCTTATCCAAACATGAATTTTACTGATTCCAACTCTTCTGTGTTTTATTAAACATTTCACTTACAGCTCACAGCAGCAAGACAGAAGAATGGATGTCCTGGGCCAGGCTGAAGGCCCAGAAAGCCCAAGATTTTTTCTCTGACCTCGGTGAATGCTTGGTAAAGGTATGTAGGAAACAGCAAAACCTAACAATCCTTCTTTGCATTTCCTCTTCCAAATTTCTACAGAACCATCAATTTGGAGATATTCCAAGCCAGAACGTGCATTTTCATCTTTCTTTATCGATCCCGAGCTGCTGTTCTTTGTTTTATCAATTTTTTTTTCTCTGTACTTATTTGTAATTTTGTCCTCTGAAACACCCTGCGGCAATGAGCTCCACCACTAGATAACATGCTGTGGGAGAAAAAACACAACACCTTCCATTTTATTTTTAAAGAAACCTTATGAGTTTAAAAAAAAGGACCACGGTGAAATAACCTGAAGATGCTTCTAAATTTGAAAAGAGAAATTAGTGGCAAATCACTTCTACCTGTAGGCTGAATTCAAGTCACTTCAGTTCAATCTTACCTTCTGCCAGCACCATCATGAAACTGCATCAGTGTATTTTTTTTTTTTTTTTTTTTTTTTCCAAAGTATCATGGACACACAGAAGAGCTGATAATGGGCCGAGTCCATCAGAAAATTATCAAGATGGTTTTTGCTGTCTTACTGGCTCCTAACCCATTATTTTGAGAAGGCACCAATAAAAAAAAAATAGGTGAAAGACTACCTTACAAACCTGCTCCCATGGATCAAGTTTTTGGGCTAGAGTTTGTGGGATTTTGTACATTGTTACTGCCCAGATTTTAAGACACAGATACTTCCCTGCAGCTAAGTCCACTGCTGGTCTGTGGTCATCATTTTACAGTCTTGCAAAGGGCACAATATCAACTCTTAAGATAATAATGAAGCTAGAACAGAGAACCCTTGCTCCTCTAAATCAAAAAGAAATGTGTGAATAAGCCCCCAAGCACCTTTCATGCAGGAGAACTATAAAGCACCTATGAGGATCATCAGCCTTATTCATTTAAGAATTCATTGAGTCTATTTATATCCAAAAGACATCACTGGGGAGGTATGTTGGCTCTCAGACTTCAGAAGTCATTTTAGTGGCAATTCTGCCACGAATTATAACGACCATTACAGAGGTCATAAGAAGCATTTCTGTAAAGTGTTACCTTCTGCTGACATTGTCCTTCGTCAGTGCCTTGGTCAAGTGCTTGGGACTGATCTCAGCATTTCCTCCAAAGGCCCACTCGTCCTATGGCTGTTTCTGTAGCGCCGTGCCGTAACAGCCTCGTAAAAATTCTAAAGGTCAGACTTGAGCTTCAATGAACACATCAGCAAGAAGTAAAACCTGAACTGCAACTGGCTGCACAAACACTAAATATAAAATTAATGCTTAACAGCTGCTTCCACCTAAACTCACAAAGCAAAACCACGTCAAGGTGAACCTGTCCTATGAGGAACACCCCAAGTCCTGCTCTCTTCCCCCCTCATTAAGGCTTACTAATTCTGTATTATTTGAACTAGAGGATGCTGCTGGTCCCCTTTTGATCTGAAATTCTGTCCTAATGCAGGTTTCAGTAAAATCTGCAGTTTGTTGGATAAAAGACAAGCAACCAAAGCGTTTTACCTAGTTCTGCAGCAAGTTGCTTCCAAGACATTTGATCCAACACTCAGCCTCCACTGTATCATAAAGCTTCAAGCTCACTGTACGACTGTAGATGAAGGAGGGAAAAAAAAAGTCCTACAAGTTTACAACAATATCCCCACCTTTGCTCTGCTACTACCTGATCTTTAGTCATCAGCCCCATGAGCACATGCTGCCTGCTGTTGATGAGAGGACTGTGACAATAGGGTGAGTCTCATTATTGCACCTCCACGTGCATCTTCTGCCCTCCAAGGCTCCCAAGGTCAGCCAGGTTCTCCTTGTTGTGGCTCTCCACAGTTTATCCGGATACTCCTGGGGATGAGCACAAAGCCACGGAAAGCCTACCCATGGGTGTGTCGCTCGCTTGCTCTCTGAAGCACTGACTTCTGAGCTGCGGCTACCTTTCATGACGGTGACTTTCAGGTTCTCTCTGTAGTGGCCTCTTCAAGGCCCCTCGCCAAGCCTTTTCATCCAAGGCAGACAGTTGTGTCTTCTTTCTTGGGTTGCTCTGAGTGCACTGTTGTAACAGAAGGAAAAGCTCAGCTGTTCCAGACCTCCGCTCCGTTTCATTTATTGTGGCTTTCACAGCTGCACAGCACCCAGTTTTGTGAGGCAGGTCAGGAGGTGAAGAAAAAGGTGCAAGAAAAGAAAACTAGCGTACTCAAGAAAGAAATTAGTGCTTGCAAAGATGCATAGGGGAAGAAGTAGTATCATAGAAGTGGTTCCATTTATTCCAGGGGATGCAGTACAACCTATTGCCACTATCTCTGCAATTGAATTAGCACTGTGACCAGAAAAGGCTAAGCTTTGTCATACAAACAGTGAAAGTTAGGACTAGAAGTCAGCGCAACCCATAAATACAACCTCCAACAATGCAGCTTTGTGCAAAAAAATTATAAAGAATTGTGTCAACAAACCCAAAGATGTTGTAATGCAAGGACATGGCAAAAGGCACATCACCTCGGATTGCAGTCCACTGCTGTAATTGAATGAACATTGCCCCAGAAGCCAAACTTATCCTTTAACTTCTCTCTTTCATATTGGCATGCTATTAATCCAGGCACCTAAAAATCACTAAAAGCCAAGAGCAGAAACTTATTTCCTATTAGTCCATGCTAGCAGCTTGCTGCTTGGTGCTTTCTTTAAGCTCCATCTTATTTCTCAAGGCTTTTCTGAAGCCCAGGACCCTGTCACTTGGAAAAGGATCAGGCAGAATTTAGATTGTCTGAACATGGCCTTTGAGGCACAGGCTGTCCCATCCTTCTGTTAAACCCCAACAGCATTGCAAATGGGCAGCATTTATGGAAATAGGGTCACAGGAATGTCAAACACGGGAAGACTGAAAATGCAGAAGATGTTATGCAGTGAGGGGGACCACTGCTGGAGGGTTCAAGCATCGAGATGAATTCATTTCCTCCAGCAAGCCAGAGCTTTTCCATGTTGGGACTGGTTTTATTGCCCCAAAAGGATCCCCTCTTTGTGGGAGGGACCCTGAATTAAAAGAGCTGTTTTGGAAGGAACAAGGAACCCGGGTTGACACAGCAGGGATTACAACCCAAGGCACTTACACGTATTTCTCATGTGGAGAACTGCTCATGTTTGCAACACGATACTCAGATAAGAAGCGTGACAGAAGAAGAAATTTCAAGGCTTGCTCGATAAAAGCAAAAGAGAGGAATGAGTACATAAGGGGGCAGGAGGGAAATGATCTGTACAAGTAGATTTCACAAAAAAGATCCCACACACAGACTTTAGTCTTGGCCCTAGTGAAGCATTTGATTCCCTCCCCATGGCCCAGAGACAGGGCAAGCAGGGAGGCAGAACACAGGTCCTTTCCTAAACAGGTTTTCCAGTCAGTCCATCCTCTGCTGTCCACATCCTAACAGGAGTGCTCTCCATGACTGGCACAGGGGGACATCAAAAATGCTCATTTCTAGCACCGTCCAGGAGTGAAACCATCTACAGCAGGAGCCAGGCCACAGCAGCATTTTTAACATTACCGGTGCTCAAACCAAGGGTCACTGGGAGACAGTAGGGTCAGGCCAACTGACCACCCCAGAACTGGCATGTATGTGACAAGCCTGAAAAACACCAAGGGTTTGGTAAAGGGTGCAGCACGAGAAGGAATACAGATGTATAACATCAGCAGATCCTCCCCTGAAAGAGACAAACCTTAGAAGGCTAAATTATGCCATAAGGATTCTGAGATGAGCCAGGAGTGAGGATTAACCAGGCTCCAGCGCATGTTGACTCTAAAGATCCTGGATGGACCCAACTGTTATCCACGGAGCACCTGAGCATCTCTACCTGCTACACACCTGGATGATTCCTACCTGTCAGATACAACAGCATGAGATGACAACACCTAAAGCCAAAATTACTGTATAGCGTGGGGGTGAGGGACATCCACAGAGGCAGCAGAGTAGGTGACATGAGTTTGCGAGATTTCAGGTTACAGAAGGTTGAAGAGTTACAGAACTTGATTTAACCAGAGTTAAAGATGAATAAACTTCAGCTCAGCTCTCTTCGCTATTCAGAATAGCAGCCACTCACATGCTAACACAAGAGCATGTTGCCTGATATTTAATTAATTACGGGTGGAGACACTCAAAAGTACTCTGAATTTGGATAAATCTAAAATGGACCCGAAACTAGAGGAAACTATTCCTAATTTACAAGGCCACTGACGTCAACCAACTTGCGTATCAAAACCGAACATGGTCCTTGGAGTTAAATTTAGATGATATGTTAACAGGCACCTATTTTCCATACTGTGTATTAATTGATCCGTTCTGCCTGCTTACTGAAGCGCTCCCGTGGGTGGAGGCAGCTAGATGACAGAAGTGAACTCGACGTTACCAACATTGTTTGAGCCCATGCAGTTACTTTTTGTGGGCTCGCTTTACCTCTAAGAGCACAGCGTGAGGCAGTCAAAAGCATGCTGGCTGGAGCAGCAAGATAAACTTTCTGTAACAATGACAGAAGTCAGAAAGACAAAAACAACGAAGCAAAACAATTTAAGCAGAGAAGGAAATAAGCACGGCACTGCTGTCACCAGCTGCAACTTTAGAAGTCAGTTTCTCCGTAAGGATAAAACTAATCCATCACAAAGCATTACTGATCAGTACTGGGTACAGATTTGTAGCTTATTTGGGAAGCAACACGAAGCAAATTTCCTCTTGGAGCAAGAAAACACTCTGGTCATATAGCAGGTGAGTGACCTAAGTTTGAAAACCCCAGGTCTTTTTTCTATAAGATGTGGAGACCTCTTTACCCGCCCCCCAAACAAAAATAAAGTAGTTAGCAGACTCCTGAGGCAGCTCCCATTTTGGCAACAGAGACTTCTGTGTCTAACAAAAGATGCCAGACTCAAAACACTCCTGGAAATTGGGAATATTTATATCTACTCTCATCCAGGAGTAGCCCAGGTCTCTCCCTCTGGCATAGGAGATGATCACAGTCTCAGCACTGTACCACTCACCACATTCGTTTCCTCCATTTCTTTTTTTATACCCAGAATTAGGTATTAATCATAGATTGGGCACCCCATGAAACAATTTGCTTCTGTAGTCACTGTGCCCTGCTTTTTATGCGGGTTACACCTCCCAACCCTGCCAACTTGGGAGCTGCTGGCAGCGTATGCAGGAGATACGGTGACGAACCTACACAACACAGGAGGAGTTCGCTCCAGAAATAGCAGGGCAGCACCGAACATGGAAACAACACGGACTTGTGTGCAATTCCCATGACTGCAGAAAAGTCTCTTGATCTTCCAAGGCAGGGTTTCCATATGAAGAAAGGAAGAAAAGGCTTGCAAGCCCTCACTGGCAGCAGCTTCATGGGAGCTTGCAAAGCTTCCCCTAGGATCAGGGGGAAAGGCACTGCCATCGGCAGCAGTGACTTCAGTGAGCACCTCGTGGCAAGCAGCCTCTCACGTATGGATATCTGCACATCAGCTCCTCAAACCCCCCGCTCTGCCATTTCTCAGAATACCAGTGAAAAGGCACCCGTGCAGAGCCTTCTGTGACAACTGTTGATCTTCCTGCACCCCCCTCCACACGCTTCCTACAGAAATAGAACAAGAGAAACATTTTCAAGTGCTTTCAGTCTTTTAAGTAAGGGCAGGGAAGCAGAGGAAAAAAAAAAAAAAAAAAAGTAGAGAAGGTTTCCAACAAAATGCTTCACGCATTTTGGGGAAGCCAAGGCCTGTTTGTTAGTTCCACTGGAAAACAAAAATTGACTTTTAGCTGGTGCCATTCCAGAGCATTGGCTTTCGGTGTGCGCTGTCTTTTCACATTAGTGGATCCGCTGCTGCATCCCAGACTGACAGCTGTAGGGAGGGAGCACAAATGCAAGAAGGGCTCTGTACTCACAGAAGAGGCACGGAGGCGATGCAGCAGCTTCTCCCAACACGCCTGTTCTGCAGGCACTCATCCCGAGGGCAATTCCCCGTGACACATTCATTTCTTTTCTGCCCGGAATACCAATAAGAGCGCCAATTAGGAGGAGGTGACTTAGATGGGTGATTTCGAGCCCGGCATAGGTCAGCCCTCAGATGTTTGCAGCAGGCACAAAGGTGAGTTCTCCCCCGAGCACCAGCACAAGGCTGAAGTGACAACTTCAATTAGATGGGAAGGGTGTGCAGGTCTCCTGCTGCACCTCTGGAAGAGCAGGAGTTGCTTTCCTTCTTTCCTTCCTTCTTTTTTTTTTTTTTTTTTTTTGAAGGATCACAGAGTCCATGGTGAAGGACTCCAGCAAAATTTAACTTCAATCTTTTTGGGCGCAGAAGGTATAGGGGAAGGGGAGCCAAACAACAAAACCCAATGACAGATTGCAGCTGTGAAAGCAACCCGGATTCAGTAACGTGATTTCCATAACGGGGTAGGTTCAAAGAAGCAAAAAATAAAAATCACCTAATTTTGACATTTCAAAGTCATGCACTGCAATGCCCATTATTCAAATCATTTTTGTTGTAGAGTAAAATAGAGGGTTAAGAAATCTCAAAACATTTTGATCTCCATGAAAATAGAATAAAAGATAAAGCTTTGGAATTAAAGCAACTGCATGCCTCTTCCTGAAACTACCTGCAGACAAAAAGAGGGATGTGTTACAGCTTTTCACTTGTACATTTCTACTACTGATTAATATCTTACTGACTTCAGATATGATTTTGGAGACCAATCTAAAATAGAAGCTGTGAGCAAGTTGATTTGAGGTTTTAATCTGCATTATTTGGGTTATACAGCAGATTTCCCCAGACCAAGTATGTATTTATTGTTCAGCTTCCTTTTTAATGCTATTAGATTATCTACATATTTCCCAAGTTTCCTCCAAAACGTGTTGCACAAATATTTGCCAGTCCTGCAGCAGAGATTCTAGATGAGCTCTGAGGAAGCCCAAAGGAGAACTGGGCACCCGTCCCCAGCTTTATGAACCTTTCGGTCTCAAATGAGTCCTAAAAATCAAAACATTTTATAGATCTGGCATCTTCACTTTGAGACTTCCTATACGCTTTCAAAACAGATTCCCACCCTTCCCCCAAAGGGCACAAAACCAAGCAGCCAAGCATTTCAGCTGTATTTTTTCTCCCTACCCATGAAACCAAGTTCAGATCTGCTCGCTGCTCCTCCATCAAGACCTGTTAGCACACGGGGAGAAAAATCTCCTGTTTTAAAATGGAGAAACATCACATTTACCCGGACAAATCTGAACTCCGCTTACTAAGTGCTAAAGAGAAGCTATTCGAGTTCTCCATATGCTCGGCAGGGCTTGCTAATCTTGGGAGCACCCACATCACACATGCTCTACCCAACTCCTCTTCCCCACCCTGCCTTCAGCAGATGCCAGTAACATCGATGCATCTGTTGCTGCCTCACAAGTTGCTTTTATGTGCATTGGGATTTGAAGGGCACTTTCTGGAAAATAAACCTGTCACGGCAGCTGGAGAGCACATAGGCAGATGAAGATGATGATGTGAACCTCCGAACAAAATCAAAATTGTTTGCTCCAAGCTCCCCTCTGATTTCTTAGAGCCTGACTCTGAACCCCATCCCAATTTTAGCCTGCACCACAGACCTGAGTGCTTAAATTGAACCACAATTAAGCACAAAACCCTGTGCTGCTAGCAGCACCAGCCAGCAGGAGCTCGGAGGGCTGAGCCACTCCACTTCCCTGCTCCTTCAGAAGGGTCCAGCATCAGGGGGGCTTCACCTCCAGTGTGCTTCAGGTGCCCGTGACAAGCAAATCAAGTGCCAAGCCCCTTTGCTGTTGTTGTCTGTTTTGTCGATTAAAATTCTTTCCTGGTTTTGAAGTGAAAGCAGACGTTGGCTCTGCCCATGGTCTGGTGAACCGATTCTCTTTCGCAGGCTCCAAGGTCTCTGTGCCCTGGTGCTCCAACTAGGGGTGCAAGCTAACAGCACAGCACTAAACAAAGGTCCTGCCATACTTCTTCAGGCTTTTTTTTTTTTTTCCCTTTCCAAACTCAGTGACCTTTTGGAAAAAATAATTCAATACATAAAATGGTATTAACGCTTGCATTTACGTACTGATATGCTTTAAAACCTCTGGCTCCCCTGCTCCATCTGTTCTACCTACAAATCATAAATTCCTAAGCGTTACCTACATACTTGGATTCTCACCCAACCTCTATTAAACTCAGCAAGAAAATCTGCTGGTTTCAGTGGCAATTGCGATGAAGGCTAATTTTTTTCTCCCCCCAATAAATACCATAATCAGCTGTTGTGGCAAGGCTCGTCACTTCTGCTGATTCCATCTCTCTGACCATTTTCATAAGCCTTCAAAGAGTTTTCTTGCTTGTTCATTGGCGACTTTTACCCCCAAAGGCTACAAAGAGCATTTGGAGAAAGGTACTAAGTACAAAATGAAAAACTCTACACGGAGTTACTTGCTCAAGTGTATTGCTCCGAGCCAGAAACAAATCTTGTTGTCAAAACTAGAAACAAACTGGATGGGAACGTGCCCGTGACCAGATGGTGACCTTGTACACCAGATAGCCAAGCCTTGATTGCACTCAGCACTGGACGATACCAGGTCAGCAGTGTTTAAAATAACCCACGTAGCACTGATGTCACTCACTAGCTAGCAGAAAAAGCAACAAAAGACTGGAGCCTTACTTTACTTTTCTGGAGCCACCAAATTGCCAAGATACAACATCAGCAGGCAGAAGATACCCTCCAGCTGATGCTCTAATCAACTTGCTGTATCACCATGTGGCACTGGATTAAATCAGATTTTAAAAACTCAGCCTTAAGCTCCGCTCAAAGAGCAGGGGCACCTCATCTCCTCCTCAATCAGTTCCCAAACAGCTGGTTTTCAGCCCAGTGCAGTAAAGAAAGCAAGCATTGGAAGACAGGTTAGAGATGGCTGGGGACCGTAACATCTTGATGTTATGCTGGGATACAGAAGTCCCAAATTAGCAAAGGGATACTTGCAGTAGTAAATCAGTAGTAAGAAAAGCTTTTTTTTTGTGCCCCTATCATTCAACACAAGTTTCTTAGGGCCATCAGTGATGGCATATGGCTAGTGAGACTAGATGAGGCTGCTCTAAGGCTGTGGTGAGATGCACGGCAAGGGCTGCGTTAGCAAAGCTGTGTTCGAGGGCAGTTTCTCCTGGCCTGTCCAGGACTGTTTATTGTCACCATTGCCCTCCCAAGATCTTCCAGCTCCACAGCAAATGCAGTCACTCCCTAACACAGGGGAGCGCGCCAAAGTAAAATAAACAGCAAGACCCTTACGAAATAAATTGTCTAACTGTTTAAAATACTTAAAGTAACCTAATTCATCAGCAAGGAAAACAGCATGTGTGATTACAGAGTGGAACAACTATTTTTCCTACCAAGGGCATGTCTTCATAGCGAGCTTTGAATATCATCTTTCACCTACCTGCATCCACACACAAAGGCTTCAATTGGGTGACACTTTCTCCCTAGGATAGTCACTCATCCTTGGAGAGAGGCTCAAACGCGAAACAAAGCTGTCACTTAAACTGATAGCCTGCCTTTCTGGCAGGGAGGATGCCAGTTTGCTCTTAGAGGTGTTGAATATCTTCCCTAACGGGCTGGCTGGAAAGGGAAAAGTTGCATTTCATCAAACAAGTCAGGTTTGGAGCTTGTTTTTACAGCAAAGCAAGACCTTATGGAAAGTTTGTTAGAAGCAAACAAACAAGCTCAGAGAAAGCCACATGAAATGATAGCTTTAAGTTCAAGTTCTCTTCTCCTTGATGCGGAGCTAGAAGGAGATGCTGAATCACTCCTATCCCAAGGGAACATCCCGATCCTAAAGCTGCAGGGCCTGCCTTTATAAGCTAATCCATATACAGCACGGAACAAACTTCAGGAGAACAGCTCAGTATGTGATTTGACAGTTTGGTACTTAAAATGCTTCTCCGGGACAGGGAGAGTCAGCAGAGCAGGAACCAGATACCCAGCTCCTCCGCAGCCCAGGGATTACTCCACCTACCAGCCCTTCTGCAGCGACTCTGCTCACCAGCCTCCCGCATCAGACTGTAAATTTTGCCTAGAAAAGTTTCCAAGTCATAAACAAGACACTTCCCTGAAAAGCTCTGGGTTTGAAATACACTGCGACCAGCAGATTTTCCTACAGAAACTGCCCTCTTGGGTGTCCAAGCGTGAGACGCGCAGCATACACATGCACAGGAGACACAGAAATACCCTCTCCAAATGCTGGAAAAGGCTCAGAGAACAGCACACGGCGAAACACCTACAGCTCCTAGCAAATATATCACAAGTGCGAAAGGAAAATCTGAAAGTGCTTTGCAGGGTGGCAATTTATAGCCAGGCTGAGGCCACAGCTCCACGTTACACCCCGAGTTTAACACGCTGGCAACACCCCAGGCGCTCGCTCCCCTTCCCCACCTGAGGAATGCCGTCTACCAAGTCCCACGCAGGCGGCAGGCAAGCAGCCACGCTGCGATGCAAGCGTCACCCAGCCTCTTGTGTAACACAGACGTGCCCTAAGCAAAGCAGGTGAGGCCCTGAGCAGACACTGCTGAGCTCCCTGCAACACACCCAAGGCAGTTTAGGATGCTCCTACCCCCAGGACCCCGGCATTTCCAAGGCAGCATTACCCACAAGCAAACACCCACTTCTGCACCGAGGTATCCAAGTTCCTGTGCTCTCATTAGGCCCACTCTCTATTTGCCATCAGTTCTGCAAACCTACAGCATCTCCTCCCTGCACCCACACACATCTGGTCACAATCCTTCTCCTCCCTAAACAAACTTTGCTTTCCTCTCTGCAGTTCCTAGGGATTGGGCTTATTTATTTTTCTATCAGCCCTGAGCTTCAGCTGCCTGTATCCCATTAAGCGTGGCTGTTCCCCAGCTGGATGTGCCCTCTCAGGTGCACCAAATGCTACAGAAGAGATAAGCAGCATTCGACCCCTCTGTTTTGCACCGAGGGATGCACACAACAAGCCTCGGGCAGCAAACATCAACTCAAATGTGAGTCAGTGCTCCGGCTCCAGCAGCAGCTCTCGTGTGCGCAGCCCTTATGGGGTCAGAGCTTTCCCCACACACCCAGAAAGGAAGTTTGGCAGCTACGTACCTAAGCCTGTTTTCCACTTAACCCCTCACCTTGACACAAGAGCCTCCCTGCCTCGGAGATTCAGCCCAGAAGTGTAAACCCCCAGATTTCACAGCTCAAACTTTCACTTCCAGCAGGAGCAAGTTGCCAACGCAGGGCCCGGATCACGTCAAGCACCGCTGGCTGCAAGCAGCCCCTAAAAGCAGCCCCAAGGGCTCAGGCAACTCCTTTCCAAGCAGAGATGGTCAGTCGTGCTCAGGAGGCACCCAAGTCTGTTCAAGCTCACCCCGCTGAGTTAATTGACAGCTTTAAATGAGCCTGCTCATTACACCGTCGGGAAACAACCCGGCAGCACTCCGCATAGCTCAACCCCTGCAGAGAAAACCCAGGGCCCTGCTAACTCAATTAACCCGACAGGTGTTTCTGGGCTAGGTGAGGCTTTGCTCACTGCAAAGCATGCAGGAAGGTGAAGGCGAGGAGTCTTCTGGGGGAGAACGTAGCCAGATTAAACAGCGGTAAGGGCACGCAAGTCAGATAGAGCACACATCTGCATGAGCAAGCAGGCTGGGGAAGGAGCCAGAGAAAGGGCTTTGGCAAACTCCTCTGCTGCTCAGGAGGGCAAGGGGGGGAAGAGGAAAACTTGTGTTAGAGGAGACTGAAGAGGAGTCGGTAACTTTGCAGAAGTCAGCAAGGATTGTTTCTTGCACTTGTACAAATAAGAACCCTTAGACATTTCCCTTGGTTTCAGTAGATTTGCTGCGTTCCTACACAAACCTGTCCTGGAGGGCCACAGGCCTAGGTCCCATCGCAGCTGCAGCTCACCCAAGTAAACTAAAACTGCAGCAGGTTGTACATCACAGAAGGGGGTAGGACAACAAGTAAGGAGCTACATCAACGGCCTCTAAGTCCCAGAGCTATGGGGAGAGATGAATATTTTAATAGTTTTTCTCTTTTTTCCCCCCCCCCAGCAAATGATAGCAGCAGTTTAGAACGTATCGCACCACAGTAAGTCCCCAACTTCTGCGGGGAGCCTTGTTTCAAAACCACAGCAGTCTGCCATGTACAACTGGCAAGACTCTGAGAGCTAACAGGCACACACAGCCATTTGGAACGTTACCTAAAATCACAGGGCTCGTCCTTACAGAAACTGGCAAAGCAAAAATAAATAAATGTGATAGGACACTGAAAAAGTAAATGGATTTTGGGTAGACCTGAAGTTCACAAAAAACATAATTAAGCCCCAGCTTTCAGAAGTTCAGCTGTTCTGAAGCTGGTTGCAGAGAGCTCTGCTCTGTGGGATGGATTATTTCATCTCATTCACCTGCTGCAGGTTTGTGCCTTGGCCCTGGTCACCACCAAAGATCCCAGCAGATGCAGTGCTTTGCAAATGTGGGCCCGTCATGCTTAGCCAACAAACACCCTGAGCTGCTTAAACAGCACAAGCCAGCAGGAACCCTTCCTCCTTCAAGTTCCAGCACCAAGCACATCACTCCACAAACTTTAAAAAGAAGAAACAGGGCTCGGATGAAGCCAAGGCAGGACACACTCAACAGCCTCGTGCCCGTTCCAGATTTCCAAACCATCGGCAGTGCAGCAAGCTCAGTGCTCATCATGGGGCACCCTTCTGCTCTCCACACCCATCTTCATCAATCTCTAGGACATCCAAAGCTTCCAGGATTCTTCTCGTATCCGACTGAAACCGGTCACCAGGCTCCACACAGGCACGAGCATGCGGATGTCTCATTTCCTTAGGAAAGCAAGAAGCCACGGCTTTTTTTTATGCTTCCTCTCAGTGCATGGCTTCAGGCAAGCCATTCTTCTTCTGTTTCTCCATCTGTGAGTGTGAGAGAGCATCTACCTTCCCCACAGTCACAGATGCTTAATTAATTCAAAGGGTGAGATTCAGCCCTTTGCAGACAGCCAGCGCAGGACCCACTTGCTCCCCGCTCCCAGGATTTCGGAGGAGCGCGAGCAGCACGCACGTAGCAGCACACAGAGGTCACCACAGCGAAATCCCCGTCTACTCCTCATATCAACTGAAGCAGATGCATCCATTACTGAGCCGCTAGAGGAGCATTCCCATCGCTCGGGGGCTAGGGCTGAAGCACCGCCACCGTTTCTAATGTTTAACAGAGCTGGTGCTTCATTTCCCCAGGCTGACCGCTTGTGCTTGCTTGCGATCGCCTGCTGGCATCTGTCACACCTCCTCAAAACCAAAGCTCCAAGATTTCTAGGTGTGTGTAATACCAAATACAATCCATCCCATATCAGTGCCCCAGAACTCTCTTTTCTTACAGCACTGATGCCAAAAGCACTAGCTCGAGCTCTGTGTTAAGCCAGGTGTATGCTTTGTGGATAATAATCCAAGTTTGTTTTATAAGAACACAATATTCACAGGCAAATGCTTCTCTACACATCAACCACTATTTGCTATACTCTACAGGACTATTCAAACATTTTCCTCCAGAGAGCAGATGCCATATGGGTATGTAGGCTCAATTAGCACATGCTGACAGATAGCAAGACACAAAAAAAATTCAAAGTCTTGGCAAGCTCCAAAAGTTACTGCATCGATTATGTCATATCGCATCTTGTGGTGCCTTAACTTTTGAGGTTTCTGTGCTGCGAGAGGGAAAAAATAATCCAAAAAGCAACAAGAGATTAAAAGGCAAAGATGGAAGGGGCTCCTCACGGCGGCACCAGGCTGGGAGCGATCAACGTGGCGCAGACCATCCGGCCAGCTTCCCTTGCCAAGGGTGGGCAAAGGCCTTTCGTGGAGCAGACGTTTTATTACTCACAGATCCCTGATTGCCCAAACTGATCTTAAAGCACTTTGGCATGTCCCAGGGGTCATTAGAGATGACTTCCTCCCCGCATTAATAACGGAACGGCTCTTAACCAAAATTAAACTGGAGAGGCTTAATAGCATTTTAAAATTGACAAATCTTAGATAGTTAATTTCTTATTCCCCTCTTGCCCATACAATTAGCAATGGGAGAAAACCTCAAGGTTTTCTCTCTTAAGTGCTCAAGAATCCTCCAAATTTGTACAGGAGATGGAAATGTGTAGCCACCCCCTCTGATTAAATACTTCAACACCTCCTTTGGCGCCTGTGCAGGGACTGCACAAGAATGGACAAAATACACCTAAGCAAAACCAGAAATAATGCCTGGTTTTCCAATTAAAAAAAAACAATGGGACTGTGAGATGGATGTTCATCCTCTGCAGTTATCACAGATGGACGACTTGCTGAATTCTTTCAGGCTGGGTACGCGGGTGCATGTCTGCCTACCTGCCACCACATCACGCAACTTCAGCGCACATCTTGCAGCGAGCACCAGCTGGACACGGCACATGACCCTTCGCCTCCTGGTAAACGACCATCTGTACCTGCAGACACTGCTAGAGACTTGAATAAAGAAAACAAAACAGAAGAGCAGTACTTTCCAAGCCCACCTATGTGGCTGAGAAGCCAGTTTTGATTTTCAAATAAGAGCAGTTGTTTCAATGTCTGTAGCTCTCAGGTAAAGCTCTGAGTTCTGCGAAGGCTGCCGAGAAAAGATTTTTGATGAGAGATTTATACTTTTCAGTCAGTTGGGGTAATACCGTCACAACATTCACAGCTGAGTTTGCTGACAGAGCCTTAAACCCTGCTTCTCTGCCCGTGAATTTACAGGGTGGCAGGGGGCAGCCACCAGCTGAACACGGAGCAGGTGATGGATGCCCTCTGCAAGCCAGAGCTTTCCATTTCTGTTTGACTCATCCAGCAGGAGCAAGTCACAGGAAGCAAAAATACAGGGTGAGAACAGGCTCGGTGTGCAAAACCCAAATCTGAGGAGGGCAAAAAAAAATCCTGCCTGGTCATCCCATGCTGCTCTTGCAGCAGGTGAACAACGTGACATAATAAATATGCATTTGGAGTTGCTAATCACCTCGTAATGAGAGCAAGGTAGGAGTCTGGGGGTGGGGAAAGGCACAAACAGCCCTGCCTTACAGGCAACACTGCTTGAGCAGCCATCACATTCATCTCTGCTCCAGGCAGATGTAGCACCCTTAATTCACCCTGGGTGTACACAACCTCAGTGCTGAGTTTACGCAGAGAACCATCCTCTGAGGGACACCAGTCCCCAAGGGCTCAGCAGAGGCCATTTTACAGGGTGCTGGACCCTTCTCAGTTTCATTTCCCTGGCTGTATCTGGACTACAGGTCCAGAGAGAAGCACTTCAAAGCTCCAACAAAGTTCAGCGTCCCTGGGCAAAAGGTTTTCAAACTACAAAGCCTCAACTGCTTGTTGACCCAATACTTAAGGGAAATAGGTGGAGCCTCACTGATCAAACAGCACCAGGGAGCAATTCACTGCTCTGCTCTTAAAATCATGCTGCGAACCTCTCTCGTACACCTTTATGCACATCAACTCAAGGGAAAGGATTTGAAGATCAGGGAACAGTCTCACATCTGAGGATGGGGACAAATGACCTTTTCCAGCTTTGAAGAAATAGCAAAGGGGAAACATCCTTGGCTGTTTTGAAGGGGGAAAAAAAAACACCACGCTCACAAAAAGAGATAGATTTCTTAGATTAGACAAGCAGAAAAGCATGTTGCAGAGCAGATTTCCAGAGTGTTTTCAGAAACCTGCTGCAAAGCCTGTGGCAAGAACTTCAGCCTTCAGTTACATGCCGGCTGGCAGCCTGCAAGCAAACTTCTGCCACAGTCCTGTTGCTCTCAGAGACGCTGCTTTCGCCAGCACGTCCCACCACCTGATGCTCAGCTCACTCGCATCCCTCCTCCACCGCTGGCCCTGCTGCTTTGCTCGCTCGGATGGAGAAAGGGACATAAAAAGGGGCATGAGAAGGAGTAGTTGTTTATCCCCGAGCGGCGCCTCCACCTTGATTCGCTGCCAGCTCCTTTCCCCCTTCCCACCTCGCCGTGTGTGCCGCACAGATGTTTGATGCCGATGCCTGCTTACTTTCTCCAGAGCCTTCCTGCAGCAGCTGGTCCCCTGAGACAGCCTCGCTTCCCCTGGCTCTCCCTTCTGTTACAGGCAGAAGGATGGCTCGCTGCTCTCCTGCAGGAGCCCTCCAGCTCCCATGTTAACCACAAAACCCTTAAAAAAGAACAGATCTTCTCTTCTTTTCTGCCTCTTTTCACCCAAGCCTCAGCTTCTCCCCAACAATATCGTTGGGGAGATAATGTCCACCCATGCGGCAGGCCTGGGACAATGCTTTCAGCAGATTTCGGTGGCTTCACACCAAATAAAATTGAATCCAGGCTGAAATTAGCACCAGTTTACTTCCGTGAAACAAAAGCTTGGGGGCACTTGGCAAGGAATAAAAGGAGAAACAACAGAGTGGTGAATTACCTCTTGTCTTGCTATACTACGTAGACACCTCGCTGTGTGAGGCCCAGTCAGAAAGGCCTTCAAGCCATGGTATGCCAGCAATAACATATGTTGATGGGATAATTTTTCTCCCTTCCCCAAGAGAATAGCAACTAAGATGCAGAGAAGGAATGTTGATTTAAGTACCTCTGCAAAAACACCCTTCTGTTCTTCTGAATTAATTGCTTCTGGATAAATGGAACTTCTCTACCAGGTTAAGTTAAATTTAAGCCATGTTCCAAAAATATAAAGTTTCTTCAATTTCATTAACATTGAAAAGCAGTCTATCAGAGATGCATTTTCATGACATACAATTCTCAGGCACTATATTTTATATGGATGTAATTATTCCATCTATTCATCACGGAACTACAAAAATCCAACCTTCAAAAAGTATCATAATGCGAGATTCACTGAATCCAGCTGATATTAAATATCAACAGGGCTCCATTATCAGTTTTTGTATCTGAACACAGTAATATCAGCCATTACTCTCTTATATTAAAGTTGTATCTTTGCAAGAGAATTACTTCCCTTGGCAACAATGGTAAATGTTAACTACCTTGAATATTTCAGTCACATATACATTATGTATAAGATTGTGATCTGCTAAACAATAATGGAGAAAAACAGAAAGCGACAAAAAGATTTGCTTTGTGAAAGATTTCTTTCTGTTCTCGGAGAAAAAGCACATGCTATACAAGAGAGAAATATTTGGAATAACGTGTCAAGTCTTTTTTCCACTGGGACACAGAAATCCGATTTAGTATTTCTGAAAGAACAGAGTTGTGCATAGCAAAACAAAGCATTAAAATAAAATAGTTAATGTTATTTGTATGACAGTAATGCCTAAAGACTCCAAGCAACATCGTGGTGAATTATGTAAGGCACTGTGCATGCAAACCAGAAGAGGTCCTTGTCTTTCTGGTGGATTTGAATTGTAAACTCTTCACAGCACAGAGCAGAAACAGTTGGCGTACACAGATCAAAGCAGAGCAAGAAGAGAACCCAGGTTTTCCCAGCTCTTGTTTAAAGCCCTATCCCAAAGGTTACACTGCCTCAATCCAGTTGCTTTCAAGCAACATACTGATGTACCATTCCCACACCTAGGATCACACTAGTTCATCGGATTCAGCTTTGCAGAACCCAACAATCTGAAGCCTGCAACTCTGTTGCAGACACCTGTGACAAGACCTCACTTTGAAGATGGATGCAAATTATAAATCTCATCGCTTTCCCAGAAAGCAATGTAAACCCGCGTTAGGATCAGGTTTAAATTACTGTTTACATTGATAACTAAATTGAAAATTACACTGCTTGCATGCATTACACAGGCTAATTCCACATCCCGACTTGCAAATATTTACAAAGCTCTAACTCAGTCATTAAACTAGATACTTACAGATCATTTGGAAACCACCAGTTTATGTCAACTCCATTTTTCAGGGAGTGAAATGAGGCATTAATGGGTAGCAAAGCAGCTGAAACTCCCCATCATTTCTTGTTCAGATGCACAAGGCAGGAAGGTGGTTATCGATAGCAAGGCTCAACAGCCTCAACTGTGGTGCCAGCGATGGCAGGTTATGCTGTTTTCTGCTCTCCTTCCCATTCCTGACCATTTTGACACCCAATTGATCCATTCATAGCCGAGTTTACCACCTGGCCAACCTAACAGGTACACTGAGGCAACAAAATGAGAAGCAAGGGGGCTACTATAATCAATCCTGCCACCCTATGCCCAAACACGTGAGCCCTTAGCTGTCTTTATTAGCTTTTATACTTCAGCTGGTCTAATTCAAGCAAGATACTGCTTCTGAAATTGGAAGGTCTGTCTTAATCATCCCGATGCCAGAGGGAAGCAATTTGAAGCACCAACAATGCTGCAGAAGAGCCCACAGAGATGTTTCTTTCAGGTATGCCGTATCTTTTCCCTCCTGGAGAAGGATTAGATGTCCTCGCTCACCACAAGTAGTGCTTGACTTTTTACGTACTCCATCTAATTTCACCAAGAGCACTCATACTATTCAGCATCAGTATCTGCACTGCAATCTAAAACTCGATAGCTATCATGTAAAACTTTTAAGAATATAGATATACTTCAATGTATATTATAGATAGTCACAGACATTAACACTTGCTCGTCTATAAACTGATTTTATAAAAGCTATATACATCTATTATGGATTATTGAGATGTTACAGGGGCTCTTAAAGCCCAAAAGATCAGGGGGTCTTTCAGAAGATTGTAGAATTGAACAGATTGAGTAACAATCACCATTAGCTATTCCTTCTGCCATAACCTCTTTTTTTTTTTTTTTTTTTTTTAGATAAAAAGCAACTATAATCATTGTAATTTGGTGCCAAAAATAAATTGTCCTACTCATGTCACCAAAGGCTGTGCCACCCCGCAGCCTAAACTTTTACTAGTTGTCTTTAATTGAATTGCTGTAGGCTTGTACAAAGGTGAGTTTTTGAACCCATTTGAACACTTTCCTTAATTTTTGGCCACCTTTTGATAGAAGGGCATGAAGTTAGAGACTGGCAAGCCACACACACTACTCTGCCTGCACACACTAGTACCCCCATGGTGTCTACATGAGTTCTGTTTCTACTTGTACAAGAAAGAAGCATTTTTGTTCTGAAACAACAATAATAATGCAAGTAGGAGACAGACTGCATGAGGACATCCACCCAAACAGTAATTCCTAATCGTCTGGGGAAACATATGGCCCTTGACACAGGCATTTATAGGAAACCAGCATCCCTAGTTCGAGTAAGGACAACACGAGCGAACAGTTGAGATTTCTGTTGCATGAAGAGGGCAATGCATTTCATTACCCATCACTTCATTGACATTTTTCCAAGAAATGCTTAAAGGTCTCTGTAAACTCATTTCTGAGGATAAAAACATGAATTTAGGCTCCTCCAAGAATGGTCAGCATAAAACTTACCACAATGTAAAAGCCAATATTGAAAAATCATTTCAAAAGAGAACCCAAGCCATTTGATGGGCACAATAGAAATAGCACAGAAAAGAACTGTTGACATTTCCTTAGGATTCATGCAGAGCTAAACTTGCAATAGCTATTGATTTTTTGTTTTCTTCACAAGTACATATACATTATTTAATACCACTGAATAGTTTGTAAACCAACTTTCTTGTGCTTTTGAAATATTGATGCCTTTCAGAAGGTTGAAACCTCTACTGTAAATCTCAATTCCATGTAAAAATCTAAAATAGTGCACCTTAATCTAAACAAAAGCAAAAACCAAGTGTTTTTTCATAATTGTCAGGATACCCTTTATGTTTTTTTAAAAGCCAGTATTCAATTGTACTCCACGTCTCCCTACAAATTTATTTTTCTTTTCCTTGTTCAGAAAGGACTTGTTCTGAAACTTCCTTTCTTGCAAGTTCAAAAGTTTTCACAGTAGGCCAGCAGCCTTTTTAATTTAGCAACATCCCTCCTACTACGGCCAAAAAAATCAATTGCTTCAAAGCACAGACCAAGAAAACTCCATATAAACAAGTATCAAATAATCTTCACAGATAAGTAGTCAGCTTACCCTGCAAAGACTAAAAGCCTTTCTTCTGTTCACGCATCCTAACAGAACTACAGATAATTTTGTTGGGAAGAATTCAATGACATTTTTGTTGTTTACACTAAAACAACCACTAATACTTCAATATACATATTCATAGCCACCGTGCCAGTCTTCCTTCCCCTCCCAGCTGAACACCAAATCATTATTCAGTTGAGATTCACAAGGGACACAACAAATAAAGATCAGAGAGCCAGGGTGAGGATCTCACAAGCTCTCCAGGGGGTTCACTGTGCAGTCAGGCTCAGGAGCCCCTGAACAGCAGGCTCAGTGCTCGAATGTAAGCATTCAAATGTAAAGACAATCTCTGCCCGCTGATACTACAGATCAGCATTTCTCAAGTCTTTTCTTTATGTGGTTTGAGAATGGGACACAGTGGTAAGTCTTGCTTAGTTTCTACCAGATATTCAGCAGCTCAGCTCTTTGTCAAGTCCTTTTTCTCTATGCAGCATCCACTCCTGCTATTTAAACACTGATAACCCAGGATCAGAGAGGTAGGCAGCAAAAAATATTATATTAGCATGCACTGGGTTTTGTCACACCTGCAGAAACAGTAGGACTGGGTGCAATCCTGTTAGTCCTAGAAGCATAAGTCACCTTGATTTCCAGCTTCCACATCCTTCAGAAAACTGTCTCAGTGCTGAAAACACACTAAAATTCTGTGTGCTCTGCTAACACAAACAAAAGAGAAAAGCTTTTGATGTTTTCCACATGTGCTTCCCACAGGGATTTAACTCAGGTAGGCAGCTACCTATGGGCAAGCTGAGGCACAGAGCGCTGAAAAGCAGAACTCAGAGGAAAATGGTTACGTACCTTTACTTAGAGGGATCTTAGGAACTTGAGGGATTCGGTCTTCAGCAGAAGAAAAATGGCCAACAAGATTTAGTTTACCACAGTTTACCAAATAGCACCCATCAGGGTTGCTTTCTACCTCTTCATGTTACTCCAGCCTGCCCAGACAGCAGTAAATTGGGGTATTTGGGGCACTGGAAAGACAGGATCAAAGTTCAAGGTCCCACTTGCCCACCTCCAACAAGGTGAAGCACCAAAGATGGTCCTGGACTGAAGTCTCGCATCCTCCCTTTGACTTTACTCCCCTAACATAGGCAGAGGCCCTGCCATGAGGGAGCTGAGGAGACATTTCTTCTAGGGCACCAGCAGGCCGCTGCTGTTAGGCCTTACCCAACTTTCCTCTCCATAAGACATAAAATAAGCACAGGCCAGGCATGGCACACATCAACTTAGGTTTTCATATGCTTATTAAGGTGTCTAGGGTGATACAGATTGAAGGTTATGTATAGGGAGCCTGAACACAGGTCTCTAAACTGCACAACTGAAACCTTACCAGAAGTTGACACAAACTATAATCCGTGCAGCTTTAACAAACATCCCTTTCTTATCATACATCATCAGTTAATTTAACTCTGGACTTCCATACATCACAGCACAGCCTTCCACTAGTACCTCTACATCTCTGTTGTCCTGTCTTAACCATCTGTTATTTGCATTATTTATCAAATTGACACCATGCACAGTGCTCCACCAAAAACATACGGAAAGACAGCCAGGAAAAACTTGCCCAGATGAACTTAGCATCTAAAAACTATAAGGCACGACACGAGAGGAAAGCCAAGTGTGCCACAGAACATCTTTCAAAAGGCACTGGACAAGACAGAAATTCACTGCCTCTCAATCGATACTCCTAACTGCATTACATGGATAATCTAAGACCTGAAGAGAGGTCAGCGATGCTCACAACGAAGGGATGGCTCCCAGTGGCGATTCCTGCAGCTTTACCAGTTACTACGTCCAGGTTTTGTTCTTGTTTCCTTGCCTGCAATACCTGACCTTTCTCAGGTTTACTGTCTGGGGCTATCAGTCAACATTTTCTTTTGATGGTTACTGCCAGCAGGAGTCTAGTAATGCACACCGATCTCACACATGCCTTGCCTGTTGCCATCCCCACTTCACCCGGATGCCTAAAGGTTGTTTTTAGCAGTAAGGCAGCTAAGGAAGTCCGAGCATAATAAGCTGTAATGCATTTAGATAGCCCCATTTGGCTTAAAGGCACTTTTACCTCTCTATAGAGCGGCTCTCCAGAAGTCTATTTCCAAAGGGAAAGTCAGAGCAAAACAAAGCCACACAAAGCCCATCCGAAATTTCCACAGATCGCAATTAGGATGCTTCTGCTCAGAGCTATTTTGTTGTGCTGCAATTCCTCACCAAAAATGTTATTGACCGTGAATAAAACATATAAATTAACTGCTACCAAGAGATACTAAAATATCTATTTATGTAGCTACATACTTCAGTATCTTCTCATTGATAGCAGTTAATCAATACGTTTTATTTTATCTATTCTATCTTCACTACAACATTAACACTTACCTAAATGTTTCGCCCAACTCAGAGAGGTAATTCATCCGAAAAGCTAATTCTACACTTATTTAAGAACAACTTCATAGAGCTTAAGGCTGACTTATCTGTGTAAACAAGCACATAGATAGATAGGGATGCACACTTTAAAAACACTCTATTAGTATACGTTATTTTAATTTCTGCAACTCTAAAACCAACTACGTTTTTAAACTCTGTGCATGTAGGCAAAATGACTGCATGCTGATCTACTGGACCGGGCTGAGTTTCAAGCACTACTTCAAAACTTATTTGCATGGATAAATACAAACTGCTACCTGTTTGCATCACAACAGGTATAATTCCAGCTCTTTAAAGAAAAATAATTCCTTATTTTGGCATATTTTAAGCATTATGTGCTCCAGGTACTTACTTGTAAGTGTGTGGAAGTAGACTCATTGCAGGGATCTGCTCTTTCAAAGCCCCACAAGGCAACTGCACCAGACTACAGAAGCCCAAACCTCTGCACAGAGCCAAGAGCTTGTGACCACCTCCATGTGAAGCAATTCAACCATCAGAGCTAAGCTGCCCCTCTTCCCCAGTTATGCCTTGTCTGCCAGCTGCTGTAAATGTGTTTTTTAATTAATGTGAAAACTCTTTGCTAGGCAACAGACAAGCTGCAGGCTTTGTTTCTTTTAAATTCACTAATAATCCATTATTTTTACAGAATTGTTCCTTTCTTAGGTGCTCTAGAAAGTACAGGACAGGCTTAAATACAGGCGATGGTTTTCAGAAGTCTTAACACCTCTTTTATTTTAATCTTTATGGTGGAGTTTTTTATTTTATTTTTACTTTTTAATCTAAGTGTTTTCAGGTCTTCTGAGTCATTTAATGCTTTACTGGGAGAGCAGAGGGGGAGACAAAGAAGTCATCGTGGCTGCTAGGACCTTGTAGCAAAATAAGAATCTCAGTTCCTATTACGATTCCTATTATTCCTTTTCTGGGTGAAGGAAAACAGAAAACTGTAGATCTCTAAGGTCTCAAACTCCAGCCAAAAAAAAAGTCTCATTGCAACAAAGTCTGTAGGAAGCCAGTCCTTATGGAAACAGAGACTTACAACAAAAGGATGGCAAGATGAGAAAGGTGTCCTGCATGTGGAAGTGGAGAATGTGAGAGATTCAACCAGCCCAGAAAAAAGATTACAGGGAGGCAGGACTGGTCACTGCTGTAAGCAGACCACTACTTAAGCTAATTGTTGATGAAGGTGCTCACCCTGAGTTTCCTGCCTAGCATCTCCAGCTGATTCCACTTGCTGTTGGTTTTCAAACCTCTGACAACAGATTTGCAACAGTGATGCACAGAACAGGGACAGATTTGTTTGTTCTTGAAGTACGCCAACACTGAGCAGGTCTAGAAGATAATCTGAGCCATGCTTTGAGCCCCTTGTTAGTTGGGCTACTGAGACAGTGAACTGCGTATTATTCCCAAAGCACTTGCAGATAAACTGTAAAGTAATTAATATCAGAATTATTGATGCACAGCAAATATTTTGCGAAGAATTTATCTGAAACTCTGTCACCACTTTACACTTTGCTGCATTGATTTATAAATCATTGAACAAACAGTGGCATGTCCAATAAATATTTTATGAATGTTTGCCAACAATTTATCTTACATAATATGATATAAATACACTGCAAATACGGAGCATGCTATTTATAAATTACAACCTGCATATC
Source organism: Aythya fuligula (assembly GCF_009819795.1). NCBI lineage: Eukaryota > Metazoa > Chordata > Aves > Anseriformes > Anatidae > Aythya > Aythya fuligula. Next base: position 1,851,721 of record NC_045585.1, on the reverse strand, counting down.
ATTAGCTACGGTTTAGAGAACCCGTTCATTCTTTTGCCTAATAAAAGGAACTTAAAAATGAATTTAGTCCCACAGCTGGGGTGCTGCAATGTGAAACACAAATCTCTCATGTGTAGGCTCCTTTACGTAAGTTTAAGAGGAAAAAAGCTCCCTGACATTGCTCAAAGTGTTTCGGGGATGGCACTGTTTTCTTTTTAACACAATAGTAGCTACTGAAATTCCTATTTCCAATGTTTCTTATAGCCCATACTCTGTTCACGTGCTCTTTTGTACATCTGCACCCATCTGCTTTTCCTGGAGTGATCCCCAGAGAAAAAGTTCTTTGGGCAAGGAGTTTTTCTTCTGTTTTTTACAGTAGCCAGGATTACAGACCCTGCATCCAGCACTGGGGCCACGTGCGGGGTAAACACAACTATTAACTCAAACAGGTCACTGAAACCCCAGGGAATTCTCAAGTAAGGTGCCAGGCAGCCAGAAAAGGAAAGCTGTGAGCAACCAGATGTAACTTGGAAGTTACCTGTGTTCACCAGGAGGCTGACCCAGATGACCTCCAGAGGACCTTTCCATCCCACATTTTCCTACTGTTCTGTGATTTAATTTGCCCAATCCTCTTGCTTTTAATAAATAAAATGTCCATATGCAGTCAAGTCCTATTTTTCCCTGAAAATTCAGCCTGAATAAACAAGCAAGTCACAAGATGGTGACATAAAATCTATTTTGTTCTAAACTATTGGGGTATGCTATTTTTTTTTTTCTTCCCCAGCAAAACTCTACCGCTGCTGCTTATGATAGCTGCCTTCTGTTTCAACTCTAAATCCCAAGAGGACTTTGGAAGAAAATGCTTTCTTTTTCCTGCTTCATCAGCCTATCAAGATACTCTAGTTCCTGCTGTTTTGAGAACACACTTTTAGCAAATAAGAGTGCTTCAGATCACTGGGGAGTCCGAAGTGCTGATTGAAAGTCACGAGCAACCATAGTTTTTACGTTATCACATTGATTTTGCTTGCCTTTTAAATACGCAAAATATCACTGGGGGGTATTGCTGGCAGGGAAGGGGGGGAGACATGAAGGGATTTTGAGGCTTTATTATTTATTTCTGTTTCAGTTGCACCAGAAGTTGTCACTGAGAACATGGCTGCACTAGTGCAAAATGCTGGGCATGAGAGGCAGGCTCTGTACCAAAAAGCCTGCGATTGAAATGAGACACACTAACATCTAGGAAGAGGGGGGGAAAAAAAAGGAAATTGGTATTCTCAAGGTCATGTGGCAAAGCAGTAGCAGAGTCAGCATCGCCTGACCCCACATGGTTAAGGCAGTAAAGGCAGCAGGCCCCCTGGAGCTCCTGCAGCCGCTGATGCAATGAGCTGCCTTAAAAGCCATTGCTTCACCAAGGGCAAGGCCAATTGTTCTCTCCATAGTGTCCACAGGAATGCAACAGGAATAAGATCTACTACCTGGCCAGCTGGCAGATGATCATCTGCATCTTGCCTCTGTGAGAGGCAGTAACTCCTCACTTACTCAAGGCTGCCTTGCAGATGCACAATGGTTCAGCTACTACTGAGTTTGGAATGACTCTCTTCCTTTTCTGCCCAATTTTGGATACTTCCTAGGAAAAAAAAAATAATACAGAAATTACTTAGAGAAACAAGAACGCATTTAACAGCTTTTTTGTACCTACTTCAGAAAGCTTGTCTTACCTGTAGATCAACCATGCAACAAAAATAAGAAATAAACATGTACGTAGCTTGCTGGATTTTTAAAGTTGCCTAAATAATTGGCTAGGGCGATGTATCTTCAAGTCACTGAAGCTCATCGTGTCTTTGAAGCGAGCAGATCATGTTCACACCCATCTCTGCAGTTCATTGAAGACCTCCGAAGCGCTGAGTTAGCACTGGGGGCTGCTTGGGGCTGATGTTGTGGGAGAGAAACCTGGGATCTGCCTCCCTCAAATGTAGTTTTATTTTTGCCTCACTAGAATGTGTCTTAGCACAGTAATGACAAAGGTGTAATGTATCCCCTGACTCCAGTAATGACTGACATAATTCTCTTCTGTAGACTAATTGACTCTAACCTGCCTACATATTATTAAAATGCCAGCCACCAGGGCATCAAAGCAAACAATGGGCATTAAGCACCAGTGAAATAACTGCACTAGAAGCAAATGAGGGAACATTTGCTTCTGCAACTCCACCAGTGACCCCAGACCTTGGTGGCAGAAGCGCTGTGTTCGTGGCTTTCCTTGTTTTGCATTTGTCCTCTCTGTATTTCTATTTTAACTTTTCTACCTGTACGGAATTAGGGTGGCTGGAGGTTTAAAGAAATGGTTGGGTTATTCTTATTTGTTAATTACACTTGCTACAGTAATCAAATCTCATCTTTCCAGTGATGAGCAGAACCCTATGGTGATCAGGAAGAACATTTGCTGCTCTCGTAGGGCACTGGGGAACACCTGGAAACCTGCAGTTTCTGGGGAGCGAGATTAAAACCTCTCCTCTAACAAGCCCAAACTCCACAAAGTCTTCATTGCTATTACTGCTATGTGGAAGGCATTCCAATGCTTGTGTGTGGGCAATAATATCAGACAGGTCATTTCTTTTTCTAAATTAAAGGCAAGATTCCAGCTTGACCGACCTATGGCCTTATCAACCCCCCTCTCCTCTGTACAGGTTTAAAAAAGTGCATTTAAAGGAACCCAATTGCTGGAACCTCCTAAAAATTATTTCCCTTCACTCTAATACTTTAGAAACTCAAACCATCATGATGCTTAAAAATATCCATAAAAGCAGTAGATTTTCCACGTGCAAGTTCCTTCAGGGACTTTTTCCAATGGGGAGTCACAACAAAATTGTGTGTATCAATCTTCAGAACATTTCCAATTCATTATGGGAAACAGCAGCTTATTCAAAAAGATTTCTAAATCTCAGGGCAAATATTGGCGGCCTTGGAAATTGTTCCAAACAGCAGATTGCCTTTATAGGCTCTTCTTCCTTGGTTGCAGCTCCTACCCACAGCATTACCAGCACGGTGTAATTTCAGTGCCCTGCTGACATTTGCAAGGCAATTATTAGCAGGAGAGACAGGTAGCAGTCAATTTTTTCCCAAAGCCTTCCAGAACCTGTTATTTGGTCGCATCAGTTGTTGTCTTTTGCAAAGCACAAAGTTCAACAGCTTTGGTCTGAAGGTCAGGCTGATTTTTTTTCTAGCTTGCCTGGATATTGCACAGCCGTGAGCTCTCGCAGCAAGCCTGCAGCTTTCTTTGGGAGCTCTGCGACTCTCAGTACTCAGACACAGAGCAACGACCATAAAGATGCCATCATAAGCAAACATTCGGTAACGAGATCTCTTCAGTAAGACTATCTGGTGCTTGCTAGGAGAGGAATCATTAGGGATACTGCAAAAGATTATTATTTCTTGGGCCTTACCTGGGTGTCTGGTGAGCTGCTCCATCCTCCCTTTCAGAGCGCAGCCACTTCTCTCCAGCAGCTGGATGAAGAGGAGTGGAAAGGCCTTCCCTAAGAAGAGTGCAGGCATATTTTTAAGCTGAAGGTGTAATATAATCATGATTCCAGGAACTGACACTTGAAAAACAAAAAACAATATGAAACTCGTAACAAAAGGCTAGAGCTGAACATGTTACAATTCTGGCTTTTTTCAAACCTAGGTTTTATCAAATTTCTTTGGTTGTAATTGCAGCCATGGTAGACTCAATTTCTGTTACATCTTGAGTCCCAGATAGGTTTGTATAGAGCCCTTTTAGTTTGATCACTACAACCACCTAATTAACACTAGTTCAGGTGGCTCGGTACATGCTGCCATGACATTGTGCTTCGATCCAAAGCAACCCACCGCATGAATATTCAGCTCTTCGTGACCTTTAGCACTTAGGTAAAGCATAGCTTTATGCCTCCAACACATTCCTAGAACACGACCTCCTTAATCGTCAAGAATACCAAAGAAAGTTGTAGGTCTCTTGCCCAAATTGGCATCAGTTTTTAAACAGCAGAAAACATTTACAGGCAGAAAAGCAGTAATTCAGCCAGGAGCCTGTGCTCGCAGTGATGAACCTTGTAACAAAACCACGACGGTTCTCATCTCCTAGGAGCATGGGAATGCCACTAGGCTTTTGATGCTCACTGAAATGTATTCTACTGCTGATCCAGAGCCCACAGGAATCAATGGGAGAGAGAGCAGGCGCTTCCATTTTCAGCTTAATAGGCTGTGGGTCAATGTTTTAAACTCAATTTGAAGAAGCCTAGTGTTTCAAGCGTCTTTTGCCCTGTCAGTAGCAGTGCTAAAGCTGACAGATACCACAATGGCTAATGCAGCTGGTTGTAAACTCATCACCTAGCCTTTCACTCCATTTTCTTTTCATTTCCTGTCTAACACTTAATTCTAAATACATTACCTTCGATGCAGCCAGTTGACTTTGCACGTCCATGTTTCCCTGCAAGCTGCCTAGCATACAGAATGCATACATCCATACATATTCTTCCTTTCCTTTTGGAGAAAAATACGTAAGTTTTTCAGGTGAGAAATGTAGAAGACAATATCAAGTTGTGAACGTGATACAAGGAGCAGCACTTCCAGAAATTCATGCATCAAACCCTTACCTTGTAGCCAAGCATACACACCCAATACAAGGACCTGAAACAATCAAGGAATTCTAACACCCATCGTTGTATTATTCACCCTCCACTTAAAAGCATTATCTTCTAATTTAGCTTTATCACAGGGTTTATATCTGAAAAACCTGCCTTAGAAGAAAAAATGTTTAGTAAAACCAGAAGGCTTGTCCCTCTCCCTTTTCCCCTCCCGCAGGATCATACACATGTTTTTATAAAATCACCTCGAAACCTTTTCTTAGACAGGCCCAAGACACTGAGCTTCTTTGGAGTCAACTTTTCCAAACTTCAAACAATTCCTTTAGCTGTAAGAAGAGGTGAAACAGGACCGAGTCTTGTTCCCTTCGGCCACTGAGTCACCGTGTCACACAACCAGAGAAATCATTCAAACAGTAGCTTGGCTGTGGTGTCCCAACCACAAAATAATATGTTTATTTTTTTTTCCACCACTTTTTGTTGTTGTTGTTGATGTCATTTTATTGATAAAAACTACACAAAAACTAACTGATCATAATAATTAATTAAAAAACCAAAAAACAATGTTACACATTCTCCTGTGTTTTAGAAATTGTGTCAGCCAGTGAGTTTCACCAAAACACTCTTGCTTTTAAAGATTTTCCTTCTGATCCACTTCAAGCACATCACTTCCATTTTGGTTCCCAAATGTCCATTAATTTTTGCTTACGGCACCGCTGGACTGTAAATATGAGAGTCGATACACCATTTGCATGTTTTTCCCTTTTTTTAGAGCCCGAAAAGTAATTATAGTGTCAACAATGAAGCACAATGAAGATAGTAAAAATCAAAAGCACCCTCCATAGTGTACAGCCTGTCTCTTAAATGTACATGCACCCAAGTTTCTTTGTTTCTGCTGCATCAATTGCCAATGTCCTTTTGGTTCAACATAAGCTTTAATGCCCATGTCTGGTTTGAAATATTAGCGCTCGACCACTAAAAAAAAAAAAAAAAGAAAAAAGAAAAGAAAAAAAGAAAATATATATCTTTCATTTGTTTAAAAAGAACAAAAATATTAAACAAATCTTTGAAGAGTAATAAACACTTAATAAGGAATCATGGCTGACCCATCCCTCCCAGCCCCTTTCCCACCCCAACCCCTTTATTTTTTACCTGTGGTTCTCCTTCCCTGGAACCGTGCAATGTAGAAAAATCAAATATACAAACAAAACTCTTAATCCATCCCTTTATGTAGCTAGAGTGAAATCTATTTTTTTTTTTTAATAAGAACTCAACAATCTCTCTTTAATATTTACATTGAGGAATTTGTTTGAAAGTTTAAAGCAAAGAAAATCCTGAAGTTCTCAGTGTGTACTGCACGACAGCATTTCCACAGTCTGCGGAGTTCGCTTTATCCCCTTCCCTTTGTCTGTGTTGGAACATTTGTAACTGGAATGGTAGATTTTAGCTTCTTGCCCTGGTCTCTTCTGAGATGAAAGGTCCCTCAAAAGAACTCCCCACTCCGCCCCCTGAAGAAGTCGCCTCCGTCATTAGTTTGGTATTCTCTCAATGTAAATGGCTGGAGCAGCCGAACGCGCGATCGTGGCTATGAAGCTGTGGTCTCGACTGAGTTCCAGGTTGGTCGTCTCAGCCTGCTCCCGGGACATGGTGTCGTACCCCTTATTTACATGGAGAGGCTTGTGGGCTTGGCAGTATCCGATCACCGGTTGGTCGTAACTGTAATAGGGTAAAGTCTTCATGTGGTGAGGAACCTGCACGAGAGAAGAGACCGAGAAAGAGAAACGTGTCAGCAATGCGTTCAGCCATGCATTTCTTCAGCTCTTATCACAGCACAGCCTCAAACACCCTCGCAGGAAGACAAACCTTTGATGCTTCTAGCTTGTATGGAGCACCTGCAGTTCTCTCTTCAACAGGACTACTTAAATTTGGCTTAGTTGGTGGGTCCCCACTTGTGCAAAGATGTTACATCTGTTGAAAGCCTATGCAACGCACCATCTGGCTAGGAAGGGTAAACTGGAAGCTGCTGGTAAGACAAACCTTTTAAAAACTGGCCCTTCTTCCAGTACCTTGATAGGGGCTGAGCATTTCTACACCAGCCAGCCCAGTTGAGCGTGTCAAAGGACTTGAAATGCTGACTGCCAGCACATGTAGCTAAAGGATGTCAGGAAAAGGTTCTTCACGAGGAGAGTGGGGCACTGGGACAGCAGTGGGTCCCATCCATCTCAGGGTATTCTATCATTCCAACTTTCAGCACGGCTGGACCACACGTTTATTCCTCCTACGACAAAGCTGCTTGCCCAAGGTCATGATTTCGTGGGTTCCTTATCTTACCAACCTCACCAAGAACCTCAAAGAGCCTTTATGGATGCTTGCTGGAGCTGAGCAGATCCACACCTTGTAAAAATGTACTGGAAAAGTCTACAAGAACTATCCTGATTTATTTATTTTTAACGTAAATACAAAAATTCCAAATTTCTCCCCCTTTCCTATTTTTCATAAATGTCCTATGTTTGCAAATGTTAATCCTACAAGTAAGTATGATTTATGGCACAACATCAAACACAAATCTTTGCAGATAATTTTATCATCTGCAAGAGATGAGCTGATCGAGTAGAAGGAAATGTGTTCTTAGGAAAAAAAATCACACACTGCAGGAGATACAGGCAAGAGTTTATTCTAACACAGCTAGAAAACCTGAGCTCATTATAGCAGGAGGTTGCCTACATATAATTCAATCTTGTAACAAATGCCTCTTTATTTTCCACGCTGAACTTTAAGTGGAGACTACAGCACTAATTTATCACAAGTTTTCATTGCAAGGTGCACATCATTCTAACGGGTACAAAAAAAGCAAAAGGCATTAAGAACAATTATGAGTTCTGCAGGGCGAGAGCTACTCTTGCATTTGGATCTGATAAGCAGCAAGAATCCTCCCCCCATTTCTCTGCAGAACGCTGGAGAGCTTCCAAAACTCTTCCACTAGCTGGAGCTTGGCTGAAAACGTCATTTTCCGTGACAGTTGAATGGCAAGCATACAGAAGACAAGCTGCTCGGCAGAATTTGATGGGACAACTGTATTCACTTGTGGATCAAATTCAGCCCTAGTGCAAGAAACTCTTACCTCCCTTCGGATACAGTAATATCTGTGCCAATTTGTATCAGGGCTGGAATTTGTCCTCAGCCTTTAAGGCAGCTCTTTATGGTTCTATAAAAGCCAAGGACTGTTTGTGTTCTGGAGAGTTGAGAGATTGAGGTCTTGGCTTTACAGCAATAATACACAGTACATTAACCACCTGAGTCCTGCGTGCAGCGCTGCTTGCTTGTTTTCTCCCCTTCTCCACACAGGAGGCAGAGGGATCAGGATCTCAACAGCATCCCTGAACAGTGGATAAAGTCGTTTCCTTTCCAGCTGGGTTGGTTCAAGAGAACCTCTCAGTTGTTTTCACTTAAAAAGTCAGCTTTGTGTATGTCTGAGGTCACATTAATAGAGGTTGGTGTGCCTCATATATGTAGGAAAGCTGGATAGTCTTATTATTAGTGTAAAAAAAAAAATAATTAGGTGTATCAGGCTATTCTCGAGCTTAAAGAGTTGCAGGTTTATCTGGAGAAAGTGTTTCAAGATGAAGGAAGCCCAGCTATGGATGTGCACCTCCCTGTTCTCAGGCATAGCCCTTCTACTGCCCTTTTTCTCCTTCTTTTGGGTCCTAGATCTCATCAAGGGAATTTAAGAGAATCATGCCAAAATCCTGCCAGAAGCATTATCATTGAGCTACCTCCAGTGAAGACTACATGAAAAAAGTTTTTGGGATGCCTCTCAAATCGACGTGGCAAGCCCAGAAACCCTCCTGCTCCAAGGGAAAGCCCCAGAGGGCTGAGGCCCCAGAACCCAGCCTGCTTTCCTTCCCTGACAGTGCTTCCACAAAGACACGATTGTCATGATCAGTTCTCATTTACAATGAAACAGCAGAGCATGAACACTGAGCTCACAAAAGCTTTTTCAGGACACGGCTGTGACTACACAAACTATTGCAGAGGTGGGCAGATGCACCGCTGCTCATTCGGATGTAAGTAAAAAGGATGGAGAAACACCAAGGACATCATTTGCAAGGCCGTTCTGCTTTTCATTCAATATATAATTATATATTTCAAAAGCATCTAAGTTGCTGAAAATTAATTTTATTTTTTCTCCAGGATCTAAAGTAACTTTTACTTTGCTTCATTATTGCTACAGAACTAGTGCCTGAAATGCTAAGAGATACGACCTTCGACAAGTCGTTTTATGAGCTGGAAAATGAGAAGATGATGTCCTGCCCCTGCTCGCCCTCAGACATCGGAGGTCTTTGAGGCAAGGGTGGTTGTGCAGGGACTGAAGCAAGCCTGATCTAACCTAAGCTGGGGCCTTTTCACTGCCACGGCCTCCGAGAGAGAAAATAAAAAGCAGATGACCAGAATGAAGAACACCAAACAGGTTACCAAATACCTCCCCCAAAGTAAACGCAGACCCTGGGATTCTGCCATCACTATCTTACGGCCTCTCCCCTGGAAGACACAGTTTTCATTGGGGAGAAAAGGGAAGGAAGGGTGAGAATTTACCTGCCAGCAAACCAAAGGCAGAGGCAGGAACAGACCTGGGATGCTCTGGCACGGTGTCGTTTGCTGTCTCCTCCATGCCACTCACCACAGCCATTTGTGCTACAAAACTCTTTAAATTTGTTGTTTTTTTTTTTTTTTTGGTGATCTTTAGGTTCCCTTCCAACCCAAACCATTCAATGATTACCAAGGGGATGCACTCCAAAGCCACGACGTACACGTGCTGGACACAGCGGTGCCGTACGAGGGCTAAAAGCAAGCAGGATGCCATCCTCTGCTCGAACGCCTTGCCATAAGGGAGCGCACGGCCTCTCCAGCGCTGCACACAGTTGATTAAGTCGATGAATGAATGAATCTCTTCTCCAAAGAAAGCACTGACTCTATTAAACAACAAGCTTTATAAGCACTTCAAGTGTTCAGCAAGGGTTTTCGGCTAATGGGCTGGATTAGTTAGCTTGCATTAACTTCTGAAGCCTGCACCTCTGCAGATCTTCACTGGAAATGTAATAAACATTGCATCTCAGGAGCCACGCACTTGAAACAAATGCTCTATTACAAGTAAAATTTGCATAAACCCCCAGCTACAGGAGCAAGATAAAAGATTTAGTGGTGGAAATTCAGGAATGTAAATCTTCCCTTTTGAAGCTGAATTGACATTGGAGAGGTTAACGGCTCAAGAGCGTTGCTGCCAAATAACAACTCCCTTCAAAACAAGCCGGACTAACTCCAGTTTACCTGAGATTCAGTGAAATCCCACATCTGCATTCAAAATATTCCTCGACATTCCCTGTCCAGTTTTCCCTTGACATTCAACAATGATGTTTCGTTAAACACCAAGTCATTTCAACATGTAAATGCATGTATCCACGTTTCAGTTCAGGCATTTTTTATTTTTAAACGCCACACTGATTTTTATCAGCAGCTTTAGTTACTTGCATCAGAAACACTGGGAGGTAACTAACTTACTCTTCAAAATTCTGATGTTTAATACACAAGAAAGTTCACTTTAAAAATATCAGTGATAAGAGTTCGGTTTCAAGTTCTGCTTCACATGGATGCAGCCATTAGTACCTAGATTTTTGAAGAAAACAGCAATAAAAATCCTTATTCTGGAACTTTAAAAAGTACATGAGCAAAGATGAAACCATAGCTAAATATCCACTGAACTTGAGGAGCTTTAAAGAATATTGGCTTGGTTCCTAAACGAATACCAAGTGACCTTGCTTCTGCAATATTTTTCTCTTCCTACCACCTTTGATAGCATGCTGAATGCCCTCGTACACCCTTAATTGCTTGCACTGCCTCACACCAGGAGACTTGAGCCAACCTGAAATTCATCCCTGCTATGAACTTGAAGCTACGACACCTTACATCAAGTAACACCACGAGAGTTTAACACAACACCAAGTTCGTCTTGCTGACTGCAACTCCTGCTTAAGTATTTTCTTTGCTCACAGCACCAGACTTACTGGAGGGAAGACTAGTTGGGGATCAGACAGAGATTAACGCTCTGTCTCGCACAGAATCACTTGCAGTTCTGCAAGATCTGATCACTAGCAGTCCCAGGTTGAAATAATTTCCTGGTAAACTGTTAAATCAAATTTGGGAAACATGGCTTTTCAGAACAGATCTATTTCATGTTGGAAATATTACGAGTCTTTCCTTTCAGCTTGGTTTTGAAGAAAGATCTCCAACCATTCGTTATCCTGCAGAGAAGGAAAAAGGAAGGAAAATCTTTCTTGAGAAACAAGAATGGCCATGGATGTCTGAATGCTCGTGCTCCCAGTGAGAAAGAACACTCCATTTTAAAAACTAAGCACAAGCTGTTTTTGTCCTAATGGAAAATGGAACAGGACAACCACCACTGCCTTGCATTGGACACATTTCTAAAAAAACAAACAAACAAACAAAAAAAAAAACAAAAAACAAAAAACGAAGCATGAGTATTTTCTGGCAGTTAAACATTATCCGGTTTCAGATTTGCTGGTATTCTATAATCCAGGTAAACTGAATTATGTATAAATATTTGCCCAGTTAGTGATTACATGATTAAATTACACACAAATTCCAAAGTTGTCCATATGTAGTGGAAACTCGGCGTTACAAAATGTGGAAGCTATGCTTTCTCATTAGTGCTAATATTTAGTAACAGAACACCATGACTTCATTGCGGAATTAACACCATAGATGTTGATAAATCAAATTCAGAGTTCATTTAAAACCCTATCATAATTTAGAGTAAAAATAAGCAAGACATACTATCACAGCTTTACAATTAGCGAAGCATACTGCTTCACCTTCGAGATAGATTGATTAGGTACATTAGGCAGATATAGCTGGTATAAACAATTTCAGGGGATTTCATGCTGCTGAAAAATGACAGCTAACAACCCTGGAACATCCCTTTGGAGTCAGTTCAGAAAAACATTCCTCTTCAGGAAAACACACAGTCAGATACTTCCTGATAAACCCATTAAAATGGACAAAATACGGACTTTAAAGGGAGTTCTGAAATACCGATGGCTGTTTTATTCGGTTTCCAATTGGAATAAACACAAGAGTGGCTGGCTGTTGTTTTTGTAAATAAACCTTTTGTTCTGAAATTTGTGTTGCCTAAGGTAAATCTCATTTTGGCAAAAAAAAATAAAAATCAAAATTGCATTTATTAAAAAAAAAAAAAAAAAACAGACCCCGATAGTCTGAGCACTCCGTTACGGGGTGGTGTGAGGTTTTTAGGAGAACTGCTTTTACTGAAGTTGGCTGTGCAACATCCAAGTGTTTCAGGAGAACTGTCAACTTGATTTTTATGTGAAGGTCTTCAATATCTGTAATTAGCCCAGGTTTTCTAAGAGTTACAGATCCCGCTGGGAACTGCCTGAGGTTGGCATGCCTACATTAGGCACGAAGCATTAAGCAGGATTCCTTCAGTAGCCTGAATTGTAGGTGCAATTCCCTCAATCAATTCCCTGCAATTTCATGTTCAATTTCCTCCCCACTCCAGACAGAAGCCACTTGGGTGCCTCCTCCATCTATTTCCTCCCAAATCAGATTAACGGTCTGTGCAGCTCCCTCTGGGAGCCAGGCACAAGAAGGAAGCCTCAGGGTGTAGCCAGGGAGCCCAAGCCCTGGTGCTGAGCCCACTGCTGCCCTGAAATCGTTCCTGGCACAAGGGGATCCCCCACCAGGTCTGCATCTCCTGGTTTGCACCAAGAAATTGAGAACGTGCAGCCACAGACGGGTGGTGTTGGGATGTGTAATGCCAGCTCCTGGTCTCCTGCATACACACACACGAATGTATGGTCTTAAGTGCTGGATGAAGAAGGTTTTTTTGTCCTAGACAGTGTTTCCTTAGCTTATTCCTACCATGATAGTCCTACAAACAGCTCTCCATGAGCATCCTGCAGCCCTTTAGCTCTCTGTACGATGCCTTGCTGCTGATAGAGGCACACATCTGCCACAAAGAATATGGGGCAGAGGGAAGAGGATCAGTGATCCCCTGGGATCTCAGTGAGATCTCTGGAGCTGTGGCTAAGGCAGAGCCCTGCTACTCACTGAAAGGCAGCTGCTGGATATGTCATGGCCCAAACCTGACCGTGCCTTCAGCAGACTGCAGTTTCCAAACGCCCATCAAAGCAAGCAGCGAGCATCCAGGATAGGGACTGCTCGGACCAGACCTGGGGATGAAATCAAGGTCTTCAGAGCCAAGCCTGAGCTCACAACAAGAGTTCAGGGGTTGGAACAGGGCAGGGGCATCTTCATCTAGCTATGGGTTAGGAACCCTTTCTGTATTTGAACTTAACCTGCAGAGAAAATCAGTGGAAGGTTGTGGATGGCAGGTCTCAGGTCGTGTCCTAGTAAAAATAAAATTGCTATCAGTGGGAATTTGGAGCCTAAATATTACAAATGACTGATAGGGGGGACATTACTCTCACTCAATTCTTGTATTTCTCGCTGGGAAAATGAGATCCCAAAACTGACATAAACTATCAGGAGAGAGTTCCTACTAGGACAAATGTGGAGGAAGAGCAGGCAGGAGGCACAGGGCAGAAGAGAGTGCAGCCCACAGGTACTTCTCATGGCCTTTTACATTTCCATTTATAGTTTATAACAAAGTAAACTCATCATTTACAGGCATAATAAATAACCACAGGAATTAAACAACAGTGTATTAAAAATGATTATAAGCATATTAACCTAATAAATTATATGTCATGGTAGTAAGAAAATTATGGATCTATGGGACCATATAATACCATAAAATTGATTCCATTAAAAAAAAAAAAGTTGATTAAAACACATCTATTAATTTTTCATATGGCATTAAAAATTTCATCAACTTTTAAAATGTCTGTAAGCTACACAGGGTTTACCATAAAGGCAGAATTTCATGATTTATTCCGTCCTTGCACAGTGTATTTCATGTCTTAAACCCCTACATAATATCACGCTGTCAGTTTTGCTGCTATCATGAACTAGATTTTAAGTTTCCCTTTCCTTCCCTACAGATAGCTCCCTAATCCTTCCAGCCCATCACCCAAGTGCCTTTCCCTTTAAAACCAAACCTCTCCACGGATTGCTTAACTAAGTGTGTTTCTCCAAAGATCAGGAGGAAAATCATGCACACCGCACGGCTCCCTCTACGGGCCGATTTCATCTTTCAATCAGTAAATGAAAAGGTTTCCCTGAAGAGAACTCCCAGAAAGGAGAAAGCCTTCTAAGCCTTGTTATTGTTCCTTGGGCAAAATATTTCTTCTAAATAGCTTTATCTGTATTTCATGGAGTATCTGCTCGTGACAAAAAGGCTCGCTGATGAAAAGCCTGAAGTGAGATTCCCAGTAACCTTCGATTTTCCGCCTTGGAGGGCCAATAAAATAAACAAACTATCCAGATATTCTAATTGGAAAGCCATTAATATTGCTTTCAGTGCTATTAGGATAATCTCCTACAGGATTCAACGGGATGGGGAGGTTGGGGTTACAAAAAAGCTTTCACATTACTTAAGGACAGAAGCTCAGCTTTGCAGCAGCCCTGCAGTGCCTTGCAGCAGTTCCCTACCTCGAGTCCCTCGGGGACATTTGGGTGCCGAAGCACACAGACATCCAGAGCTTGAGTTTCTTTTAAGGCACCTCAGTTTTCATTTAGATACTTTAAAAAGCCAGGTTCTCCAGAGGAATTCCCGCTCCCTAAGTATCGCATTAAGAGCTGCTAAGCGTAGATCATTTGTACTTAACCTCCGAGGACAAGGCAAAGGGCCATCGAGCCAAGTCTCCAAGGGATCAAGAAGAAAGAGCAGAGCACAGGTCAGCAGTGTGGTAATAATGTCCACAGAGCATTCTCCTGACCTCCAGCACTCCCAGCTTCACTTAGCTTTCTAAATTGCTGGCATTTCAGGCCTGAAATACCACGGGGCTGGATCTTCCCACATATTTAAGAACCTGAGGCACCCTCCCAGGCCCAGGGATGGCTCCACACCCTTCGGCAGATGGCTGGATTTGCAGCTGCATGCTTAAGGATCACAGCATCGTGATCGCAGCTCCTCGCACCACCTGCAAAAGGCATTAAGACAATCGGGTAATGCAGAGCAGTAAGGAGAGGAGGTTCCTAACTGGGAGCTTTTCCAGTCCCAGTACTTGCTGTTCCCTCCTATTTGCACATGAGAATGAATTCGAGCCTTTGGTTCTCCTGTGCCCCTGATTTTGCCCCAGTTATGCCAGTTCCCCCCATCCTGTCCCAGACAGGAGGATCGACTCCACAGCGGCTGCCCTTGAAAGGCAAGGCTGACCTACGCGAGCTTTGAATCACCAAAATAAAACCTGAACCAGCTTCTGATACCTCTCTGGGGTCACAGGATATCCTGCAGCAACAGGGTGGATGGAGGGAGAAAAAAAAAAGCCCAAGAGACATCACCTCGGTGCCAGCTCCTTCTGGCTGAGTCCTACGTGGAGCAGAGGAGAGGAGCCAGGAGAACGAAGCAGATGGAGATGGATGCTCTGAGTAGGAAAGGCTGCAAATTGTCCCGTTGTTTCCCTTTTCCAGCACAGCATGCTGCTCTCAGCCAGCAAAGCCAAACACGGTGCCTGTTTACCTGATCCTGGGGAAGCTCCTCCCTGGCTTTCAGCACAGCAGGTGCCACAGCCACCTACGTCCATGCTGGAAATGCCAGGAAAAGGCAGCTGGGAGGTGAAGCAGAGCCTCTGCGAAAGGTCCAGCAGCCAGTTTGGGAAGCAGAGCACTCTGCTTCTGTCGAAAAAAGAATGACAGCAATAGAGGAAAAGGTAGAGTTGTTTTTCCATGCAGCAATCAGGAAGATGGCAACCTGCTCCACCCGTTACCCACAATAAATAAGTGCAGTATTTAACGTGAACATCTGATAACGTGGCTGCCACAGTGACAAATGAAGGCACTGGAGAATGATTGAAACAAGCCTCTGTCGCATATTAAAATACTGCCTTCTCATTAGATCTGCACAGAACTTACAGTGTGCAAAAGAGCTATCCAGAAATTGATGGCTTTTCCAAGAGTTTCAAATACTATTTAAAGAGTTTTAAATACTATTTAAAGTCGTACGTGAAAGCTGAACGTGAAGACACCATTAACGTACTCCTGAAAGCACATTACTCAAATTGCACAGGATTTCCTTAAGGCATAAGCAGTTATAAACAATGCAACATGAGGGCTTGTGATTAAAAACTACTGGTGCTAGAAGAAAGGGGATACCGGGTCCCTTATCAGACTGATAAAAAGTAGGAAGCTTTTCCTCCCCCGTTATCTAGTTATGCTATACCCAAAAGGTTTTGGTTGGAGTCAGATGACAGTCTCAAGCCATTTCTGGTTGAAAACAAATGCTTAATTAAAGCCATATCTACAACTGGCACTAATTCTGTTTAATGAGGTAATGTTAAATATAGAGGCAGCATCCACACCCTGCATCCCCAGCAAGCTGTAGGGTGGCAGAGCCCTTCTCCCCCATCAGCGTTTAAAACTCAATGCTTAACATTACGGCATTGTCCTAAGGTGAGCAGATCATTGGTTTCATTTATCAATCACCCTGAGATGGTTTGAAGGAGCAGGAAATGGGCACCAAGAGAAAAACAAATGGCAGAAAAAGGAAAAAACACTACAGGAGCTCATGTGCCTGTTGTTTCACCTGGTCTGGGCATCAGATGGTCTATGCCAAACCATCGACGTCCAGAGCTGTAGACCAGAAAGGTCTTAAGAAACCAAAAGCAGAGGAGCGAGCAAAGCATCGTGACTGTGTCTGAGAGCAAATTCAAGGCGTTATTATTTCTCCTGAGAAGCCAGTGCGATACCCATTTCCTTCGGGATAAATTTGCTCCGGTGGGATAGATGAAACCGCTGGCACTACAGACCTTCTTGGACACGGGAGGGAGCTCCTATTAGGCTGAATGTCTCAGCAGGATTCTCTTCATGAGAAATTACAACGTTTTAATTGCCTCCACTGTCTCCTAGCAGAGGAATCAGTGTGCACAGTGGAACAAACACACTGGCAAGAACATTAATCCAGCAGCAGAAGGGACAGCTTCTCCTCCTGATGCATGTCACTTCCATTAGTGCTGATGGGAGCAGCGTGCCCACGCTGAGAGGCGACTGCAACCCCCCAGTTTCCAAAAGGTGCTGCTGGATGACTCATTTTAGGGTGAGCATTTATGTAACCTCATCTCCACTGAAAGGCTGAGGAACAGCCTCAGGATCTTGCAGCACCATAAGGGAAGAAGAGTAGGGCAGAGCTGGAGGGAAATGGCTATTTTGGGTTCAGAGAGAGAAATTAATTTAGGGGTGAGGGTGAAGCGTTGGCAGGATGCCGCTGAGCTGCGGGTGACACGCTGCTTAGGACAGGGGCTGGAGGACTGGGGGCGGCAGCTCTGTGCTGGCAGAGCCAAGAAGCTGGAGTTGAACTTTCTGTGTTTGTGCCCTGACCCTGGGAGACAGCCCGGCTTTGCAGGGATGGGGAGAAAACACTCGGCTCTTTCCCCAGGTCCTCTGCCAAGCCTGTGGAGCACACAGGCTGTGACAGGAGAGTGAGGTCGAGACCTTAGCAGGGTGCTGAGGGATGATGCTCTTCAGCCCACCAGCTCCAAGAAAAACCCCTCTGCCTGAACCTCGGAGTCTGCCCTAGCTATAAATATACAACCAGGGGCTCCACCTGCAGAGTTCACCCCACGTACCAAACGGGATACCACAGAGGAATATTATGGCCGAAATTAAATTAAATATCAGAAAAAGCTTGGGAACACTTGGATATGAACTGCTACAGAAACTCACTGCATTACAAAGGCCTCTCTTGATCCTGGATAGGGCAAACACATTCTGCCCCTGCTGATCTATGAGCGTGCAACTTGCAAAGGAGGGCTGCAACAGCAGCTCCGTTAGCTGCTCTCTGAAGAGACCCCTGAAATAGCAAACAGGAGAACCAGAAAAGGCAGGGTAAGGACTCGCACAGTAGACAGCATTAGAAAATTAATAACAAACTTGGGTTCATGCTTCAGTCATGTTCTATAGAATCTTTGTATATCAGAGATCAAGCAAGCAGAAAATTAATGCAAGACTGTCCAGCATTGCAGGCAAGGGCATTTCACAATGATAGCATTATTTTTTAATACTCTACAGGAAACAAATGACTTTTTCATTCCTCTGGGCAAGTTTTGTAATATGCAGGAAAATCATCAGTAAAGACATATTCAGAATCCCTGAGAAAACTGGAAGAAAGATGGGTTAGGAAATATTCTTGGCGTAGCAATCTTTGCTGCCACAAAACCAAGCGGATCAATTCAATTACTCCATGAGAGCAAAACCAACGGAAATAGTTATTGTGCAGCAGCGGCTTAGTGACACTTTTAAAGCAGAAAGGGAGGTCTGGATGACATTCAAAACAAAATGCATGCTAAATCCCAAAAACAGGCATTGTATAACAGAAGAGGGGAGTGCAGCAACTACAAACACGCTGAAATATTAAGAAATTGAGGTGTGGTGGTTGCCCTGATGAGAACTGGCACGGAAACAACATGGTTGAGATGGCTTAGCAGCAGATGAAGGGTTTTACGGTCCCTGCAGAGATGGCAAGCAGCAAGTTGTCTTAATTTTGTCCCATTTCTGAATACCAGCAGAGCTGCTCCAGACGCAAGTTGAGGCTGGAACAGCCTCGGGACTGCTCCGTGTCAAGATCACCGCTGTCCCCTTTCCACCAGCTGCCAGCTGGCAAGAGCCAAAGCTGTCATTACTGGCGAACAGATCGTGAGGTGGAAATCTGACCGGAAGCCTGAGCCTAGCTCTGAAAAACAAGAAACGTTCGGAGTCATTCAGACAAGCAGAAATAAAGCGCCTTGCCTGTGCAGCTGAGCACTGATGAGCGTAGCCAGGAGGGGGCTGCAGAGCTCGCCGGCTGGCAGCTGTGCTGCTCGAGCTGGCGTTTGGGGAAAAACCAAACAAAGCAGGCTCGGACCTATTCTGACGCAACCAACATTAATAAGCAAAAATAGTTGTTGCCTACTTAGACCCTTTCTGTGCTTGAGCTCAGCAGTAGTGATGGAGTGTAAATGAAAAGAGGCAGGTTCAAAGAACCCCGCTGGAAAATAAAATCTGCCCTGCGAGCTACATTTTGGAAACCGAAGGAGCTGCTGTTAGAAATATCTGCAGCTCACGTCAACAGGACACAGCATGCTCGAACAATCTCTCAAGCAGCCAAGCATGAGCCTAACAGTTTCCAGCGACTCCGGTGTTTTTTGAACTTGTTCTGTTTGGGAAAGGTAACTCCGGTGTGTCAGAAGGGATCAGCACAGAGGGAAGCAATTCAGCTCTGGCAGCGTGGAGCATTTCAGCAGCACGTTGCTGGAGTGCTGGAACACGGGGCTGCAACCGCCGACAGCCTCCTGCCCGGGATCTTTTCTCGTTGCAGCCACCTAGAACAAATAGCCAACATACCTGGAAGATCAAGGCAATATCATGAGCTGATCCCTAACCACCCAAGAGAGAAACAGACTGCAAGAAGCAGGGTAAGGAGATGAATAAGCCTCTCATAATCCAAAAGCTGTTGTTTATTTGCAGTGCCTGGAGGCCTCGACCAAAACTGAAACTGCACGGCAGCAACCAGTGCTCATGTGCTGAGTGAGAGCCCTTGCCCCGAAGAGCTTGTACTCCAGACAGGCGTGACAGATGAAGGGTGGGAGAGAGAAAACAGCAAACAAGCAAAAGATCTCAAAACTGATGCACAGATTGAGGGACAGATTTTTCCACGAGCTAAATAGATGAATACAGATCTTTTATCCCTAAATGACTCCCCGTATCATGTGGCCACTGTGCCTGTGTATATATTTGTAAGCGGTACAGCCCTGTACGAGCACAAGAGCTGGTGCTGAGTACTCACAGGGTCCACAACATCCACGTTTCAGAGGATTTTCAGCAAACTAGCTCCAGTCTGGTCCCATAAACACCTAGAGCAGATCTGGCTTAGCAAAGGGGACATTAACTGAAGCACAGTAAGTGAGGACGACCTCAAGATCCACATCAAGAGTGGGATCTGAATTAAAATACCAACATTAAACGCATCCTTTGCAAGCCAGGGATGGGATTCAGCTCTCTAGAGTCCCAAGACAGTGCAACATTACTCAAACCTCCCAGTTTAAAGGTGTTTTTGACTTTGACAACTGTAGGTTCAGGTGATGCTACAAACCTCCACACGAGGGGTTTGCCTACACCTACTTTAAGAGCCCTGTTTACTTTCTCATAATTAATCCAAGATAAACAAAGCCATCACAGAACTGAGCAGACAGATGCTGAAGCAGGTCAGTTTGGTCTTCCTTCCAAAGACAGCACACAGCGCTCTCATCTCACCCCACAACAGCAGAGGAAAAGCTCCAAAGAGCAGCTCTTTGGCAGAGCCCCTCTGAAGCAGAGTTGGAGCCCCAGAAGTGGCTCTGTGCTGATGACAACCCGCACAAACCTGAGTCTCTGCACATCTCTGACCATGCACTGCAGCTGCCATCGCCCTGCAGGTTGCACAGACCCCTCTGCTCCTTTCCAGCCTCTCCTCTCCAAATAAGAGAACAAAGATGCCAGCGGGACTCCAGGCCACAGTCTGTGCGCTGCTGTGGCAAAGGGGCAGAAAGAGGAAGGCTGAAAGAAGCGATCCCACAGTAACTGCAGCATGAGACAGACAAAAGATCGTGGAAAAGACATTGGATTTCTATTGCACTGAGGCTTCTCTCCAGGGAGCACAGAGCACGCTCCTGAGAACACCGCATCGAGGGTCTTCACCGCCAGCACTGAGCAGCGAGAGAACCTGGAGTAAACAGAAAGGGTCAGATCAAACTCCTCCCGCCCACACAGAGGGGCCCTGGGAAGCAAAACAAATCAACTTATGTCCAAAAATGCTTTCCTTCTCACCAGGGACTGGACAGGCTTCCTGAAACACAGAGCATGCTGTTCAGAGATGACACAGCTTAAAGCAATGCTCTTTTTTTTTTGTCTGTCCCCAAACAAGGATGGAGCAAATGAGGGGCAGCTTTAGGTATACGAAGATGAATAGGGAATAGAAGGCAGAAGATTTATCTTGTTGATAAATCAGTTCTGTAAGAAGAGCAGAAAGCACTGGCCATTTCTCTGTATCTTTTAACATCATACATAAGGATGTTTTTCAATCGGTTACAATGGGCTCGTGAGATTACTGGGGATTTCAGGTGCTAAATGAATGGCGTACATTTGGCACCTGGAAATAATTCACACTTGCACAATACAAAAACCATTGCATCTGTATCTTCCGCAACGCCAAACGCGGATAATCATACGAGCAGACATGACTCACAGCAAGCGTACTCCAGTCCGTAAGTTTTCACACATCAATTCTTTGCAAAATTTTAGAAAGAAAAGAAACCTGTTTTCAGCCTGCCACATTTGTAAGTCAGATCATGGCAGCAACAGGAATAAACAACAGTTGTTTGCCCTTGTGCTGCACCTTTCATCCAAGGGCTCTGCAGTCATTATTCAGATAAGTCTTGTGTTGCTGCTTTGAGACAAGCAGATATCATTATCCTCGCTTTATAGATAAATAAACAGAGGTCAAAGAAATCCCCCAAGGCAATCTAGAGAGTTAAATACCTACATCAAAGGGTTTAACAAAGACTGATATCACTATTCCTACCAAAAAGGCAAGGAAACAGAGAAAGACAAGTTGAAGCTGTGAGCCCAGCATCAGATAACTGGGCCTGGGTCTTCAGTCTCTAAGAAAACCTCACCTGAGAGCTGTCTCCCCATATCAGCTTCACCTAGAAACAAACAATCGTATAATGCACCTGAACACACCCCTGGGTTTGCTCACTGTGACCTTCAAACAAAGCGAGCGCTTGCTACAGAAATTAAATATTTACATGGAGTTTCCAGTCATCGTCTCCCTGCTGGCGCGGTTTGCCCAGTGCCTCGCTTCTGGGTGCGTGTCCCTCCAGGCCTTGTTCTGGACTTGAGGATCCTTGTGGGTCCCTTCTGACGTGGGATATTCTATGATTCTGCTCCGCTGCACCTTCCCCAGGGCCTTGACTGTGAAGGGATGGGTCAGGATGGGTCGGGACGGATCACGACAGTGCGAGTCGTGAGCTCCAGCCCCAGCTGGGCCCTCAGCCATTTGTGCCTGACCAGGCCTGACTGGAACCGTCCCTGCTGCTCACCCAGAATTTCTTCTAGAGGTGTCAGACCATTCCTGAATAATTCTTTTGGATATTCAGTACTTGTTCATTTGCCTAATTTCATCATTTTTCAGCTGGACTTTTGCTAGGGGTAATGCTCATTTAGTACTTAGGTGCACAGCTCTGCGGTGCGATACGGCCCTACTACTGTCGGCTGTAAAGACCATGCTGACAAAAGGCTTTTGGAGGAAGCATTAAAAGGGGCTTTAGAAGCCTCGGAATCTTAAACATTAAACCCAATGATTCAGATCAAGGGCTATCAAATCAATTAGAGATGGTCTGCAATTCAGGTCAGTGAAACTCATACTCTGCTTCTGTGGCAATATGCAGTCTTTTACTGCGGTCAAATTCAGCTGGTTTTACCCTTTATGAAATCAATAGGACTCTCCCAGAGGACACAGCCCATGCCGTGGCGACTGCCCTTCTTCACCACAGCTCTGCCCAGGGCGTACAGCAGCTGCTCCAGCTCACTTTTGGTCCCACTACTTACCACAAGGGCCTCAAACAATGGCTAAAATGGAGTCCTCTGGGCGCCACCTCAGTTTAAATAATAAACAGAGGTGGTGAGACACTGGAACAGGTTGCCTTAAGAAGTTGTAGATGCCCCATCCCTGAAGGTGTTCAAGGCCAAGGTGGATGGGGCATTGGCCAACCTGACCTAGTGGGCGACATCCCTGCCCATGGCAGGGGGTTGGAGTTAGATGATCTTTAGGGTCCCTTCCAACCTGAGCCATTCTATGATGACAAGGCCCTTCTGTCCTCCCTGGGGGTTCTCTCACTCATATAAACAAAAACATGGGAAGGTTATTCAAGTGTCCATTAATTTCCTAGTAATTACAGTGCTCCTCCTCTTTACTCCAAACAATGCACATGAGCTTGTACCAAAACAGAAGCCATCAGAGCAGCTTCAGAGTTGAGCACCTACAGCCAGCCCCTTGCTACCTTGACATGGTGCTGAGAATGGGCCTCGGAGCCCTCGTTCCCTCGTTAGGAACAAGCCACCGAGTCGAGGCAAACGACGGTAGCACAGTTGCCAGCTGGACAATGGTTGACATGGTTACCCTTTTCCTTTTTGTGCTACAGGTATGTAGTAAGTTCAGCTTCAAAACCTCACTACAATGCGTAACACAATGCCATGCAGTCTCTTCCTATTACCATGGAAGAAAAGAATGTGCCATTGACAGACTTCGGTGCCCTTTTAAAGGAGAACAGCTCTGACATCAAAGCTCACAGCACTCCTCTGCAATAGTTATTCACTGTGTCTTTGTGGTCAGGAACTAAAACATTTTTATGAAGTTCTAAGGGAAAAAATTATCTCCTGAAAATGAGTCTCTTGTAGTAAGTGCTGCAAATAATGAACAGCTGCACTGTTTCCTTTGGAAGGTGAAACGAAGGAAATGCAGCCTTAATGTGCATTTAGGCAGGAACGGTCAGTCTCCAAGACATTTATTGGGCATAATGGAAACATTCAGTTGTCAAAGGGAACATTCAAAAAAATTGACAGAGTTAGGCAGGATGCATTATTTAAACACATATTTATCTATCAGAAGGAAAACAGCTGCAGATTAGGGGGGAGTGTGATCAACCATGGCTCAATTGTAGCTTCCACCATATGGTTTTTGTCTGACGGATTAGGGGACTACCTTAAATCCATTTTTCCCCCTGTTTGCAAGTGGGGCCTGTGTACTGCAATACAAAAGGAAAATAAAAAAGCGCATCTATCTTCACAAGATGTCCTTTCTTTGAGGGCTCTGCTGCTACTCCGTGACAAAAATGACAGCTCCCTCAGCACACCCGATGCGGTGTGAATTTGTACGCTAACGCCGCGATGGCAGTTCTCGCACTCACCCTCTGCTGCAAGACTTGCATCCAGTCCCCTTACCCATCCTGTGATCCTTCAAGCTTCTTTCACCCATTCCTTCAGTCCAAAGCTGGTGGGTATTTCACTGCAAGGAGCCTGGTCTCCAGGTCAGTTCTACAGCCTTCTGTAGCAGCACACTCAACCTGCCCTGCTCCACATACATCAATGCTCCAACAGTTTTTCTACGTGCATCCCAAAATAGCCTGGGAAAAAAAAGCAATCACCCAAACCATGCTGCAGCCTAGATCCATTTCTTGAAACAAAATTACCAGGGAATCATTAAGGTTGGAAAAGACCTCCAAGACCATCTGGTCCAACTGTCCCCCTGCCACCAATATTGCTCACTAAGCCATGTCCCTAAATACCACATCCAACTTTTCCTTAAACACCCCAGGTTCGGTCCATTTTGGGCTGTACACCAAGGGTGGGAAGGGACAGTTAGCAACTAACTACTGCTTATTCATGTATGCTGGTTGAATTGCATTACTTGTTGGAGTCATGGTCATGTTCGCATGAAACGCTGCTTGGCCCAAGCTCAGAAAATCCCCTGAATAATCCCCTGTGCATCGCATGGAAGCTGCCACGCTGGAGCTCTGATCCTAGCCCAAGACCCGGAGGGGCTCATGTAATACAGAACAATTAATTCTGGCCCTGTTGAAGACAAATAGGACCTTGGCAGTTGATGTGCCTGGCTGCAGGATGCCCTCTCAGGCAAGAAAGGAATGTGAATTACTTTTCCTTTCCACACAAGTCAGACCTTTCCAATAGTGATAAATGCAATTATCAAAGCACAGTATCTTTTCTGTCCTGACAAGGTGCACTTTACCTAGCCCAGATGTGAGGCAAGGTCCTCGCTCTGCAACACCGTGACCTTCCTGCTTTCCTGATCATAAACCCTCGGTAAGGACAGGACGCTGCAGAAGCTCCTTTGCCCGCCAGCTCATACATGTCCTCCAAAGCACATATAAATTGCAAATCCATTTTGTGTAAAAGCAATGGCCACAAAGCACATGCAGTGGAAGCCTTGTCGCACTCAACACTCACTGGGGGAACAAACTTGTGTAAATCTCCCTGACTTTCCCATTGTGCCTGTGCTTGCCCTAGCTCCGATACGCCACTGTACTTGGCACAGTTGGGGAACCACTGTTGGGATGTCCAGCAAACTAACAATTTGAGCTTCTACTGGATTATTGTGACCAAATAAAGAGCCAGCTCAATCTAAGCAATGTGCAAAGTCCATAGCAAGATTGTAAGTCGACTTTCTTAAATGAGGCTCTGCAGCTGATCGACCTTGTGTAAGAACTTAGGTCTGACCCTATATCAACTTTTCATTTTTTTCCAGCAGCTCCAGGCAGCTCGGGGCTCCAGCTAGCCATTTCCAGCCAGGTCAGCACCCATTTCCAGCAAAGAGAGAGAGCACTCTCTCTTTGAGGCACTCCAAAAGGGTTTACTTATTCCAACCTACACAGCAGCAGAGAATCCTTGGTGTAGCATAACGAATGGCATTTATTTTCTCCTAAACACTTACCAAGATGAAGGAAACAAGGACTTTTTGCACTTTTCCTTCCCCTTTTAAAAAATCCATTGCTTTACATTTGTCCCTACCTTTGGCTTTACAATATTTTTCTGAGTAAAGGTGAATTTCTTTTTTATTTCCCCCACCCCAGTTCCCTATTTTCAAACCATAGAAAAAGCTTGGAAAGCTTACACCTACTGCAAAATTTTGATAGCAAGATTATATACTTTTTTTCTTTTTAATTTGAAGGCTCAGTGTGAAGGAGTAACAAACTCCAGAAAGTTTTCTTCTTTGTTGGTTTGATTATCTGTGGTTTTATTTATTTCTTTTAAAAACTACGTTAACTCTATAATTGAATTTTATATCACAGTACTTCCAGGATGTGTCAACTTCAAGATCAGAGAGCAAAAATATTTTATGCATTTGCAGTTACGGGTCCCTTGTATAAATCCTACCAATTTTAACTTTTTCATACTTAATATTTCAAGGAGAAAGCACTTGAAAACTGCTTTACAGGCCTGCAACAGACTTTGCTGCTGGCAGATTATAATGGAAAAAGCGCTATCAAGAAACAACATTATTTCAGGCTCTGTTTCCAGAGGTTGGTTGTTCTTTCTTATACTGAACTTTTTAAGCGTTGCAAATAAAGGATGAAGAATCAGGATATTTAGCTATCTAAAGATGGAAATAGATTTCTCTAGTGACTTTCAAAACTGTTTTCCGAGATGAAAATTGTTGAAAATCAGGCAAGTTGGGTCCTAACCTTCTGAAACATTTCAGTAAATCCCATAAAACACCTTCCTAATATCTTTAAGCTACCTGAGAGCCTCTGGAAATCTGGCTCCAATGTTTCACGTGCTTACAGAAGGGAGGAAGCTTAGATTAGTTTTTAAAAACTTCTTATGAGATTCAGCCCCGCTGCTCTTCAAATCCGTAGAGTGGCACAGTCTGCTGCAGGAGGAAAAGCTGGACCCTTTCTGGGTAGAAAGATGGCTCCTGTTGTTTCTGACAAAACCAAATGCAACAAGAAGCAGACTTCTTCACAAAAGGGGGGCTCTGACAACCAGCAGCTGTAAGAGACCTAAATCCTGTAGGGTCAGGCTTGCTTTTGTGGCTATAAACTCAATGACTGCAACCGCGCCAAACCCTGCTCTAACACCGGCCTGAAGTTAACTGCAGCTCTCTGACGTTTCCCCAGAGATGTTTGCTTAACAGGAATTTCCTTGAACACGAAGCGTCTTTAATGATTCTATCAAATCCAAGTTAACAGCTTGGGGATGTACAGCCATTTGCTCTAGCATCAGAAATGTCTGTTTTAGAGCTTCAGCACAAACATTTTCTCTCTCTTTTTTTTTTTTTTTTTTTAAATTCTCAACAAGGTTGTTCTATTTAGCTCGGATCTGATCACAACTCATCGGTACTTAATTGCATTAGAAACAGCAACAGCAGCCTAAAATCCTTTCACCTCTACTGAATCTATGAAGCTGGAAACAAATAACTAAGCCTGTTTCCACATAAAAATGCAAAATCCATGCATATTGCTCTCGCAACACACAGGTAGAGGTAAGGATATGAGGCTTATCCTCTGTTTAGTTATGCTAATTCACTTGATGCCAGTAGATTTACTCCCTATTTATTTGGGTATAACTAATGAGAGGTCCATGCTATTTATTTTCATGTGTGCAGGCAAAACTGTGAACAATACTACATTTCCAACACAAAAATGTGATGTCTAAAAATCCAGTATTAAAGGTAAGAAAAAATGTAAGCAGCAAAGAAAGAAATAAAAGGGGTCCAGCAAGTTCCCCACTTCTCTACAATCTCTTTTTACTAACTACAACCAGCCTCATTTCATTTCTTTGTTCTTTGCCATGGTAACATGATATTGGTTTCACAGAGCTGATTTTCAACGCTGTTTATTAAATGCACAAGCCCATTGAAAGGTTGCTCATCCTAAAAACAGTTTTCTATGTCAGAATGCCATATACTTCTCCTTATAATTTGTGTGTTAACATAGGAAGTTCTCTGAGTAATGAAGGGATCGGTGTATACTAGCAGCATTATCACTATACCCAAGTTTTTGTACACAGAATCCCGCTGTTGAATACCCAACGTATAATTTTGAACCTTAAACTATTTTTAACTGCTGCGTATCACTGAATCGAACAGCAAACTGATGTTTGAGGGGGGGTTGGGGCACAGTTGCAAGTAACCAAGCTATTATCTTCAAAAGCAAGTTTGACCCTAATGAGTTTAGCTCATTTCCACCAACTCCTTGCCTCCTACAAGAATCTGCTCCCCATTAACTTGTGTTCTTTTGATGTTATTAAATCACACGCTGAACCCACAGCACTCAGCTGTCCTTAATTATCTTCAGCCTCTACATCCCCATGACCATCTTGGAGCCCCTTCCCATGTCTGTTCCCCCAAATTAACATTGTCTTTTGGCCCACCGTTGTCTCCTTGCAGGCCCTGAGTCCAGAATTTGGGAGCAAGACTTCTACTTCTCCTCTAACCTGGCAACAGCAGCTCACAGCTGAACAACGCTCAGGGAAAAGACAGTCCTCGATGTCCTGCGAAACAACGGGGAGGGAGGGAATCACACAGATTGCAGCTACTCAGACTCAGTTTGATGGAGATACAACCTACAGCACCTTAGTGAGGTGAGAAAAGCTCACTCCACACAAAGCTTTGGCTGGAGATTATGCTGTGTAAATGAGGGAGGCAAAACCCTACTGATCTGGTAGTGCACGCCTGCAAGTATCTCCAGTTTTAGTTCATTTTAATGTATAGATGGGAAATTTTAGTTATTATTTCCCAGAAAACACAATCACCTGTTACGGCCTACGGAAAAATTACAGATGCCATCAGTAACTCACGGTGCCTTCAGTGTGAATATGACAAGTACAGAGACCCTCAGGATCTCTCAAGGAAATTACATGAAAATTAAAAGGCATTTTGAATCAGATTTTCTGCTCAAAGCCATTGGCTTTGGTATTCCTGCCTAAATCTGCAACTCTCTTAGACTTGGTCTTCGCCCGGTCCCAGCCTGGCACAACGAGCTACCCTGAGCATCAGGGACAAGAAAGGTCCCTGGGGCTGTCTTACAGAGGTCAGGGCCACCCCACAGAGACTGAGGGCAGGGGGAAGAGACCACAACCTTCCCCCATCACCTAGGAGTTGTTCCCTTGGGTATATTCACAACTAGGACAGTAAGCTCCCGTCTCCACTTAAGGGCTGCCCCGTTTGTACAGCATCCTACGTGCAGGTGCTCCTCTATAAGCAAAATCTCTGCCTGAGATTATCCCATTTGTGATTGTGTTCTTGAAAGCAGAGTGATGGGAAGACTCTTCTTTACACCCCGCTAGGAATACTCTGTAGTGCATAAACAGCCGGATAAAGACGAAAGCTGTTATCTTCAACTCTTCTGCATCTTTGATTCTTTCAGTAGCTGAGTCAAAGTACGACATTTCTACTAAAAGGAGTCATCAAATTTTTGATGCCTGTTTAACAACTGTCAGATCAGTGATGTTACAAAGGCAACAAATGTAAAAAATGCTGCTCCTCCCCAGACCAACTCCCGAGGAAAGCATTTCTCCATTCAGGTTTACGCTGATACGAGCGAATAACACGCTCGCAGAGACACAGCGAAGACGTGCCCGAGAAGAACAAAACCCGAGTACAATTAGAGAAAGCAGCATGAGCCCTGAACTTATGGGGAGCACTGCCAAGTGAAACAGCAGCCGCCGAAGAGCAGCGCGGCGCAGAGCGCAAGGAGAAGCGTCGGACAATCTGTTATGGAGCTCATTTCATTCTGTTCGCAGGAAGGCACGAGGCTCCTGCCCTGCGAGGCGCGGGTGGCTCCGGGGAGAGATAAATCCCTTCTGCTCCAAGGCTCCACAGGAGCCGAGGAAGTCAAACAGGGACCGTGGGGACACGTTTTCCCTTGCTGTTGCAGGCTGCTGCCACTCTCTGCTGCACCGGCCCCGCAGTCGGCTCTGCAGGCTGCTGTCGGGGATGCTGCAGCATGTGGAAGGAGAGGGCTGCTCCCAGCGGACCTCAGCTCCATCTGTGTCACTCCATCCGTGCTCGCTGCTGCGTCTGGCTGAACGGCACTTAAAGGAATGAAGGCACAGCTCTCGCTATTAAGTGAACCCTCTTACCTTCATCTGCTCCCTAGTACTCCAAGGGCCCTCACAAACTAGAAGACGCATAAAATTAAAGACCAGTAAAAGCATAAAATTAAAGACCAGGAAAAATAAAGACCAACATCCTCTGCAGGAACTGAGAACGTTTTTTAAAGGGGCTGAAACATTTATAAAAGTTGAGACGTTTATGAAAGACATTTATAAATTTTCAGAAAACAGTTTTTTTTTTTCAGCCAATCTTCCGCTTACCATACAGCCAGTAACTGAAGACCCCAATTCACTTGCCACTGCCAAAAAAATTAACCCATGAATTTTTTATTTGCTGGTAAGAAGCAGCTCTCCAGCAACTTCAGTATGTCCTTGGCAGACTTGCGTAGACTGGGAAAGGAAAATGTTTCAAGAATAAAATAACCTTGAAAGTTTAAAAAGGGATACTGGTCTTAGTTTCTTCCTTAAAATACACCAGTCTGAAATACGGATTTCCTTAAATAAATATGTTTTAAGGCTGCTATTTAAATGTCTCTGCTTCCCTGCTGGGCTTTGAGGAAGCGGTTTCCAACAGCACCGCTAGCTAGGATTCCTGCCTGGGACTCAGGAGACCTGGCTCGGGTCCCAGCTTGCCGGGTTCATTCATCGCTTCTGCTCCAAGATTCCCAGAACAGCCAAGTTTTTGCAAAGTGCTTTGGGATACACTAATGAGAAGAGCTAGAATTGTGATTCTACACCCTTAGTCATCATCCCACGTACTCATTATTTACCTCCATGTTTTTTTTCTACAGGATGGAGAGAGGAAAGCTTTACAGTTTGCTCACAGCATCCTTTTGAGGTTTCTGTGCAGGCACCAAGTGGAGAAGCCTGACCTGCAAAAAGAGCTCGGAGGAGGCAAATGAGCTCATTCATGGAAAGCCCAAGCACCAGTTGTTGCAAAACCTGGCAAGGTTGGGTGACGAGCCAAGCTGTCCATACACTACCCAGTCACATGCATTCATGAAATGCAACTTTCTGTTTTAAAGTGCACTGTTTAAAGCAACCGAGACCTGAATTTCAGGTCTATCCAAGTGACAGCAACCCCAGCAGTACGGTGGTGGCTGGCAACAGGCTCCAGCTCGGGGCAAGTAACTGCTGAATGCTTGCAAAGCTTTTGGAAGAGGAGCGGTCTAGGCATGGAGCCGTACGCATCAACTCGAACAACTCTGTTGTTCATTAGGAGTCCCTGCTAGCAGCAAAGGCTTCCTGGAGACTGCTATTCATGCAACAGGCGTATCCTTCTATACAACAATGGCTTTTCAATGAACAATCTACCAACAACAACCACTTCGAGTATAATTAAGTAATTAATTATATTTTCTAATCTATTAAGCCTTGATTGCTTATCAAAGCATTCAGCTGGATCATTTTCCTCTTGTCATTTCCAATTAATTTTGCCTTTATTTTTTTTAAACAAAGGAAAAAGTCTCTCAAACTTCATGGGGAATCGGGGCTTCAGTGGAGCAGAAAGAGCAGTTGATATTTTTCTTGAAACCACAGTTTACCAACAGATGATGTAAACATGACTCCACAGAAGTAGAGCACCTGATTGCTCCGGAGTAGGAAGTGCTTATCGTTCGCATTAGCGAAAAACTCATAAAGCCAGTAATGCTTTTATGGCTCTAATAATCCCCGAAGCTATGCAGTCGCATTCACCGCGGTGCAGGATTAAACACAGCAGCACAGGGTAATCAAGAATTAAACTCATCTGGCTTCACATCTGCAAATCGATACAGACTGATATCTACTGTTCAAAATTGCCAACTAACCCAGTCAAGAATACGAGGACGTTCGTAGATGGCTGAAGCTTGCACAGCTCCAAAGTCCACAGAATTACCCTCGTTCAACAGAACTGGAAATCCAACCCACATTTCAGTCTTAGTTGTTAAAAATGAGTATGCACCCTACAGTTTTATCACAAAATAACCTGATTTTTGCCTCCAATTTGTCCTGGGACTTTAGGTGAGCAGAGGAAAGCTGCAAGTATCCAACATGGGGAAGGAAAATCTTGGCTGTTGCAGGTCCCCTGTTATATTTGGGAAGGAATTTTTGGAGAGAAAAAACAACTTTTGTACCCTATGTTAAGTGTCCTAGTGCATTAATAAATTCCCTTATTAAAGAGGGAATTTATTTGGTCTAACGATGCATCCTGATCTGCTACGTTTGACCTCACAGAGGAAAAAAAAATCAATAACCAGAGACAAAACGCATCAGTGTTATTCATGGCACAGGTAATTAAACCAACTCAAATTGTGCCCTTTGAAATTTCACAATTTAAAAAAAAAAAAAAAAAGCAACCCTAAAACATGTCAAGGGCAGGATCTAACCTCTGGGAAGCACTCGGAAGCTTACCAAGGCAGGCGGGTCTCCTGGGAAGGGTCTGAAGCACAGCTTCAGATTCTCTTACATCCCCTTTGTCTGCATTAGCAGCAAATTACAAGCCTCTTTGCATGTAGTCATCTATTAAACTATTAAAAGGCAAATGAGCCAGGTTTTCTCCTTCTTACTCCTTGTCCAGCTGGGCCAGGAATGTTTTTGCATTGTATACAATGCATGCATGAAGATAATTGATTGCTTAATCCCTCGAGGGCATATAATCCAGCTGGAATGAATTGCAGAGCCACAAATGAGTGCTGTGGTATAAAGAAAAAGTGGTATAAAGAAATATATACAGTGGTATAGAGAAATATATACAATGTGCTATATGTAAGGTATATAGTCCATACGATATGGAAATTTCAATATAAATACAATTTATAAATACCTGGCTGTGATTACAGCGAAAGAAAGATCGATCCCTATATGAAATGAGATGTAAAACACTGGGACGAGAGGAAAAGTTCTCTCATGGGACAGCAGGGGATAACCTACTAATAACAGTCGGGATGCAAAGCTCCACTACAGACTCTGCTACAAAAGCAGATGTGCTTTGGCTGTTCCTTTTCCCTTGGGATGCCAGGATTTCTAGGGTGCACCTAGGAGTTGGGATGATGCCACTTTTCCTCCCTGCCGTGGAGCTCTTACAATTGCTTCTTTTTCACTCTGCGGGGTTGTGTGGTCTTGGCACAGCTCTGGGATCTTTTCCTCGGGCACTGCAGCCCTGCATCCTTCCTCGCAAGCATCGAAGTCTCTGCAAATCTAACACAATGCGTTGGAGCACATAAAATTTCCTTATCAGGCAAGGTGGTTTTAGTTATTCTGAAGCTGGGAGAGCAGGACTGGAAAATTACCCAGCTGGGTACTGATACATCACACATAAAGTACAGTCAAATGGAACAAACCACACAAAATTAACTGCATTCGCTTCTGAGGATAATGATTGGAAAAGATGCTTCATAAAATAAAATATAATGCTAATTATGCTTTTATGGAACATGATTATTTAGCCTTCCTCGCTACAGGGAGGCGCCCATCAAAGCTAATATTCACCGAGGTCCCGAGCTAAATTCCAGAACAGGGCTTTTCAAACTTTTTCAACTTGGCTGCCATCGACCCTGAGGCACCATCACCCAGCACAACATCTCCACTGATTCGGTGAACTTTGCTGCTCGCATCATCCCACAGCTCAGCCGTTTTGGGAGCTGCACGTTTTCTGAGTACAGAGACTGACCACTGCTACTGCAGCACTCTGAATCTCGAGCACCCAGTAAAAAAAATAAAAAATCTCAGAAAACATCAAGGAGAGAGAATTTCAACATTTTGCCAGGATCATTTTCTATTGGAAAAGCACCATTTTTGCAAAATCGAAGGTGTTCACAGGAGTGTATCAGTTTTTATTAATTTCTTCATTGATAAAATTCAGAGATCTTGTTTCTATTATATTGTTTCACAGTAGGTTTGAAGAAAAATATACTTCTATTTGCTTTGCCAATAACACAATAAAAATTTCAAAGAAATCTTATAAAAAACATTAGCTACCTGAAAAAGATTCAGCAGTCCCAAAAAAGTTTCTCATGTCTTAAAACTGTGACTTTTTCATTGTGCCTGAATGTTATCCTCAGCTTAAACTTTTCCCTGAACACATCTGCTGTTCCTCGTTAGCTCATGGAAAAGGTTGTGGCATATTTTAGGCTGACAAGAACCCAGAACGCTTTTAGCTTGCATTAAGAGTAGCTGTGAAAGGACTGGAAATGCAAATTGAAAAGGGTCTCGGGAAAGGAACTGCTGTCCCCAAGGCATCAGCTGTGTCCGAGAGGCAGGAACCCATATGTTTCCAGCCCCAAGACCAAAAGTCTGTCTTTCTTCAAGGAGCTGAGTTTTACCTCAGCTGTGTGAGAAAATGCCAGGATCAACAGAAGCTAAAATTGTGTCCGGAGGCACTTGGAGTGGGTTCAGGGTTCACCGGTGTTCCCCTGAGCAATGCTTTCTGCACCTGTTTCAAATCAAAATCTGTCTTGTCTTCTCCGGCAGCCTCTTATTTGTATTCTTCATCGTTTTGGGCACCTGCCACACCAATAACGTTTCTTTTCCAAATGCAATAAAAAGGATGCCGCTCAAGCTGAAAAACTTACCTGCTGCTTGGCTTTTATTGGAGCCACAGCCCACGTGTAGATATGGCTGGGCTTGCTGCAAATACAATTTGAGCCTTTCCTTCCCAGGTATTTATCCGTGTTTTACCAAGATGATTCACACCGACCCCAAGCTGGTTATTTAAAGGAAAGATTTCTGCAGCTGGATATCAATGGAAAGATTTGACGTTGTTATCATTAAGGTGTGACAACAAAGGCTTGTCAGGTGAGGAGATTTGCTCAGAGATTTGGCATTTGGCCCTCCGTACTTGCCCATACTCAGAAATATTTGGCCCCCCATGCTTGCCAAGGCTCAGAAATGCTGGTACTGGGTGGGGAAGAGGGGAAGGAGGGCAGGATGGGATGGGACAACAATGTATGCGGTAGAAATTCCCTGTATATTGAAGGAATTGCCTTCCCTTCTCTGGCCTTTGTTTTTGTTTCTATTTCAGAAATCAAAGTGAACTATGAGCACCGAACACTGGTTGAAATGAGACTCGGTATCTATTGTCTCCACATCACACACACACAGATAGCTGACTGCAAGGCAAAGCACCAACAGCTCTAGGCAAAGCTCCCAATGAGACCCATTTTCTGCTCTAACTACCCCATTGCGCTTAATTAATTAACCCATTTATTTTTATGTATTAAACTATATTTTTTATATGTTAATTAATACGGTATTCACACTGCTGTAAGATCTCACACCCTTCAGTTAAGACTTCAGCCCCAGCGTGGCAGGCAGCAATATGGTTAGGACTGTACTTGAGGAGCCCCGAAATAGGATGCTGCCAGACGGGTGAAAGAAGTGATGAAACGGAGTCAGCAAGGTGACAGATTTGGAACTGGGTTTCAGAGAAAGTGAGTGTTGTGTCTCACAGGGACACTCGAAGCAAAGTTGTGGGAGTGCGAGGAGCACGAGCACGTTGGTCTCCGAGCCACAGCCAAGTTGTGAACAGGACTGCAACGGGCTGGAGGGATGAAGCACGTGGAGGAACTAACTCCAGGCCACGGCTTCTCCAAGAGCTCTACTCACCTGGCAGGGAGAAAGGAAAGGAAGGAGAGCCCCCACTTTGCACAAAATGATTTTCTCATTTCAAGTCTCTGATGAGTCTAGCGGGTGCCGCTGCATCCAGAGCGATGAAGTGGGATGAAGGCGCTCATCAGGACATGGTTTAGTGGGTGACACTGGCAGTAGGGTGGGCAATGGTTTGACCAGATGATCTTGAAGGCCTTTTCCAACCTTCATGACTCTCTGATTCTATGATCAGGTCAGCGTGCCTGCAAAAAGAGCACCACAGCAAACCCAGAGCTGTGCTAGCGAGCAGAAGGGCTCCTCCTTCCCCCTCTCTGTGAGCCCCGTTATCCATCGGGACATCTACTAACTGCCCAGCCCCTCCTCGTCTTCCCCCAGGAATGGATTTCCTCTCGGAAGCCTCACATCTTGCACGTGGGAACAACCTTTCCCATTAAGGGACAGTGATATTCGGGCTACTAATTACTGAGAATGGCCCTACGCAACGCTCATGCTAACAGGAGGCATAGAGAGCATTTAATTCTTTCACATTTCTTCTTCCAGGACACACAGCAGACAGGTAACAATCACACCAGAAAACTTCTTCGAGAAAAATAATCGAATCTATGTCAGGGACTCAACTTGGTGAGGAAATTCATTTCTCTGTCAATACCAGAGGAAAAAGGGTTTCTCATCCTTCTCCTTGGGTATTGAAAGTCATTCATTTAAAAATAGATATATAGATGTATTGCCATTTTTGACTGCTGAAACAATGCACTAGCACGACAGTTAACTGCCTCTGGATAGTAAATAAATTTCCTGCCTTACTGAGTGAGGTGAATACAAAAAGATGAAGCACTAAATCCTGCCCATGGCATGCCATCTCTATCTTAGGTTGTCATGCCAGCAAAAATTATATTGAACTCAGTCCAAGTAAATTCTATCCCAGAAACATTCCGATTAAATACATTGGGGAAGATTTGTCTCCCAGTTACATCGGTGTGAATCTGCAAACAGGTCTGTACCCAGAGTTTCAGACGCTGACAGCCCTGCTCTAGACAAGAGGATTTCATCTGAGGCCCTGAGCAGCTTTCAACAGATGCTTCAGTGCTGGAGAAGGAGAATCTGTCCGAGCAGCTTATGCTGTGCCATTTGAACTCTCCTAGGTCACAGCGAAAGCAGTTTTAAAAGTGCCGTTTCAGAGAGTTGCAATCCCACGTGCATTAAACAAACCATAATCCCCTCGATAGCTGGTAGATCCCTCTGCAGATCCATCCCACTGCTCCCTTCCGTCCTCAACGACCCTGATGTATCGCAGCCCTGCTTGCTGCCAGGCATGAGACTCACAGCTACTTTGAACCACAAGTATGAAAGAAACCCTGAAAACAGCAATAAATTAAGTGATCAGTTGGGGCATTTTAGGTAGCTGCAACCCTGACATGCCATTGTGCATCCGTACCTGCGTGCACCCAGGTACAACCAAGCAATTTCCTTTCCTCCTCACCTTAGCCCACGGTCCTTACTGGTGTTTCAGCACAGCATTACGAAGTGCAACCTGATATATACACACATTTTCTTTTTTATTACACAGAAAGAGAGAGCACCATTTTGGAGTGACTGGACCTGCTCCTGGAAGAACAGTGTAAGCCTTTAGCACTCGGTATTTGGATTTGTGTCACGAAATGCCAGAGTTTTTCAATCACATCAGCTAAGAGCTAGAGATAAGATAAGGCCAGAAAGGGAATTACATGGGATATACCCTGGTATAATTTGGCTTTATGGCTGGGGAGGAAAAAAAAAAGAAAAAAATCAGAGGCAGCCACAGAAAGCCCTAGTGATCGTTAAGATTTCATCTTAAAAACAACTTATTTACTGGGAGCCAAAATTGGGATAACGTTTCAAGAAGTGTCTCTGTGGCTTAAAAACTCCAACCTGGTTGTCACACCTGACTTAAGCACTCCAGCATCAGTTTAAATTCTGAGTGCCTAGGTGCATGAAAGCCCCTGAGATTGTTCGGGCTGGGGGGGGAGGTTTTTAAAAAATATTATTATTTGGTTGATTTTCAAGGGAGAGGCTACTAACTGCCTACAGCACGTTTGAAGAGGGACCTTTGTATTCCTGAACACTTGGAAAACTTACATTCGAATTTCTCAGGCACATTAAGAGATACTAGTCCACGTAAATCTGGCTTTTCTAAAAGCTCAAGAGCTTTTTTCACAAAAGCTCTGACTTCTCTAAAATAGGCACCTAAGAATACTCCAGGAGAACAATGAAGGACATTGGAACAACCGCCTGAATTACACCTCGGGTTAACTACTGTTCTGGAGGTGTTTCCATAGTACCTGGCACAATGAGCCCTGATGCTAATTGGGGTCTCGGGTCGAGTGCTGAGGACTGAGTGGCCGTGACCCACTTGGACCTGTGGCAAACCGGGGGCAGCTGCCTCAGCCCTCCTTTCCCCAAGTCCCCTCCTCTAACCATGGCTGTGACGGCTGCCCCTGGCTGAGTGATGTTCCAGGGGTTGGAAGCAAAGAGCAAGTTATCCCCAGCCACAGAAAACACCACTCACGGTATCAGCTGCTACAGGCCCGCGGTGCTCCAGGGGAAGGCTTTTTTCTCCCTCCTGGCCTTCCCCGCTTCTGCTGCTTGCAGCAGGGCAGCAGATTGCCGGACCGCAATCGGATGGAAAGCAGCAGCAGCACCTGTTACAAGTTAATTAGTTCGTCTTGGCTCCCAGCAGCTGTTCATTTTGGTGTAGGCTTTATTTTTTTATTTTTTTTTTATTTTTTTTTTTTTTTAATGTATGTTCAGCGGAGCAGGAGACAGGGGGAGCCCTGAGCATTTGGTGTTACGTGATGTCAGGCTGGAGTGTGCGAGGTCAGCTCTGAACCATATTCTCTGCTCCACGAAGCGGTCCAAGGCAGGACGGTGTCTGAGCAGTAAAAAGAGAAACGCCAAGGCTGGGCTTGTCACTGTGGCGAAGACAAAATGATTTAATGTGTACTGAATCTGCTTGCAGTTCCCAGTTTTCTTTGGGTGTTTTGAAGAGCATGTCTCCCTCTCTTCAACTCCCATCCAACCTCACTTTCATAACCCAGATTTTTTCTTTTTCTGGAGATATTTCATCCCTCACCCTATCTGCAAAGTGTACAAGAGGGAAAAGGAGGGAGTTTGTGCACATGTGGTATAAATGCCTTTTGCCTTGTAGCTATGATGGGACCAGGAAACTGGAAATAATGCACGAGTACAGTGGATGGTTCACATGTCCCTCCCTGCCCTTATCAAATGGAGCCAGACCCTTCCTGCACAAATAGCATCAAGCACTGGATCAGATGAATTTTGGCCAAGGTTATTACCAAGCTCTGAGGCTGTACAGCTTGGCACTACAGTGAGCTGGGTCCTCCTCTTAGTAAGTACCTGTTGTCTCCAGTAAGGCATCAGAGGTGGTGGTTTGTGTTTGTACAGTGACTTGCAAAATGAACTGTGCCAGAGTCCTAGGGACTTCTTCCCGCACAGTCATAATTACAGCTGATCAAGAGCAAACTCCCGATATAACATCGTGCCTCTGGTCCCTTTAAAAAATAAATAAATAAAATGTACAGACATCTTCCGAGGAAGCACACGCTCAGAAAACCAACTGAATTAAATCAACCTGATGATTTCAGCTGCCTTGGCAATCTGATTATACTGATAGACTGATACAGTTATGTGTTGTCCCCGAGATGAGTTGAATGATGAAACTGGTAATGAGTACATGACCATCTACAATTAAAAAAAAGAGCTTAGTAGAAATAGCAAACCAATCAGCAGATGGCAAACAGATGGATACAAGATTCAGAGATGTGTACATACAAAACTTAATTGAAATGAAAATTATTATTCATTGCAATAAATTCAGCTTGGGTGGATGAAAGGCAACATCCTTAAGTAAGTAATGGGAAAAACGGTTTTAAATAATTAAAGCTCTACTTATGAATGTCTCCTGAAGTATTCATGAGAATCTCTTCATAGGGATAATAAAGAATATATTGCTTCCAAACGACAAGCAAAGGTATTCACTGAGCTATAACCCCTGCAGATGGGAGCAGCACTGCCCAGTTGCAGGAGGCTAGAGGAATCCCAGCACCTGGGGTGGGATGTCAGGTTGAAAGCATTTAGGTGGATTATAACATCCTTTTCAAGGATAACAAACAGTTCCGAGCAGTAGTAATAAAATTCATTCTCACATTATGTAATTTTCCCAGACAATACATTAGGCCACAATTTAACAAAAAAAAGTGCACTGCAGCAAGAAGGAAGATGAAATGCCTTAAGCTCCTCTGCAAACTCCCCACCAATTACAACACCTGACCTTGTGACTCAGCTCCCGAACAGGCACAACATCTGGAGGAAAGGAAATGAGCAGGTTCCCTCCCACGCTCAAACGAGCATTTGAAATAAAGGCTCTTCTCCCATCATTACAAAGAACCCTTGAGATACTATTTTTCAGAAATGTATGCCTCAGTCAAATAGAATATATTTGCCTTCAGACACCCCCCCAGTTTTCTTGTGCCTCGTTACAAAGCTTATTCCTTACATCTCCTTCTCCTGAATTTGAAATAAAATAATCATTCATTTCTCCTGCCTGTGGCTTAGGTACTTTTAAGTGATGCTTTGCCTCTTCTCCAGAGTTGGTCTGTAGGAACACTTAATAAACGGGCAAACGTCCATATGCTTGGAGATAAAATCTAAAGAGTTGGCAGAATCGTGCAGCTTGTGAGAAAAATGGGAAAAAAAAAAAAAAAGACAAAATGAAACAACAACAAAAGAAAACCACAAAAATGTATTTTAAAGAAAGGGCATGGATTCCATATTACAGACAGAGAGGGATCCTGTATCTTTGGAAAAAACACACTATAACTATTCACTGAGGCCTAGAATCAAGATTTTTCAACTCCCCCTGTTGATTTGCTTTGCCATGCTTTAAAGAAGTCACATAATACATATTTCTAACCATCAATCTAGCCACTCTTTGCGAGTGTTTAATGCTCTGTAAACAATTCTTTTCTGCACTGTAACAGAGAGCTGATTCAGGTACTTGAGGTGCTGAGCCACATTTTCCTTTCCCAAAGACTGCCAAGCCAAAGGACTCAAACTTGCTCCCAGGAACTCGCCAGCACGGGATGACACCTTGCAATGGCACACAAACTGCTTCCTGACACAATGCTGAGCACAATCTCCTAAACTCACTTTGATCCCAGCAGAAGCAGTGGGATGCTGGCAACTCAAACAGCATCCTTCAGCAGCGTTCAGGATTGTAGGGTCCACAGGGTCTGACCTGGAGGATCCTGAATACCTGCAGACCCCTGGGAAGGCAGCGGAGCCTCCTGCTGCTCCAGTTGTATAGCTACAGAACTAAGCAGTGAACATCAGAGAGAGCAGGAAAAACTTCAAAATCCTGTCACTCATATATATTATAACACAGCGAGAAGACAGGAGGATTTACTGTCCATTCTCCTCCTCCTTCTAGGGCATCAACAACCAGCGTGCTCTGCAGGGAGAGAGAGATGTGAGCTGTTTAGTTCCTTGCTGCAGCCCTGGTGCAATCCCTTAATAAAGTCAGTGCACCGTGGCTGACCATGGGCTGATGATGGGCTGTAACGGCCGGGGTTACAATGGATAGCAGAGGTCTGCCACATTTGTAAGATTTCCTATTCCTGGCTAAGGTGCTGCTGCTCTGCCGGCCTTCCACCCATGCACGATGAGCTAAGATTTGCTGTTAGCTCGGTCCTGGAGCTGTCTGGAAGCTGGTTTTCTTTTTGCAGAGGAGGGGGACAGGCACCACATGCAGCCATGCCCCAGCACAAAGCCCTCCTCTCCGGCAGAAAATACCACAGCTCTCGCTCGAGCAGCTGAAAGCACACAATGAGGTTTTCTTTTCCAATTGAAACTGCAAGCAGAGGAGAGGGAGGCAGAATATTATTATTACCTGGGTTGAAATATGCCCACATGCAGCCCCCCCACTTCTCTTTAAAGGAAGAAAGGAATAAACCAGGTGCTCGCTTCTGAGCAAGGGATAATAGAGCAAAACTAAATTAGAAAGAATTTGAATACAATGTTCATCTCCTGCCTCTTTAGAAAGATACAACAGGTCTCAAACAGCACCCAGGCAGATATTTTCCCTACTGCAGGTGGCTGTTGCTGTTGTTTCGACAGAGGAATGGCATTCCAGTCTGCTGCCTAGACGCTGTCTAATTTTAATGAATTGATACCAGAAATTCCCTTGCCTGCAAGTGCAGTTCAGCCCTCAGAGAAAGAAGCCCACGCTCAGGCTGCTATTTGGGGCAAGTCACTCCTCCAGCTTCTCCTGGAAGCCACGGAGCTGCCCGAGGAGGATGCTCGGGGTCAGAACACCCAAAGACCCCGACAGAGGCTGTGCCAGCCCCGACTTCCCACATTTTCAGCCGGGTTTGGCACCAGGCCCTTTGCCCCAGGGGCTCCCGGGTACTGCAGACACTTCCCTAAGAGCACATTTTCTCTTTCTGCACCCACCTGCTTTTCCTGGCTCCAAGCTCTGACGGTGAGGCAAGCCAAGCCCTCCCTGCTCGTGGAGACCCCAGACACGGGACGTGGGCCTGACCTGCCACCTTTAGGTTTTAACAGCCCAATGACTTCCAGAAAGAGGCAAATTCATTTGCAGAAGCATAAAGAGATGGTGTTTACGTGTTCGACTCCATCGTGCTGTGCAGGGGGTGCTCCTCGGGTCGCCGAACGTCGCCGCCTGCGGCCTAGTGGTGCCGGGCACTCAGCCCAGCAGGCCCGCCGGCTGCCTCCCTTCCTCTCCTTCTTCCCCTTCCTATAATTAAAAAAATGGACAACCTCCACGCAGGCTTCTGAGCGTGCCTGCCATCTCCAAACCCAATTTCACAGGATGACAGCCTAATTAATCTTCTTCTTTTGTTTCAATAGCATACGGTCTCCGCTCAACTGTGGAATATGGTGGAATCTTGCTGGGAACACATCTGTCAGGACTGCAGTTTGAATAAAGGAATACAGCAGGCTTTTGTGTGATTATATCTGTATTTATATAGATGTGTGCCTATCGAGCGCTCCATAAACGTGTAAAACGGAACAACTTATACAGTAATGTCCTGAATTTTGAGAAACACTTGTGATCCCAGACACTTCAGCATCAAAATGCAACAGGAAAGCCATCCTTCTGCCCAGGGAGATAGTGTTACTCCCACACACAGCACGCAGGTAAAGGAAGATTACACAGCTTGCCCAAGGTCACACAGAAAACCTGTGACAGAGCTGGGAACTAAGCCAACGTCTCAGACCACAGACTTAGCTCCTAAGTCACGCTTCCCCCTTGTTTGCGAGGGTCTGCCTCTACTCTCGTAGCAGGACTGTAATTACAACTACTGTCCCATCATTAGCACCTCTTACGGCTGTGAAACTGCAAGCCCTCGTTCTGAAAAACTCCTGCTGACAGCAAAATGTCAAACTGAGTTGCTTGGTCACAACAAAATCCCACAGGCCTGACTCAAGCTGAAAACAATCTTTTACTCACTCTTTACTCACGCGTTACGAGCCTCTTAAGGCAGCGGATACCCAGGACCCATGGTAGCTGTCTACCCTCTAACCAGCGGCAACTTTTTACAGTCTGTGATAAAAAACTGACCAAAATATCTGTAGTTGGACACTTCTGGGAGTAACAGCATCCCTACCTGTGCCAAACCTTGGTCTGCTTCCAATGCTTTTGTAGTGTCTTACAGTATTTGTGGATGTTCTTAACGCTTCAGTTTCTGGTGTCATGAAATCACGAGATCACCACAACCGCCCACCTGAATCTTCCACCTAAAATGCGCCCACGAAGCAAACCCTCAAGAGCTCCGAAAGCTCAAAAGAAATCAGTGTATCGCGGAATTTTGATTGGGGTCAGAGGCTGTTGTTTGAATGTCCGGGGCTGTCAGTGCTGCACTTAAATTACTTCACCGCAAACTAATGAAAGGTCGCAGCACTTCAATCAAGGTACCCAGCCATATATAAACCTTGTCTCTCCATGGAAGCACTCAGCGCTGCATAGACTTACATCTGCTAAAGTCAGGCTCAATTTACAGTTTCAATATCAATCAATAAAATTTGGTGTCTGGGTTTTAAATACAAGAGCTAAATTTGTCTCTGCCTCAAAGGAGTGCAGCTACATTACCTTCAGTGCACTTCCTTACAATTACAAACAACTTGACCTGCACATGGGAATTTTCTAAAGGCAAAAGCTTTGCTTCTCACTACAATCCTTTTTGTTTTCAGATTGACTGCCTACATTTCTAATTGCTAATGAAATTATTTTCGTTAATGAGCAGTGGTACCAGCCATTTTCATTGGGAGCCACAATGATAATTAGGAAGTCAAATAAGGGCCCCAAGGGGGTGGGGGCAGAAAGAACTTCCAGGTGCTTTAGGGTAGTTCTAATTTGCATCTGATAAGACAAATATTTCAGTTTCTGGGCAACAGGTACCTTAGGAATAAGTGTGGGCTGTTTTTGTCACAACATGTCACAGGAAGTAGTCTGATCCGATATTTGCAGTCATGCAATTAAGCCTGGCATGTAATAATTAGGAAGGCAGGTGTACTCAATGCTTACTACAATGTTTCTGCTCGCTGTTGTCTTACATTAGTCCATCCTCGGTTAAGTGATCCTGGAGACAGAAGGTAGCTTCTGACAAA
This sequence comes from Aythya fuligula, assembly GCF_009819795.1. NCBI lineage: Eukaryota > Metazoa > Chordata > Aves > Anseriformes > Anatidae > Aythya > Aythya fuligula. Next base: position 1,808,057 of record NC_045585.1, on the reverse strand, counting down.
TGCCCAAAGGAGACAAAATAGAGGTTGGAGAAAAATTATTTATGGTGGGTGTGATCGTGAGCAATGCGAAGTGACTAGAAGGAACTGGAAGTGAGTGTATAGGGAAAGTCTCCCTGCCAAAGAGTGTGAGACTGGAAGACATGCTCCCAGTGGAGAAGAGGAGGATAGCTCTGAGGGAGATCGTGGAGCAGCTTTCTGAAATATAATAGAGAATTATCCAAGGTATTTTTCAAGCGCCTAATTAGGCACCCAGTTTGCATAAATGATCAAAAAAACAAGAACAAACAAACAAAAAAACCCCACAACCCTGAACGTTTAATGCTGTGTCTGTCCCTTGGCAAAATCTCTTCTTAGATCCCTCTGAAACATGAATTATTCTCATTCTCTGTCAATGGGCTTTATCTGCTTGTACAGAAAGAGCACATCTACGCCATGCAGAACTTCCTGAGCTGGTACGGCCCAAAACTGCCCAGTCCATCTGGCACAGAACAACAAATATCACCAGCTCATTTCTGACAGTGGCAATACCAACATACTACACTACTGCTTTCTGGTACATCCTGCCTTGCACACACTTAGCTTGACACTGCTAAGCCATTAGCATATGGCTCAACCCATGCCCCAAGCCCAGCAACATGAACTGATCACAACAAAAAACCCTTCCAGACTACCTACACCGTGCAATTGAATTTCTCTCTCTGTTACAGTCAGTATAAAAAGTCCAAACCAAGAAAGAGCACACACTACTGTGAAATGCAGCCTATACCTATAAAAACTTTATGTGGTGCTTCCCCTGCCCCACCACCAGAGCAGCTGAATCTCCAAAACTGGACCGATTTGTGAATTTTAACACTCCTTTGACATAGGGAAGTACCTGAAAAGCAGAGCAAGGTCTATAGAAGAGCTATTATGATGCACTGGATGTAGCTTATCCTAATACTTTTCCAAAATGTCATAGTCTTACAAGTTATTTTTGCAGAGAGCTAAGTATTTTTAAAAAAATCTTACACCTTTATATTTTAAATCTTTTTGCCGCGGAATGGAAAATCCTGAATACGAGGAGCACATCTACCTGTGAAGTCTCTTGTAAGGATTATCAGGCATTTCAAAAACAAGAGTCAAGGAACAGCTGGTAATAACCACAATGAGCATCACACAGTACTGCCATCCTGGAGAAAATCCATCCCTCTGTTAAACGAGTTCCACTCCCAGCAAAAGCTGGTACTAATGAGAACTGCAGTTCACATGTCAGCGCGCACTGAAACAATTAGGAGTTTTGTACTACTTCATAAATACCAATATTGATGAAGTAGTAGAAGCTAAAATACCATTTGGCATTTTTATGGTTCCCAAGAACTTCCTGTGCTATATTAAGTGGGCTAACGAGTTAAGAAGGAATATAAACTCCCAAGCTTCAAGCCAACAGCGAAGGGCTTAGAGTCAAGAAGAAAATGTCACCTCCAGAGCACGTCATTATGTGACCGTCTACAATGGGGATTTTTTAACCTCGTCTTCTAAACTATCTACCACTAACAAACTACATACACAATTTAACTAATTCTAAGTGGATGCTTTTATTCCTCCCATTAAAACAGGAGATTTTACAAAGCTACCCCAGACATTTAGATGCTAAGTTCTCATAAAAATTAATGGGAACCAAGCTTCCTAATTCCCTAAGCATCTTTAAAAAGTCTCAGACCACATACAAACAAGTTCTATTCATTCTGAAGGCTCCTAACTCACTTTACAAGCATAACCGGCTCCATACTGAACACATTTCACTGAAATGCACCTACCTCTGTGATGAAACATGGCACAGGAGCAGTACATAAAAATTTTAAGACTGGAAGTGAAGAATACCCAGGGGGACGCGGGTGAAACTTAATGGCCTGTGATATACTGAGGTTCAGAGCAGGTGATCTAATGGGCCCTTCTGGCCTTAGATGCTCTGAAATGAAAGCCATGCAGCCAACGAGAAGTTCAGGAAGACTCAGATGGGCTCAGGAACCTGCCGGCTGCACGGGGTAGTGTGGTGCAGGGCAGGAGTGCACCACTGTCCTTAGCATCCTCTGAGCAAACCTGGCTCAGGATCCAGCTGGAAATGCCAGAGCATCAGGATTAACTACACGGCTTCCCAGAAGTGGTCGAGTGATGCATGAAGGCTCCGCAGAGGCCAGGAGCTCGGCTCTTGGGACTTCATCGGATGCCAACACCTGCCTGGGAGACTGAGTGGCACCGGCACAGGGCAGGCGGCTGCCCCACGAACAAACATCTGTACAGCCACCACCTGCAAATCTTATCTGGTGTAACTGAAAAGCACATGTAAGAACACGACGAGTTTCAAGAAAGCAAATAATGCTTCATCCGAACAGCCAGGAATCAGCTGTCCTCTTTATACCTCTCCCCATTCTGCATCACTTTCACAAAAGAGCACGGTGCACGTCATGAACGGGTCTCTTCTTTTCTGCTGATACCGACACGAAGCAAATAAAGTACTGCCCAGCAAAGTCTGAGCATGTACAATTAGACAGGAATACATTGTTTGGCACATACTTAAAAGGATTATCGTTTCATGACACCCAAAATTACAATAATTATATCCACAATTTTTCATACTTACTTATTTTCAGACTATTATGGGTCCTCTTTGGAGAAGTGAAATTGGTGCTTGCTGCCTTGACAGCAAAGGACAAATGCCTTGACAGGACATAATGCTTCTCTAAGAATAATTAAATCAAAGTACGGTGTAAATCCCAATGGTGCCTCTCCATTGGTAGTATTTCTATCAGGAATCTTCAAAACCTTAAATCCAATATTTAAAATTTATGTGTTTCACCTATGATTTCAAGGTGAGAGGCAGCTGTAGCCTTTTCCTCCAGTGCAATAAAATAAATAGCAGAACAAAACTCTCACCTATACGGTATACATAATTTCCATCTGCACAAACACAGAGAAATGGATTCTGATATATAAAAACCCCATAGCCCTGGTGGGTAAACACAAACGCAACATAAATGTAATTGTTTAGACTGCAATATGAACGTTAGATATATACAGAGAAACCCTGACAAGGTCAGCAACAGCTATTAGGAGACATCACAAATAGGTAGGAGAACAGAGCTCTCATTATCTTTGCTTAAAAATAGGTAACAGAAAGTTTCAGTAAATTACCCTGAAATATTCAGCAGGTTTCTGTCGGAGAACTGGCTGAGCACTGTAACTAAACGCTCTCCTTTCAGACTCGAGCCAAATACAATTCAGATTAAAAAGGAGAGAAAATAGAGAAACTTATCTTCCCAGCTACATCAACAAGTAGGACAAGGGCATTCCGACCTGCAGCTAAAAGGAGGAAAAATAAAAAGCTATTTTGATGGAGAATCTCACAAGGTTCCTTCAACTGTTCTGCGAGCCACCACAGCGATGGTGAACAGATAACAGCAGGACTGTGGATGTCACAGTACTTCACCAGAACTGAGACTTTATCTCCAACTTGGAAGGCATTTGGGACCTGAGTTTTTGGTTTAGTCCAGAGTAACGATGGCTATCGCAGCAGTATGAATCCTTTCAACAGCCTACATTCAGGCCTGGGGGTTGTTTTGTCATCAGACATCTGGATGAGTTCTGAACCTCTTTGGGTTCAGCCGTTAATAGCACTCTGAGAAGAAATCTCGTATTAGGATAAGTGCTGGATCTAAGGAACACGAAGGATTGTTTTTGTGTTCTCGCAGCCGCTGCTAACAAAGGCATTACTCTATTAACCTCTCCCACTTGGATTTCCCTTAATCTGTACATGCAACTTGAAACCCTTTAAAATGTTTCCTCTGTCCCTCCTGTGGTTTTAAAAGCTCAAGTTGTGCTATGATCTTTGCTTAAGAGAAGTTACTGAAGCGACGGATTCTAAATGTTATAATCCAAGCGGTCATGGCTGGATGAAAATCCAGTTTATTCAGTAATGCTGCCACCCCGGCATGCAATCGTATTCATTTATGAAACCACTGCTGCCTGATGGGTTGAATAATGAAACTGCAGTAACATCAACTTTGAAGATGAAGAACACTGGGGCACAAGTTTTACGAGTTTTAATAAAATATCTGTTACATCGTTTAGGAGAAAAACAGCTCCTTTAAGGCCGTCTAGACTGACATGCTGAACTTGATTTTCACCTTCAAAGATCAACTCTGGTAGCGTGCCAAGACAGTAATTGCTTTTAGACCTTGTCCACGTTGGGATTTTGTCCCAGTTCTCCCAAACGATGGCCAGCTCCCAAAGCAAAGCCCCCATGGATGAATGATGCCCCCACTTCAAGCAAGGAAGGCAGCGCTGCTGGTTTACGATGCCTGGCCCCAGATTTGGGCCAGGGAAGCGGTGATTTGCAGCACTGGAGATGCTTCTCTGGGGACCATTTGAAGTCTGTTGTAGATTGCCTGGCTGGCTTTCCAGGCTTACCCAGGTCCAGCTATCTCAACTGGTCAGTGTAAGCTGCAGGAGCTGGGACTGAGCCTCAGAGAACAAATCCGTTATACGTGCCCGTGTGCAGGAACACGGCCTGTAAACTGCAAACCTACAGACACAGGGAGTGAGAATCTGCATGCTGGAACAGACCAGAGAGCCTCGGAGAACTTCATTCCTCACTGGGAGCTGGATGCCTCATTCCAGGAAGCTTTTCTGCTAACCCAAGGCATTATAAAAGCAAGGCCTAAGCTAAAACAGCGATCTATCACATCAGTTAGGCAGTACGCGAAAGGCAAAGATTTGATTAGAAAGGCAGGATACCGTTCTGATTTCATCTAAGCGACACATGACACAAGCTCGCTGCCGTTCTCCAGCTACCCAGGGATCGCAGCCAAGCTCCACGACTCTCCTTTCAGCCTCGCTGAAGTAAATGGAGAAAACGCAGGAGCAGAAATCATGCAAATAGCACAAGGGAAGAAATAACAAAAAGAAATCGCTCTTCTCCACAAGTTTCTACGCCAGCTTTGCTGAGGCTCTGTCCTTGTTCGTGGCGTTACCTTGCGGTGTGAGCTCTGCCAGCGCTCTCCAGCCAAGCGGAGGCAGCGCTGTCGGGACCGAAGCGCCGTGCTCGAAGCACCCAGGGAGGGATCGGATGGTAGCAATTGGAGTAAATTAAATCCCAGCGCGCTCACCGCTACGAAACGCCGAACGAGCTGCAAGTAATGAATGAGGTATCATATTTGTAGCTATTTAGCAGACACACTAAGACAATAACAGTGATGAAAGCTGCAGAGGCAGGACTGTACATCAGCCTTATTTTGCAGAAGTCCATAAATACATAATTTGACTTGGTAAAGCACTCTGGGATGGCTTGGGGTTTGGAAAGTGATATTGAAAAGAGAACCCACACGCACACATGCTGCTTATTATACTGTAGCACAAGCAATTTTATACTTTCCTCAACGTATTTACACTGTGCAGCAATAAGAAGGCTGAAAATGAATAGTTGATGCCCCCTACCATTTAGGTTTTTTGAATAGAGAACACTGCAATCATCTAAGCAAAAAAATCTGCGTTCAGATGGAGCGTGTTCCCAGATATTCTGAGAACCGTGGGCTCACTTCTGCAACCATTTTCAAGAGGTCTCACGGAGGCAGACGAGCAGCCTGCTAAGCAATGTAATATATAAAATGTAGAAATGTCAGATTTAAAATAAACTTCCCCAAGTCTTTCCACAGGGGATGCAGAACAAGGGAGCTGAAAATAAAAACTGATGCGCCATGGCATGAAAATCAGGCAAGATTTAAAAAGTCCACTGAAAAAATTGCTAAAATACACTAAGATGCACATCATGGGGGAGGGCAGAGAGTATCTTAAAGAAAATCTCAACGTCATTAGGAGGTGCTGAACAAAACTGCTAAAAGGACATACAGCTTTTGAGCATCACTTTGATTACTGACCTGTTGAATGCTACATCTGCCTCAAGTATGGACTTGCCTTTACTGAAAACTTCTAATGACCACAGGCTGATCTTTTATAATCTACCAATGATTAATCTTTAAAGAGCATGAGTCAAAAACCTACGTAAGATAAGGAGAGTCTAACACAACTGTGACTCTTCAGCTGCCTGTTATTCTTATTGCTCAAGCTCATTTCTCACTCCTCATATCCCAAATACTGTATTAAAAAAGCTTGAAAGGGCTTGATCCTGAGTTCACTGAAGAAATATCAAGGGATTATTTTTCTCTTCTCAGTGGTCCCACAAGGGTTGAAGGGAAAACTGATAGCACTGTCATGCCCGGAGATGGCAGAGGCATTCTGCTGCTCACATCTCTCTTTCCAAGGACGGTGCTAACCCCGTGACAGGGTTATCAGTTGATCAGGTTGCTCAGTTGCTGCTACACTTGACTCAAATCTGAGGACTCGCGTGGAAGGAGCGGTCTGAGGGGAGGCAGCCCTGGTGACCACAGCAGATTTTAAGCACCACGTAGTTACCTCCTGCCCCCAGCAGCCCCTCAGTGCTGGATCTCTGCAGCAGCCTGTATCGTACAATCTTCCTACATCCCAGATCTACGATTTCTGTCTCTCAGCCACATGTAGTGCTCTTCCACATCCTCACCGCCCTCCAAGAGCCTGGCACCATCCTGTTAACATCGGTGTACAGTGAGCATTATTCTCCCCGAGACTCCAGCCCATGTGTCTTTGCTGCCTTTATAATTACAATTTCATTCCAAGCTTTAGCCTAATTAATTCGTTATACATCATTAATTTTCCCTGTAAACTTTTTTTTTTTTTCCCCCAACACCTCCCTTCCCCAGATATTTTAAAGTCCAGCAATTAACTTCTCTCATCTCCCTTATCACGCTGCCATCTCTATGTGCTCAGTTTGGTTATTTAGATTTTAAAATTACATTTGTTACTTACTGACAGCCAGTGTCACCGTGTGAAAATAGACTCCCATTAATTAACATTTTTACATTAAGAAAAAGAGCATTGAGCATGTAGAGGGAAACCAGAGTACAAGGGCTAAAAATACTGTCTGTCTAGCTCTGTCTAACTGTCTATTATGGTATAACAATATATTGCTCTTAGTAGACAGTTAATTGAAAATGTGAGCTTGGAATGGATTAAATTATCAGCCGCTCTGTGTTTTCATGGATATCAAACCCAAAGTGGCCTGTGCTACCCGCCTGGATCACCATAAATTCATGGGGACCGTACCTCACTGCAGAGCGCATGGGTGGAGTCTGGGGGGAGGATGGGGCTGAGAAAATTGCTGGTTGCTCGGAAAACACCTCACAGCAGCAATGCCAACAACAAATTGAATTACATTTTGAAAAAATAATATTTCAGGGCTGCTAATAAGCTCTGTCAGGGAACTGTCAGGGTGCTGGGCTTTGTTTTTGGCATATTTTGACTACCTGAATGCTCTATGCTGTACAAGAGGTGAAATGAAGACGAAGTGGTACCTCTGGCCTCTGGACCTGTGGTATCGAGTCTGGGCCCTTTCCCTGTGATTCTCCCAGCTGAAAAACCCCAACACGCCTTTATCAGCTCGTCTCGGTTTCATTTCAAAGCAGCCGATTGTTCTTTGAAGGACAAGCGACAGTGGAAAAGCGACCTAAATTTTACACGGCACCATACTGAATTTGTGACGCTTCAGTAAACAAAGATACCAGCAAATTCAGAAATGTACATGAATAAATATAGGGGTAGAAGAAGTCTGGTGAGAGAGGCAGTGATGCCCTATTTCATATGAGGGCCTGGCTGCACGACTGAAGGTTAGGAGAGGCTCTGGCTCTGTGTTGGGCAAGTCACAACAGCAGCTCAGCTTTGGCATGCGTTCTGCCTCGTGCCAGGATTTCTATTCTGCATTAAAAAAAAATAAATAAATCACAATAACAGGGTTTGTTAAAATAGCTGTAGTACAATCTCTGCATCTGCATTCTACAAATTCGTGGTGTTAGTACTTAATGCCCAGATCAAAGCTACCAAAACCTGCACTGACTTAACAGACGCGCGCAGCTCCTTTGGAGGAACCTCTGAGTCAGCCAGTAATCCATGGATTAAGAGTCCCCAATGCAACGTTTTGGTACAACAGACTTCGTCTAAAAGCACGTCTACATGTCACTTAGAAAACAAGGTCCAAAGTTATTTCAGAGAGAAATTAATTAACAGAAGCTACATTAAAATAAAACTGAGATGCTGTGTTCGACTCTGGTTTACAAGGACATAAAATGATAAATTAACTAAGTTTGAAAAGGAAATTGCAGATGGTAATTACACGATTTGTATTAAATAAATAATGAATTAACATTAATTCATTCCAGAGATCTGATTTCCATTCTCAGCTTGCACAGTTCCTATGCAAGAAAGGCCTTCCTCTTTCCATCTCAGCTCTGTTAACAGAAAGCAACATTTGTTCTTTTACTGATTTTCTTACCATGACTATTGTAAACTGTAAAAGCCCAAAATGTCTTTTTTTTTTCCCCCAATTATTGTTTAGAAAGCACCTGGACACGATCTCAATAGAACGGATGCTACAATGAGTAGATGCTGGCCCTGCAAGATCCAGGCTGAAGCGCAGCGCACCACACTGTAATGAAAGGGACAGAGACAACATTTTCCAAATTACCGCTCTTCTCTTTGCTAGAAAATTAAGTCCAGCCTAATGTATGTTTATTAGTGCTAGGCACTTGCTCAGGGCACTGCAGAAATTCACTGGGGAAATGTTATGCCATGGTACCACGCTTGGTTTCAGCGGAGTGGATGCAGATCCACATGAGCAAAGTAACACCAGGGAGGAAAAAGGAGAGGGGAGATCAGGACAAGAGAGAAACCCGGGGTATCAAATGCCTGGTGTGACTGGGACCAGGTGACAGTGATTTATAATGCAGAATTAAAGTGTCAGAGTGGAACTGTCACTCTCAGCATTTTGCGAGCTAAACCATGTTAGCTGCAGACAGAGCTCTGACAACAGAACAGGGCGCTGCAGAAAGGTAATGGGATCTGACACTTTTTGTTCCTCTCCAAATTAGTGCAATTCAGAAATGAAATTTTCCGTGACACTGCTGCTGTAATTTGGAAGAAAATTTTGTCGGGTATGTGCGCGGTACAGTTGGGTTTCAGGTTTTCTGTACCAAGTCAGTACGGGGAGCAGGTTTAGGATGAGGCACGTGAAAGGCGGTCAGCAACACACAAGCAGTTGGCAATTCTAGCAGAAAAAAAAAAAAATACAATAAATCAGAAACAATTTGATAGCCCTTTTTTGCTTTCATAGCCACTAAGCAGAACCAAAGTTTCTGAGCTTCCCATCGTTTTGGGGGGGGCATTAGAGGAAGCCCTAATGCTGCCACTGCTAACCTCTGTCCTGGCAGAAGGGCACTGATGCGGTGCTGCTGAAATCCCACGATGGAGAACAGAGGCACAGCCCCTTGTGCTTCCTTGGCTTCTCTCGAAAGCAATGTGAAAGGAGAAGCAGACTCTTGGAGTCCCCTTTTCCAGAGAACTGAGGAAAACAGCAAGGAACCTGTGACCCCAGAACCTGCAGGGCCCTGTGTCACAGCCCACCGTACCGTGCCGTGCCTCCTGCCCTCGCCCCGATCGCTCTCCTGGAAAATTGCACAGCACTGCCTTGCATCTAGAGCTTCCCTCGACGTGAGTTTTTAGATGGAAAGCACTAATTACCTTTAGAAAAAAATTAACGGTCAATGGTTTCAACAGCTCCTAATGAATTTCAGTCTGTAAGTTCAGTTGCATTAGAAAATAACAACGGGCCTGAAGTTATTCTCATAGACCCAGAGGAGGCTGAGAGAGAAATCAAAAAGCTACAGAATATATACATTCCCTTCTGTATTTAAAATGTAATGCCAGCTTCTCGTGACATTTAGAGTATTTTAATAAAGACTACAAAAGAATATTTGTGTGTACTATGGCCCTGAAATTTGGGGAACTTCAGTCTAGGCAGACTGGGGTTATTCCAGTTCAAATGTTCATTAAAACAGCTGAAAAAAGCTTAAATGCAATTGTGGTGGTGAAGAATCCTTCGAAACCCAGAGTAACCACTGTAAAGTTAATTCTCTCATTGAAAAGCTTTGATTTTGAATGCCTTTTTTTTTTCCTTTTGTAGGATTTTCAACATATAGATATGCGCTCATGTATAACCAAGGGATAGGTTTACAGATTGAAAACAAAAAACCACACTGTGAGTTCTTGCGGGAAGGCTATTTTGCTAAGGAAGAATGTAAATTTGGCAGAGAAAAGCAAAACCAAGACGATGCTGATAGCTGTCTGAACAAACATTGATGGAAACTGATTTTACCACTGGAAGCAGACACTAGCAGCGAGGTTAAAAACAGAAAAAACAATTTTCCATTAAAAACAGTTTCATGAGACAGTTTTCAACTGTCTGAAAGACAGCTCCGCACACATACACCTTCATAAATCAAGTACGTTCAGACAAACATGTACAAAATTAAATCCAGACCCATTTTACACTCACACCAGCGTATATTGATAAATATACACCAGCTTTGCAAATACTCCGTTTTCTGTAACAACTTGAGAAAAATATCACACGGCAACTGTGTGAAGCAAGGAAGGGTATGGGCAGGAACTTTCCAAACCAGAAACCCATCCTACCTACAGAGCTGGCCACAACATCGAGCTGCAGGAAAATGCAACCTTCCTTTACCCAAAGCAACTCTTGTGGGCAGGCAGGGACCTTACACCATGAATTTTGTATTCATCTTCACTCACCACATCACGTCAGCTGGCTAAACAATGCTGAGACTAAGGAATGCCAAAAGGAGCAAAGTCTCTTGAGCTTCTCATCTCCTTCTGGGCATCGGAAGCAGCAAGTTCCTCCCGGATGGGAAGGCACCGAGGGTTTCACCCTCCTGTTGTCCCCTCTTCCCCACATGCCCCTCTCTTTTCCCCAACCCTACACACTTCTGGGAAAGGGAAGAAAAAGCTGTTCCCATTTTACAGCTTTACATTATTCAGCATGTCTGTTTCATGTCGAGGCTTACACTCCTGTGAGTAAGATGAGCAATCCTGATTTTGTTCCCCCACACTGCTTTCAAGTTTGGATGCCTTTGATTTAAAAGAGAAGAAAGCAACGAAGGTAAATCCATCATCGAGAAGGATAGCATGAAGTAAGATATAATACATATGCCATACATGATTTAGAGGATTCTGGCCTGAGAACTAAATAGCAAGGCTCTGCATGCAGATTCATCGATAACGCGGTAATTTATGGGACAATATTTAAGAAAAAAAATTATGAAGGACGAATACGCAAAAATAAATTTCCTCCAACACAGCCTAAATTCAAAAAAGCAATCTAGCTACTGCCAATGAATACCAAAACTCCGGAGGGATTAAATAAATAGGAGCATAAATTACACAACACAGCTCATCAATGCATGCACTTTGGCCGAGCTTTGCAGAGCAAAGTGCCCATCGCACCGTGAGGTGTGCATGGTGCTGTCGTGGCAGCAGCCCTGGCACATGCAAAGCAGTCGCCAGAAGAGCTCCCAGCTCCCCAGGTCCACTTTTTGAGCTCAGACCCGAGGAGGCTGCTCTCCCCTTTGCAGCACTGCAAGTCCTGAGGAAGGACTCGTGGTTACGCTGCAGGGAGCAGCGGGGTAGGGCAGGCTCTGTCGGATGCATTTATTTTAATGTACAAAGAAGGATTTCCTTCCCCCGCCCACTTCTTTTGAAAGATTAAGGCTAATCTGAACAGTGCCCCAGTGGAAATCAAGGATTTATTTTCATACTGACTTTTTCCACTCAAAACGCTGGCTTGGACTCACGATGCATTTATCCCCACGTTTGGCACCACCGACTGCTTCTATTAAAAGCCTTCCCCATTTCTAATGTTAACATAAGTTTCTTTACGTGTACACACGCACACATTTCTTTTTTCCGGTTTTAAAGGAATAAGTTAATGCTTGCAATTTCAAATGCATTTAAATGACATTTAAATGGCATCTCAGGGCGACAAATGGCTCCATCGCTCCTTCTCCCACCCGAGACGCGAGAGACTGAGGCTGATTTCGGAGCCTGTCCAAAACTTTGATGTAAGGACTCACGTAGGCCCTCCTGTTCACACTTATTTCTGTTATTTCTTGTAAAAGAAGCAGGGCTTACATAACGATAATCCTTCGAACATCCGAGCCCGCAACTTTCTTTTCTTCTGTACCTTACTTTCGACGGCTTTAAAACCCATATCAGCAAGTCCTAAATTCAAGCTAATGAAGGATGTGCACAATCAGGAGGTGTTGGGATAAATTTAGTCTAGCTGAGACTGACAACTGTCAGGCGCCTTTGAAAATCACAGGCTTAAAAATAAAGTCTGCATTATTAACAATTCTGGGTGCGAGGAACTGGAGCGTTATAAACAAAGACTTCTCTTTCTATAAATTGATCTGGTGCTGCTGCCACTAACACGAACGGGATTCAAATGCCTTTTATGCAAAACTGGCATCAATTTGTAAATCCTTGATTCATTGATTTTGTGGATTCTCACTTCTTTACTTCAGTCCCAAACACCTCAACTGATTGAATCATTCATTCCCTAAAACCCTCAGCAACTCTCCTTACTGTCTCGCAGGGTTTTCTTCAACGTGGATTCACCACCTTAAACTTAATGCAATGCAGAATACTCTGGGGAAAAAATAATCTAATACGTTAATATCAGCAGAAGTGGGCATTAGAGGAGACTCAATCTGACACCTTTCTCCTGAACGGTGTTATAAATAAATTCAAGAGTTAGCATGTGAAAAAGTGATGGAGGGGCATGACGAGTAACTGCAGTTGGTGGCACCGCAGGGCGACCGGACATCTCATTAGGAGTGAGGAGTCAGACAATATCCATCACCTGCATGGGAATCAAGGCTTAAGCTAGAGAATGAAAAGAAAAAAAAATCAAGTATAATCTTTGTTTCTTCGGAGGTGGGTGGGGGATTTGGATATCCAACAACACCAGAAAGCGTTTAAATCAATTTTCATCTTCTCTTCAGTTTGCCAAAGCTACAAACAAGTCAAGACCTCCTCAACTTCAAGGTGACATTGGAGCTATCACTTTGCAGCTGTCCATATCTTCGGCTTTTTTACGTTAATTGAATTCACTCTGACAGCAAGTGGACTGGAATGATACCAGTGCAGCCCTCTATCAGGTTGCAGGAACATCTGAATAGTACCTGAGGTGCATTTTGGTTCGTTTTGCTTATTTATCTGGCACAGATTTCTCTCCACACTGCCCCCCGTGCAATGTTACCGCTCAAGATGCCCAAAGGCAACACAGGCTGCACATCTGCCTTAGCTACCTAAAAGCCTTTCCTCACATTTCTTATTTTGTATATACCAAGCAAACTGTTCTAAAACATCAGGACGTCTGTGTGAATTTATTCTTTAACTTCTGCTGCATGACCAAAGCACTGGACATGGGGGAACCTTGTGATAGGTTCACAAATTGCCTGAAATAATCTAAGAAGTTGGATCTGTAGTGAAATTTCTGCACATTTCTGCCGCAGAAATAATTATAACACACAAGGTATCTCTCTGCCAAGAACGTAGAAAACATTGGCTGTGGATTAAACCAAGAGTCCGTGGCTAAGACATCCAGGATAAAGCTTTCGGTTCAATCCGTTTAAATGGCTGTTTAACCCCTTCCTTCTGCAGTGACATTTCACAGTGACAGCAGAGATAAGGTGGCTTGAAAATCCCAATCCGTGCAGGTTTTACACCAAACAAGCAGTTTCTAATCTCCTCTTTCCTGTCGCAGTCTGCACCCGCCCGTCCCTCCTCCTGTCCCGTTGCCTACAGAGCTCAAGAGCTGCTGAGCACAAGCACTGCCTTCAAATGGGCACATGCAGCCCAACATACTCACCTTGTAATTAAATTACTAATTTATCTTAAATTAGAACTAAATCAGCAACAACTCAGCAGCCACATCTGGCCGTGCTTTACACAATATTTACTGTTGTAACTCTGTTGATCTCATTTCTCCTGTCTCAGCAGTGGTGTAGTAACAAAGTTTAAAACCAGGACTACTCAGGCTAGTGGGAAAAGGGAAAACTACATCCATACTAAAAAGATGTGAAGGACAAACTTAATTTCAGATGTAACTGTAAGAAAGTATCTCATCTTTCTCCAGTTTTGAAAAAAAAAAAAAAAAAAAGAAAAGAAAAGAAAAAAGTCTCTTGCAGCTCTGGCCAAGTCCTAGTTTACGATCTTCCAATCTTTCTATTATGATTTCTTAATCATGCAACATGCACAAGCAAAAGCCACTTTGTACCCAGGACCACTTTGGAATTTATCTGCGTGACCTTGAGCGATGATTAACCAGACCTGCTGTTAATGAGGGCTGATTTAACTCCGGTCACCTTCCAAGACCATGCAGTCTATGAAGTTTTCCAGGGAAGTGTTTTACAAGAAGTGTTTCCCCCTGCTCAGCACATACCAGGGTGTGTGTGCTGTCTGTCTGTCCTGGCACCAGGCAGACCTGGAGAAGAGAAGGCTTGGGGAAGATGCTACCGATGGCTTCGCTTACCTGAGGGGAGTGGGGAGGAGGAGGAGGGAGAGAAGAGGTCTGGAGCCAGACTCTGGTATGCAGCGAAAGGACAAGAGTTCATGGCCGTGAACTGAAATAGAGAATATTTCATGAGATCCCAAGAAAAAACCCTTCTCACAGTGAGGGGGGCCAAGCACTGGGGCAGGCTGCCCCGAGAGCCTCTGGAGAGGGTGCTGGGCCCTCAGCTGGTGGAAGAGAAGCCCCTGCTTTGCTTTTACCTTTCCCTGCCCAAATTCGGAGCCACGGCATAGTTGCAGCTTTGCTTTATGCTCTCGCTCTTGCTCAGCATCCCAGAAAGATGCGTGTAAGTCTCGCAGGCAGTTCCTATACACTTCGCAAAGCAATCTTCCTAATCATGATCTGAAGCAAAATCCAATTACAGGCCCACTCTTCTGTCCATTAGATTACTATTAGCAAAGATAAAAGCTATTGCTCGTAGCGCTGCCCTCCCTCTCTGCTATCCTAAAACCTCCCACTCAGGCAGCTCGAGAAATAATAGCAGCACACCCTGCTCTGGAATATCTTCCTTTCCCGTTAGCAGCAATGAAGGAACCAGCTGCTTTCGCAACCAACAGTGCGAGTGAATCATGCTCATTACAAGGCAGATTCGAGAGGAGCTCGATACCCCCTAACTGTCTCTTTTAGGTACCCACCAGGGTAGGAAAGCTTTTCAAAACCGCTCTGAACTCCACGGCTCCCACAGAAGGCTGCTGGGGTTCAATGCTGAGCATGGAAGCTTTTGATTTCCCAAAAAAATCCTGCCAATGACTACAGCTTGTGCGATGGCCAAGCATTAACAAGAGACACAGGACCACCCTTTTCTTCTTTTTCTGCACATTGCAGTCCTTGACTGCTGTAAAGAGAGGCTGAAATGGACTCACTGGGCCAAGACCAAAGGGATTGCTGAAAAAGAAGCAAAAGAGCACAGCGCCGCCCTACACGAAGCTGGAAACCCCTGGCCCGCCAAGACAGGGCGACAGCAGAGGGAAAGCAGATGCTCAGGAGGCATCTGTACACAAACCAGGCCCTGGAAGATTTGGGAAAAATCTTACAGGCTTGTTGCAGGAACCACTCATGTCTTTGTGCTCTTCCTCCTAAGCACAGCTTAACGTTGCTCTCTTTCAGCTACACCCCAAAACACAGGGTTGGACATCATCTTGCTGAAGCAATGCAGACAAGAGGACAGGGCAGCTAATTAAAAGTGGCTTTGTAACTGATTTCTGGTGGTTCTCTCACCCACTTGGTCGGTCTGGACCATCCCCTCTTCATCCAGCCTGCCTGCGCAGAGCAGGGACCGCGTTTCTCCTTCAGTGCCCGCACATCACCAAGCACAGCAGGGCCCTAATGCAGGCCGTGTGAGCACTCCTCCCCTACACATGACCATGTGCCTAACTGCACACGCTGCTAGGGTGAAAAGATCAGATAAACACGTTTTGCAGAACCCTAGCAGGGAACCTGCTGCTCCAAGGGCTCAGAGCTCTGTTTGAGCAACTCCAGCAGAGAACGGGATCCTTTGGATACAGATTCCCTTTGAAGTCTTCTGAATACTGCTACCTGTGCAGAACATTTCTTTCTGATTTCTATCCCAGGGCTAAATGGAGCAGCCTAAGTTGTTTCATGTAATTTTTCATCTCTTTAACTATACCCACATGCCTCAGATGTATCCACAGAAAACCCTTTAGGTCACTAAGGTCTTTCTTCACCCTTACAAAGTGAACATACACATTAGGAAAGCCTAACATGCCTTATGTCCAAAGCAGATAAAGATCCAACTTCCTGAGACCCCATTAAACTTGTGGAGATGATCCTGGCTTCGGGACCTCAAATGATTTTCCGTGACAAAGACTGTTTAGGCTGATGCTCATCCTCAACAGGCATGTTAAGATCATCCCATGAGAAAGAAATGAAGGAAAAGAGGTGCAAGTCCAAGACGAATCATGAACAGTTACTGGATTTGCAAGTTGCTCACAGATACGCCACGTGAATCCAGGCTCACTTGGTTTTAAGTGTTTACTACCACGAGCACAATGAGATGTGACATTGCTTCGCACTGCTTTTTGCACCTCCCAAAGCGAAGTGCTGGATCCTCCCTGCTTGTAACCTCAGTAGTCCTCAGCAGAGTTGTGCTAAATTGCACTTGTTTAGGAAATGTCTGGTTCTTTATTTTTTTCCACTTGCCTATAGCACTTCTAATATACGTATTGCTCCAGTTTTACATACCCAAGGACATCTGTACAGTGGTCAGATTGGAGAAACCACTCTTGTGTGGGCTCAGGGAAAAGACAGTGCTTCCAAATCGCTTCTTTTATAGGGCACCGGTGCTTTGCGTCACCTCAGTTGGTTATCTTCCTGGTTGTGTTTTTATGCAAGTGTCCATATGCTTTGACAGAACATGGATTGATGAATTATTTTTCAGCAAAAGTTTAATGAATGTGTTTGTATCTATATGTAGTACACACATGGAAACTTCGTAACACAGAAGAAATTGCAAAGGGTTCTCAACATGCTGTAGGAGCTGATCAAGATTTTAAAGCCCTGTCTTAGAGTAACTCAGCTGAGCAGCTCATTCCATTCAATGGGGGTGGCAGAGAATTTTTCAATGAAAAATAAAGCTAATTAGTTAAAACAAAGTCTTTTTTATATGAAGGAACGCTGAGAATTTATCATCTCAAAAGATGGTATGCAAAGCTCAGACTACTTTTAATTAATTTCAAGGGTAAGACTCACTTCATTTATAATATACACACACACATGTATTTGTCATCAAGTGTCTAAAATCAGCCTTTACAAATAGTCACTGATATGATTTTGGAAAATCCAGTGAGGATTTTCATAGTGATGGACCATGGCCTTTGGCTGCCCGAACCTTTCCACTGTTGGCTAGATGATTCCCCCACCCCATCCCCATCCAGTAAAAAATAACCGTAGGGTTAGACTTCACAAGGATCTTCTCCAGAAGTCAGGAAACGAGAGTTTTTTTTTTTTTTTTCCTTTTTTTTTTCAGTCCAAATGCATTCAAAACAGTAGGTTGCTCTTTTATGCTAACTATGTCTGGGAGAGAATGGAAATACTTGCTGAGAGAGAGGCATAAATAGCTTTGATATCAAAGGCATTGAAAAGCTTTATTTACATTCACTCTGTGTGAATACCAGCTTCCATATGGACAAACCCATGGATTACAGCTCTGTGGGGGGAAGGTGAATAGGTTATCTAGAGCTTCTTGTACAAATTGTAGTCTTCCCGCAAATAACACCGTCCTCAGCTGCTTCTGTTTTAATAGGTCCATCTGAACCACTTTATCATTCAAATCGGTGGTGACCCGAAGTTGTGGGGCTAAGAATAAAACTGGGAAAGAAAAAAAAAGCATAGGGGATTGTGTTCTCTTGGAGATCATTATAACAAGTGTGCTTTCTCTCCAGTGGGGATTAATGGAGAGGACTATTAGAAACAAGTAGTAGGAAAACACTTCATAGTCCTCTCTTACAACCTTTCCTAATGCTGCTGTAGTACTAAAGAGCGAGACCGAGGGTAATACTGAAGACTGGTTGACTGTGAGTAATCATCAGTGGCTTGTGCCACTCTTCAGGTTTAAGAATATTTGGGTTTAAGGATAGCTGCACCAGCAGAGATGCGGCGTTGGATCGCGTGCCGGGTAAAACGGTTTTTCTGCTAGAGTTGTAACAGCATTAAATTCACTGGGAAAATTCGCTAATCTGCGTATGGTCTGACACTCCAAATCTCTGTCCTGGAGCAACTCTTAAAGCAGATCTTTTAGCAAACTGCTAATTGGTTACTGGGGGGAGGCAAATTAATGCACAGTAAACGAGTTGGCCCGCTCCCTGCAGAAGATGGAGCCCAGCTCATGTCAGGGATATACAGAGAGAAGACAAGGAAAGGACAGTCACAAGTTGCAAGGAGGGAAATTCTGATTATAGGTTTTAAAAACAATAAATATATCTTTACCATGAGAGTTGTTGAAGACTGGAAGATGGCCCAGAAAGGTTGCTGAACCTTCACCCTTGCACGTCTTCAGACCCAGACTGGTCGAGGCTCTGTACAACCCAAGGCAGCTTTGGAACTGTGTAATGAGCAGGGAGCTTGGGCTAAGTGATTATCCACAGGGGTTGCTTCCAAGAGAAATTTTGCTTTGATTCTATGTCTCTGAGTGCTTCCATCCTGTTAAATCCTACTGTTGCCATGAAAAAATGCCGGAGAAATGCCATATCCCATGGCAACATAAACAAGTTAACACAGTACCAAGATAGAAAAAGTAAGAGGATTCCTAACAACGGATGCCTGCAGACTGTTAGTGCCTTTGGAAAAATGAGAAGCTGCCAATATAAATGGGGAATATCTCAACAGCCTCAAGAAATGCACTGATATGGCAAAAACAAACATGAAAGCCTCTTTACTTTCCTTTAGATTCACATATAATTCTTATAATTCGCTGATCTCGCAGATATTACAGCTAGCTAATGATAACCCTTCATTCTATTCTTCCATCAAAATCCTTAAAGTATTATTTACAGACAGAAAGTGCTTTGCTTTGATTGCTGCCTATTTGAACCACTGGATATCAGGCAAAAATCAAAAACAATTATTTCAGTGCCTGTACAGCTTCCCACATCTGATGCCTTTGAAAGACTGAAGCAGCAAACTGCGCAGAATTTACGCTTTTACTTTGTGCAGCAAAACAATTAGCGCTCAGCTCGTTAAGGATAGATGCCACTAAGTATCATTTCAAAGACTGCCTTGCTTGCTATGGAACAAAATGCAACAAAATGCACGTATTGGCAGCACGGTACTAATTAACCTCAGGCCAAGAGAAAAAAAAAAACAACTTTTGAGTGGAACTGGGCAGAGCTGGCCACGCAGACCTGTGTGCTGGCTGAGCACAGCATCGTGCTTACAGCCTGCAAAAGATTTGGACCTGGAGCATGAAGGTTACTGCATGAACATGAACGGGGAGAGGACTTGGATTTGTTTCCCTCTGCTCCCAACCTGGGAGCTCAACTTGCATCATCCCAGGGCACGTTCAAGACAGCAAAACTGAGATATTCCCCGAAAATCTATTAAGGCTGGAGTGGCTGCACCCTTCACATTAAGCCTTTCACAAAGAAAAGATTCTGAGTTTCATTAAACCCCTAACATTTAGCTCATCCTGCAGCTACGAGCAATCCTTTGCAACTCTAAGACAAACAGCAAATACACAAAGTTTTGTGCTGTGTTTTTTTTTTTTTTTTTTTAACTCACCATTTTTCAGTCAATCCAATAACAATTATTACAGGCCCGAGATTGGCACCACTGGTAAAAGGATGTTTTTCTGTGCTCTCCAAAATACTTCAGCAGCAATTGTCTGTTAACCCGGGGACTTCTCTAACGAGCCAGCCCAGCGCTTGTGCCAAACAGCTGATTTCCATGCAGCTGCATGATTTCACACGAAAATATTCACAGCTTGATGATGGAGAAGATAATAAACATATGGCATGAAATGGCATGGAGTTGGGAGAAAAGAGGGCATAAATAAAAATTCAAAAAAATGCCAGCTGGGGAAAGATGAGACTAAGTAGGTGTGAATGAGGATGAAAGAGACGAGGCTAACATTGTCAATTTTCTGAAGGGAAATCCCTCTACAATGAAGAAAATTAATGAAAGAGCTACAAACTCCAGGTGGAGGCAACATTTTCAAAGAACACTAGTGTAAGTTAACAGCTGAAGCCTCATTTTCAGAGACTTCCGATTGCCAGTCCAGAAGATAAAGCTCAATGAAAGCACATGTGATGTTCCCAAGTCACCTACAACAAGGAGTTTTCAGCTATCCTGTTCCCTTCTGCTGGATAAATACGTTTGGAAGCTGAGCTTCCAGAATTAGGAAAGAATTAATAGTTAAGAATTACTATTAGTTAGAATTAATATTAAGAATTAATATTAAGAACTAAAAGTTAATTAAAAGTTATTAAGAATTAAAAGTTAAGTTAGAATTAATATTAAGAATTAAAAGTTAAGAATTAACTGAAATAAGCCTGTAATATAACACAGACCACATGAAGAGTGAAGCTTGTAATATAACACAGACCACATGAATATATTCTGCCAATATATGAGCAGAATATATTTAAGAGAGAAAGAGAGACTGAGCTACACATATAAAATCTAGTCATCCATACGTACGATTCTTTTAGTTGTTTTAATAGCTGACATTCACGGGAGAAAAGAGCAAAACCCAGGCAGTGAGGCCTCATCAGTGAGAGTAACACGTTCTGCCTCTCGTTCCCCATGAAACCTGCTGCAAGTGCACCGAGCTTTGAATTGCTAAAGGGCAAGCAAGGACAGAACCGAAGGGGCGGACAGATTAACGGGGAAATGGATAATGGAGGGAATTACAAAGTCAGCCCGGCACTGGGGCTCTCAGGCAAGCCAGTCCCTTGCGACCCAGGTGGGCAATTTGGACTACAACTTTCACAGCAAAGCCTAGCTGGAAAAAAAAAAAAAAACTTAACAGCATTCCAAAAAATTTGGCTCAAAGAAGGAGCTGACAATTACCCTGGGTTTTTTTTGAATGTCAGGACAGAGTAAGCAAAATATTACATCTCTCCTGACACCACGGGAGATATCCAGTTCCATTCATAACCACACCATCTGGGCCGCCTGCCTTCTGTTGTACCAACTTCCCACTTCTGTAAACAGTTACTCTTGCTGGAGGCAGTTCTGTTTCCTAGAAATGCCAGCGTAACGTGGTCCTTGGCACAAGGAGGCACCGATCTAAATGATGAATGTACACCCTGGAGTGTTTATTCCTGTGCACTGCACACACGAAGAACACAGCTTGCATTCTCCGAGTGTTTACTGCGTCTCTGCATAGGCCATCCCGGCAAATTAGAAACCGTGCTAATTTTCATTTGTATCAGCGAGACGGCGTAAGCAAGGCGGCATAAAGCAAAACGGAGCAGGCATCCGCACCAGCCTCCCCCTGAACAGCTTTAAGATATGTTCCAATTAAACCGCTGCTGCAGCTCTCGAAATATTTGTTCAAGTTGGATTTCTGCTCAAGATCACGCTTCTCAGAGCCGGTTGTCCCAAATCAGCTACAGCAGTGCAGGAATTCAGGATTATTTCTCTGCTACCCTACTGCATGCCCTTGAGGCAGCATTTTAGCCCAGATTTGCATCCATAATAGGGAATTTTCTCCTTTTCTTCGTAAACCACAGAGCTGGAATCCCACCTGCTCTGGGCACAGTCAGAAACGGGAGATGGGGACCCTGGCATTAGGCTACGCCGGGAAGCGAGCTGTGGTTAATGTGGGGTTTGGGGGATTAAGACCTGGTAATACTCTAAACCACTCCTGCTGAGTAGCTCCCAGACTAACCACACGCTAAGTAACCAGCAAATCTTCTCACCATCCGCCCCTCAATCCTGGTTTAAAACAACCGAATGAGAGATTACAGCACAACTGGGGGATTTTGGGTTGCATGCTCATCATCCCCAGACAGGACAGAGAGAGGGACGATATGGGAAATAGCACTCTCCAGGCATCACAAAGCCCATTTTACAAACTTAACTGTTTAATTAGTTAAAAAATAATAATTAATTAATGGCTATATCATCACTCACTTCTGTTTTAATTTGAAACTTTCCCAGGTTTGAAAACAAACACTGTTTTCTGATTATATGTCCCCTGGGGTAGCACCACCCCGTATTCTGGGCACTTTGGGAAAACCAGCACTCTGCTCCATGCCTTTCTAGTAGAAAAGCGTGATGAATCACAAATGCTCAGGACAAATAAACACTCCCAGATGTCATGTTGCTTCCTCTACGCGACGTAAACCACCACCGCAACACTGAAGGCATTCTTTTAGGTTCGGGAAATCCCCGTTCCCTGCCTCCCCCCAGTCTCAGCAGTGCTGTTCTCATTCTCGGCAGACGCCAGACGTCTACCCGAGCCCGGCCGCCTCCCCTGCTCTGCTCCTTTCGCAGTAAGCCTCTCCGTAAATCACTGGAGCCACCTGCTTGAGCTTCATTTACAGTTTCTACTGATGCTGAAGAGGCAAGACCCCAACGTGGCTTTTTAATCGCTAGCTGGAGTTTTCACGGTAATACTGATGGAATTCAGAAAATTTCTCTGATTTAAGTGCTCCTGGTTTGTCTTTGCTAATTTGGAAGCACTATATGGAAAAGCAGTTATGAATTTATGAGCAGCTATGTGTCTCACTGCTACTGGTTCCCAGAAGGGGTGGAAGGTGCCTCTTCTTCGCCGTTTCAGATGGGTTTGAAAGTTTTGCCCTCAACTAAACCAAGTAAGCCAAATCCCAAGACACAACACCACTGAGGCCAGTGGAGTCATGTCAATACAGATCAGCTGCTGCTCTCAGTTCCCCTCACCTGTATGATTGATTTTTACACGATTAAAATGGGCTTTGCATTGCTCAGAGAGGTGACATTCATGAAGTACAATGGTCTCCACAGCATGGCCAGTGTGACAGCTGGTGATCCTATGCATTCAGATGCTTTTGGGATGACGCAGAGCAGCAGGTAAAGGCAGACAAAGGCACATTACAAAAACACATCTCACTATGAACATCTTCGTGCCAGGTCCATCACACAGGACAGCTCTACTGACTTCCTCACAACTCTCTGCACCTACCCCCAAGTAACACTGGTATAACTAACATTTATTTTCTGCAGGTAGAGCAACTCCTGTCACGCACTACGCATTTTAATATCAAATGCATTAAGCATTGCTGAAAACCCACATCACTATATTTTACATTATCTGCTGCTTTCTTAAGTACATTTTTCTTTCCTTTAATTCATTAAACTCAGAAGCAAACAGAGAAGCTCCCTATGTATTTCAAAGGGTTTAGGAAGCAGATCCCAAATGAAAGCCTTAATTCAGCCGTTAAATCACACGATTGATTTAATATACATGAACATTCCCCTCACCTTGCTTGCTCTAGCTGGATCAGGTCAGATCAGATTATTCAAGATGATAAGGTGGAAGTGTCACTTGAAGGCAAAGAGAGATAAAGGATTAGCTGAACATTCTGACTGGGAAGTGGATCATATTTTACCCTCTGTCAGCTCAAATGTCTGACAATTCACAGCGGCACCCTGCGCTTCATCTGCGCCGCTCGGCTGATGCGGATGGAGGGAGAAGCTCGTGCTGGAGAACCCTCTTCTGCTGGAGAGGTCAACAGGTAAGGAACACAAAATGATCTTCCAAGATTTCTCAGGTGCAAAGTACTCATGAAATGCTGCATTCGTCTCTGCCCCGAGTTTACTTTCTGGTCCTTTTCTTTATGACCAGGAGCAGAGGTGAGGCGTCTGTCCGCACCCCTGCGCCGTGCCAGCACTAAGGCAGAGACATGATGGAAATAAATGGGGCTGCTTTCAGCTCCTCTCCCCTGATTCCAAGCCTCTTAGTCTGCTATTGATTTGTGCTACGTACAGCACAGCACCAGAAATCCCAGCCTGAGTTTCACAATTAAATTTAGGAATTCAGCACTGCCGTGGGCCAGTCAGTATTACAATAATACTTTCATTAGCGCTAACAAAACAAGGAGGGAGAGAACAAAAGTTCCAGCACTGACTTATTTTGAAGCTCCTTTAAAGGACAAAATTAGGGCAGAGAGGGTGATTCTGAGCAAAGACTCCCTGAGAGCACTTTTTAAAGAGGAACTGAGATTTGTCAGGCACCGATTTAAAAGCAGGCCTGCAGACAGACGTGCAAAAGTGTTATGGAAAGTGCTTTGGGACCGTGGCTGGTGCACATGTACAAAGTGAACTTTGTACAAATGCTTCCTTCCTTGTGTCAAATGCAACAGTCTGTATAGGAATGCTATTTTCCCCTATTTATCATGGAACAACACACCGTGCTGCTGGAAAACCATGCTCTGCCTTGCGTACTGCAGCCTTGCAAGTGGCTTATGGACCCAGCACTTTCTTTTTCTTCGGTGAAGTAATAAAAATATAATAAAATAAAATAAAAATATAATTAAAATTTAAAGTAGGAAGGTCAAGCATTGTCTTCTCTTACAGAAGCGATGGCAGCGGAAAGGACCTAGCACAGTTAACAGCATTACTCCTTTCCTTTAAGCACAACAGCAGTGAGGAATTGAGCTACCTGGAACGATTTGGGCCTCTTTCCCTGCACCTCCGTGTTTCACTGCCAGCAGCAGCCCATCCCCTGTTCGTTTTAATAACGCTGGGATTCCATCCTTACGCGTCCATTTGCATGACTAATGCTCAGCCGAATGCCTAAATCCTCGACTGAAACCATCAGCGTTCTGCTCATTTCTATTCTTCAAGCCTCACTTCCCTTCACTAGAGACCCACAACCGCGTCCCATCGCTTGCTATCAGGGACAACAAAGTTACACGAGGCTTTTCAAGCTGGTCTGGCTCATTTGCTACTCTGGAAATGAGCGATTTTCTTCTGCCTCTAATTTTCTAACCACAACACTCATATGCAAACGTCCGTGGCCCTTCTCTCCTGGAGCGAGAGAAATATGGTCAACTGCAATTATTAATTCTGTATTGTTGTTATGACTTTAAACTGTTCTTTAAAGCCACTGTGGTCCCTTTCAAGCAGTGGAGAAAAAGAGCACTTTAATCACTAAAAGCACATTAAAAATTCAACACTTGAAGCCTGCCTAATAGATTGATATTTCCCATGAGCTGTCAGGGTAAGATTAGCTATTAAAAATTCACTTGTCCAGAGGCATGTTAAATCTACCTGAAATTGGGCTCTGCTTGTTTTCGTGCTTGTTTGTATGTTTAAAGAGATGCTTAAATTTCGATCTCTTCACAATTTAAATAAATCAGAGAAATGTGTGTCTTTTTACAATGTTTTAAGATCAACTTTTAGTTCAAACGCCGGCAGACACTTGATCCTGCTTGCCCTTTCCCAAATGCCACGGCTGCCTTGATGTCTGTAGCAAACCCTAGATAAGGAGCACCGTGCAATCATTCTTGCTCTGAATTTGACGCCTTGTGTCTTCAAGTCCCCAAACTCTGCTTTGTCACCACAAACTTTTCCATTAGCTGGGATGAGGGCTAAATTACCAGAGAGACACCTCCAGCTGCAGAGAACCAGGCAGGTCAGTGAAAGGCGATGCTGAGCCTCTGGAAGTGCACAGCCTTCACCAGACAGAGCCGAGGGAAGGCACACGATGGCAGGAGTCTGGCCATGGGATAAAACTTACCAGAAGCCACCTTCCTCGGTTCTTCAGCCCTTCCAAAGGAATCCCATCACCAGCCAGGTTGCTAACGTGCAATATGAACACAGAATTAAAGGAGTCCCCATCCTCAGCAGGCTTGCACACTAAGTGCAAGAGACCTCAGACAGGACGGAAAAGCAAAGACTGAAGTAGCATCGATCAGCATCGCAAGCTCATCACGACGTCTCGGCAGATCAGTCGTTGTCAACCTTTCTTTTTGGTCTAGTTCCCCCATAAAAAGAGAAAGAACCTGCCTGCCTCGAAGCCTGGCAGTGTTGGACACCTTGTAGCTTTCTGATCGTAAACAAGTAACACACACAATTTAATTTAGAGGAAAATCTGAACTGTGTTTGCCAGTCTAAGTGAATTCTCCTATGACGAAGATTCTATAGATAGCTTTCTATTGCATTTCATGGTATTTCTTCCACTGTGATGTTACAAGCAGAAACCACACTGGGAACAATTTAGGACTGAATAGAAAATGATAGTGTCTAGACAGCAACTATGCCTGAAGTATTTTCGAGGAATATGAAAACAAGAATTCCCATCAGTTCTGGGCCGCTAATAGCTCGAAGCTAATAATGACAATGTTAATTTTGATTTAAACAGATTCAAGGCAGGTATTTTCAAAACAAACTCAATGACCTGGAATAGGAATTCTAATTTTCAAAGCTGGACAATTATTAATCATTTATATTATTCAATTAGCACCGACATTCCTAATGACTAACATTCTTTATGCTTCCATCTGGTACTCAGACGCATCACTTAATTTTATTCTTAAGAAATAAACGGAGCTGCAAAAGGTTTTTTGATGCACATCCAAAGGAAGGAGAGTGCTATTTGTCACTGGTTTCCCTTTTTCGTTCTAGAAAAAACATTCCCTTAGGAAAAAAAAAAAAAAAAAGGATTTAATGTCTTCTATTCCCTCTCAAAACTTTGTCAGTTTCATTAAAAATAAGTTTGTTCGCTGATTATTTTACTGGTCTTTCTTTTGTGCTAGATGGCCAGTCAGGCTCAGATGTTCAGACAGAGGTCTTCATGCAAGTATTTACACAGCAAACTACCCAGACTAAAACTCATTGCTTCAGCTAGTCAAAAACATTCCTATAAAACCTTTCTCCTTGTATCAAAACAGGCTGCTCTGACTCATTAAAAACACCTTACAGAAACACGTCGTGTCAAAATACTTGCAGGAGAATTTCAAAGCATTTGGTTCTACTCAGGTCAAATAAAGTCAAATTTGCAGCATTTCATAATTACCTCCGTTTCATGAAAAGAAAAAAAAAAGCTCTGATTTTTTAAACAACTATGGATTTTGAAGTTTAAGGATTTCCGTGTACCTGTCAGAAATACATATCTGAATCCATTCCTGTATGCCCACAACAAGAGATTCATTATTAAACGCACGATTCAGAGCTCAGCTAAATATGGCAGCTCTGCTCCCACAACTGCTCCTTGCTTCTTGGCTTTATCCTGAGTGAGCAAGAAAAATGAGAAGAGGAAACCCACTTTTTTCACCAGTAGAGAGGCTCCGAACCAAATCAGCCCCTCCTGAACATGGCGGAACCCTTCCCATTAGCGAAGCAGCTTGCAGCCTCGGCCAAACGCTACGATTTCAAGGGAACAACAGAAGCAGTCTTTAGGGTCTCTAACCCAAGTGGCTCCTTCAGCCGGTACCTTGCCCATAATAACACCATTTTATTCTATTGGCGGAGTCTCTGCACGACTGCCCTGATAATGAAGTCCATAAAGGATGCCGTCTGCCTTCTGCAGAGAGATGGGAGCAGCCACTGCCTGGCAGGGAAGGAAATCAATGACTCCAGTGCGAGCACCCTGTTGGCTACAGTGTGGAGTTATCAATTTTCTTCCCAGCTAGACAGCAGCTGCTTCAGTCATTCCACTTTTTTTTTTTTTTTTTTTAAGAATAAAAAAGGAAGCAGAACACCAAAAAACAAAACACCAAAAACCCAGACTCACACACAAAAAAAAATAAAAAAAATCAAACCCATCCTCTGGCCAGCAGTTGGCCATGGCATCGTAAATCAGCTTGGAAACGTTTATAGGAAGGAATCCCGTATTCATGTCAAGCTGAAGGTCCGGGTCCTTCCAGTAAGATTTCGGTTTTTACCCAGCAGAATATGCAAGCCTTCAGCCTTATACACCAGGGCACGTGCTCAGTGCCATACACAGACCTGACTCAGAAAGCAGATCACCTCGGCTGCCCTAGAGCTGAACCTAGAGCTGCAGAAGGCTCTCCCAGCAGGGCAGGGTCTGGCTCACTGTCTTCCACTAAATATATTCAGCTCAGCATTGGTAAAATGAGTCATGTCTTCAGAGCCCGATTTTCCTATTAAGGGAAAATAATAAAAAAGGATATCCGTAACTAGGCAATGAGCAACCAGCTCAGCTCCCCTGAACACGCTGCTCGTGCTGCTCCCTGCTCTGCTGGCTTCCAGCACCGGGCCAGCCTTCACCTGGATGAAATAACTGCTGAAGGGAGCGGTGCTCTGCTGGTGGTGGTTGCTCCAGTGCTCACTGCGCACACATCCTGACTGTCTTAAGGAAGGGTGAAGAGAGACAGAGACAGATCAAGATTTCAGCTGCATAAGTTGTTCCAAGAATTCTGGGAGAGTTAAATCAGCACTTTCCAGAACACGCACAGCTTTAGAGTATGAGAATGCTCTTTAATCTGTTCTCCTTTAAAAAAAAAAAAAAAAAAAAGGTAGAATAAAACTATTTGAAGTGCCACTGCAATGAGAAAAACGATGAAATAAACACAAAGTCATCCGTTAAAAGCTCACAGACGTACCCGGTTTTCCCGTAGTGACTTTGGAAAGTCCTTTGCAGAGCAACGAATTCATGAATGCTAATGACAAATTAAGTTTTAAACTTCTTGTACATAATGGTAATCACCTGTGCATGTGAATTTATCATATGGTAGATGCGTCCTACGTGGTAAATCCTTGGAGAGGGGAGTGTCATCATGCTTGAGACAGATGGGGACAGCAGCATGGACAAGACCGATGTCCTACAGCACATACACACCTTGGTCACCTCCTGGGTGGTGGCTTCCTTCCCTGCCCACGTGCCCAACTCTTTCCTGGCACATTCACAGCATCTCAACACCTTCACAGGTTCTGTATTAAATTGTTGGTGCTTTTCGATTTTAGCTAGACTTTTACATTAATAAAACCGCTTTCCCCTTGGATGGCACACAACGGACGAGTACAATCGTCATGAATCCATAAAATATTCCAGGACACTCAATAAACTTGATACAGTGCATGCAAGCCCATAATTAGTACGGCAAAAGGAGCAGGTATTTCATATTTAACCAACTGCTAGTGTCAGCTCTGCGTACATGCATCACTGAAAGACTAAGTGAAGAAGGAAAAATAAGGAACCACTACATACATTTATTTCCAACAAACAGAACACCAGGCATTCACGTAGACAACACTAGCTTAACGTAGTAATTTAAAGCTCGGGCTCCTATGGTAGCATTACTGAACAAAGTTATTTTATACGACAGAATGCGATTTCACACCATTTATTTTATTATTCTGCCAATTGCCTACATTAGTTCTGAACGGGGCCAAGTGGAAACCTGAACACAAACACTAAAATAATGAGCCTGTGCAAATTCTCATCCTCATCACCTCCTTCCACCATTCCTGGACCGCTACCAACTTAACTCGCTGCTTTTCCTTGCACTCAGGTCAAGACCTGCTGACCCCGAGCCCCTGTCTGCTTGGCTCCTTTGGGGCAGGAGGATGCTCGCCCCGGCAGCCTCCAGGTGAAGCACACCCCCCGCATGCCACAACAGGTTTTGACTTTCAAATGGAAGCCTCCAGGATCGAGACAAATCCATCATTCTAATGCTCAAAACTGAGCTGTTGAAACCAAAGGAAATGAATCCGTACAGTGGATCACCAGCCATGTGTAGAACGTCGCTCCCGGAATTAATAGGTACTCTGTCATGCCTTCGGACGGCTTTCAGCCCGTTCCTACTCAGCTAAAAAGGACAGCAGGAAATTTCTGCCCTCTTTCCCCCTGCTCTCTCTCCCTGCCTGCCCCCTTTTAAAATCCACAGTGGTGAAAAATGAGTGATTCATGATCTAATTCTAGCAAAATAAATACTGCTAAGCACAAACCCAAAGGTTAATTAACGAAACAGCTGAATAATGAGGAGCCATTTGCAGATGTGGGACTGTCCTGGACTGCCTGGAAGCCCCCTTGGATCAGGGCTCCAAAGCACCATGCCTTCTGCAGCAGCAAGCAACAAAAATAAAGCGTGATCTTACTGCTCTGACTTCCCCAGACTTCAGTGCCTTTTCTGGGTTTGGGCTGGCCGTGAAATCGAGGAGTGCTGCTTTTCTTTCAGTTATACAGCAATAATAAAATCCAGGTAAAACTCCACAGCCGCTAATTAATAATGAACTTATGGTTCCTTTTACCCTAAGTTTCATGGTGCTTTCTGAGCCTTGGGATGCATCCCAGTGATCCACGCAGAGAACAGCTCCCTTACGATTGCTAAACCCAGCTACAAAACAGGGCAACAAAACCCATGAACCATCAGCTTGTGTGGAATAACAGGTCCCAAAACTTAGTTCTGTCCTGAAGTAACACACAAAATTTAGAGTGTCCCTATTTCTCTCCACTTTAACCCCAGGCTCAAGTCCTAGAGGAACCACCAAGTTATCTCCGTACTTTTTCAGCGTCTCACATTTTCCCCTCTAACACAGCCAAGGGGCTGTGCAGCCTTCCCCATATTTTCTCAGCTCAGAGCAATGAATAACAGCACGTTCCCTGTCAGGTCTGCAGCTCTTGACATATAGCGGCACAAAGCTACAGCCAGGGATTTTTTCTGGCAGTGTTCTCGGTCATTCAGCCTGTCTTTCCAGTGAGGAAGATTTTCCAGTTTTCTGAAATAAGCAGGTCTGGTTTGGCCTCTACTTCAGACAGAGAAGGGGGAAAATATCCCCAAATCTTCATTCCAACAGTCTTTGAAACTGTGTAGGCCAGAGAGTGAACGTTTGAAGCTGGAGTGACCATGAATAAAGTGGACAAAACAGGGGGTGAGGGAAGAAAAAAGGAGGATGGCAACACATACTGCTAAACGTACTTAGAGAAAAAAGCCTAAAAGGGCTGCTTCCCCAAATGTTGCTTTGTGATGACACAGTTGGATATCTCAAAAAAGCAGTATTTTTACTTGCTGCATCACTCTCATACGTGAACTGAGGGATGGCTTTCAATGTGAAGTGCACACCCAGAATGATTTCAGGTGGTTCCATCTACCCCATCTGTCTGTACAGAAAAATACCTTAAATTGCTTTAAAATCTCCATTAGACCGTATTAGAAGAAAATGACTAAAGTTCTTAATAATCACGTTAATTCTAGCCCACTTCTTGTTTTCTGAAAACAGAAAAGACTCCCAAGATCTCCCTTCAAAATGTTACGGCTGACGGGTATTCACCAGCCTTGATGGTTTCAATAATTATCGTTACTGAATGAATATATTGACCTGTAGCTCCTAGTGATGACCAATTTCCTTGTTGAGCTGTTACAACTGATAAATTACCCTTAGCTGTGTATATATATGAACAGACTCAGCAGCAAGTATTGAGGAAGAAGGATTCTGGTTTTAAAACCGTGTCAGGGAAGCCACGGGAGCGTGATGTGCTGGATAACCCCAGCACACAAAGCACTTCTCTTGCTCTGAGATTCACACTTTGCACCTGAAGGAAAGCCATCAGCAGTTGTCTTTTAAAGAAGCCCTTCACTGCTGAAGACGTTTCAATGCTAGGTTACACCGGCTATCTGTTCGCCAAAGCAGTTTTACAGGAAGTTCAGCAGACACTTTCTGTTCCAGGTCACCTAAAGCATGCCATTCTGCTTGTTTCTCCAAATAAAACCAGTAAAAGTACGAAGCTCAGTTGTATATTCTAGGGAAATCACTCTTGGCACTGGAAAATAAGCGAGCCGCCAAAAGATTTTCCAATGTGCTCACTGCTACAACAAAAGCACTCCCCTGAACTGGAACTGAAATGGTGCAAGACACTGCTTCATTTGAAATGAAGGGGAGAACTCACCAACACGCCTGCTCAAGGAGCAGCACAGTTGATCCCCACTGGTAACTTACACAGATTTCACTCCTAACGTATGCAGACATTTATTTACAGCTCTACTGTCCTAGGAACTCAGATGACAGCAGTAGCCATAACGTCAGTAGCTCTAAACTGGAAGTGAACTGATTTTCAGACACGTTGGGGACAGACACCTTTAAAACTAAAGAAAGAAACAAAAAGAACAAGCTGTTGGAAGGGCAACAGATGCAAATTCAAGATCTCTTGATTTTATGCCAGGCTTTTGCCAGTGACTTAATGAACAATCACAGACAAGCTACTTCATGTTGTTTCTCAATACATTAATTAGGAATAGCAATACGCATCTCACACACAGTTCTGCAGCTGAAAGGTGCTATGTGCAAAGAGTTTTATTTATTTAAAAAAACAAAAAAGGAGATAAAAACAATTTGCCAGAATTCTCCAAATCAAAACAAACAGCAGCTTCCCAAGAAAGCCAAGCACAACATCAAGCAGCTCTCCGTACACCGAGAGGCACTGTGCAGATCAGGATTCATTTGTCACGAAGAGCTACACACGTAGGGCTACGTTCTCCTAAATGAGAAGGAAAAACACTCGGAAATTTTAGCAGCACAAATCTTTCCACATCTAACCACCACATTTGAAAGAATGCATTCTGTATGTAAAATGTTCTCCAAGTGCCCACAGGCAGAACTCTTGCTGAAGGCAAGCAAAAAACCCCAACCAACATCAAAACAATGGTTTCAAAATCCCACCGTACTAGAACAAAGCATGCAGCAGTTGCTCCTTGTCCACAAATGCTCAAGTTTTCATCTTAAATATCAATTAGCACGTCTTAGGGGTCATTGTCACGCAGATGATCTTCACTGTGGTGGCACTACCTATCCAGATGTTTATGCAGACCTTGAAGTCTGAGGGTTTAATATCCAAGTCTAAAGGTTGGGAGAAGGAAGGGTTCTCCCTGGGTTTTACAGGGAAGACGACAAGTGCAGAAGGATGGCTTAACTTGTCACAGTGGACCTGCAACAGATCTCAAGCTTTAGCATTTGATGTGCTTTGAAGACAAAGCAAAAAGAGCTTTCATCCACCAGCAGAGTTTTGTACATTCAGTTGCAGACACCCTCTGTTGTTGATGAAATAAGGAATGCAACAGCGACAATTTAATTGTCTTGGCATCAAAAAAATCCTGCTAAACCTCCATCTACAATCACATCCTTAATTAAAAAAACATTGCCTATTTTTTAGCTATCAGAACTTTAAGTACATATAGCCTCAAAACTATGTTCTGAAAGTGTTCTTTGTTTTAATTATAGCCCATCTCATTTTTCTCATCAGCTCCAAAAGAATCAGGCAGGGTGATGCCACATTTTACTTAGTGGAAAATCTTAGAGACACCAACCGATGCTGTAAGCTGCAGGCTCTCCTAAAACAGAGCTGCAGAGGAACTCTGTCCCATAGCCACAGAAATAAACCCAAACATCCTGCACTTCCATTAGCAGCTTGCTGAATGTTGAGACGACCACTCACCTGTGATGGATGAAGAAAAGCAGGAGCAGGGAGCTCAAAGCCCTCGGGTAAAGTCTCACCAGTGCTTGGTTCCTCGTCTCCAAACACTCAACCAGACTCTGCCCTGGATTAAGTGATTTTAACTTTACAAAAAAAAAAAAAAAAAAAAAGCAGGAATTCCCCCTAGTTATTCTGTTAAATCAAGTTGTTGTTGCTTTGAGTTCCTTCTTTTAGCTGGTTCCACGAACAGCTGTACTAACTGCCAGATCACAGGTGGCTTTAGTATCAGAGGCCTGGCTATCACTAAAACACACACAGTATCACAGGTGTGTAAAATTATATGGAAACATAAAAGATAAAATGAATATGTTATTAAAGTGTCTTGAAGACATAATGAAAAGAAATCACTGTTTAATCATGGGAAGTCATCGTTTTTCTAATTTTAAGAACTCTAACACACCACCGTTATACCTGCAATCGGGAATTTGTGGCAGAGAGCCCCGTTAACCTCTGGAATTCATTGCTGCGGTGACTGTCGTGGTTAGGTACTTTCTAGACATTTGACTAAAAGAAGAACTGTTAGGGAAATAAACTGACCTAATTTGCTATTATTCGCAGAAATTACCTTATTCAGTGGGAATTAATCAAAACACAGCCAGGCCCATGTACGTAGCCTTGCTTTCTGCTACAATTACCGTCCCTAAACTTGAAAATAAAAAGTGCTAAAGAAGGAAAACCAAGCAGTGAAGGAGCTTTTTCACTGTGTATGCATAACTGGAACTGGTAAAAGGTCACTGAATCTGATCCACTCTGTTGCAAGGA
This sequence comes from Aythya fuligula, assembly GCF_009819795.1. Lineage (NCBI taxonomy): Eukaryota > Metazoa > Chordata > Aves > Anseriformes > Anatidae > Aythya > Aythya fuligula. The sequence goes on along the minus strand of NC_045585.1, from coordinate 1,773,873 downwards.
AATAGAAAACCTGAAATTGAGGGAAAAAAAAAATCCACTCCTCTAACCCTGGAGTTCTTTTAACAGAGAAAAAAAAAATGTGGCCCTTGGAGCAACAAAACTAATTAGAAGCAAATATTTGTGAAATGCACAGAGACCAGTTAATGATGTTGTAATGGCTCAATATAAAATGTGGCATCTCCCACACACCGTCTTGGAGGTGGCAGGATGCTGGTGAGTACCTGCTGTCCTGATGCTTCAGTACCAAAGCTTTTCAGTATGCAGCGCCTGCAGTTCTCATTGGTTTTCAGTCTGTTGTGGTGGTTGCATTCTTTAACAGAGAGAAAGCAAAAATCTTTCTTCAGCCCTATTTCTTAGCCTTAAATCTTTTAGTGAGCAAGAATGAGCTGCTCTCTTGATTAAACATGGGACTCTGTTTTACTCCATCATTTCCAGCATTAGCACCAAGAAGAAACACATAAAAGCCTCACTGTAAATGAGCAAAGTTAATGAAAAAGAGCCATGTGAGGCTTGTAAACCATCTCAGTGTTTCAGATCTCACTAGAACCTATAGCTCTAGCATGGCATCTTGCTTAGAGAAAAAGTACTGTGTTGTAAAAGGGTCTGTAAATTATCTAGGGTTAATACAGGTAATTGGGAACGGTCAGGATGAAGAAAGCTGGAACGATCTCCAAGGCAGAAGAGAGAAAAGGCATCGAGAGGAGGAATTTGTGCCTGGATTTAAATTTTTCAGGGCTCAGTTCTCACCGCAGCCTGGCCTGATGCAAAGCTTACTGACACCAGCCGACAGGGCTGGTCTGATTTTAGGAGGTTTTAGATCAGGCTCCCAAATCAAACACCTGTGTGCACTGGAGAGACGCGTGCTTTCTCATAACTGAATATTCATTAAAGGAAAACAGCCAACAGACACAAAAAGAAGAATACAATGAAACAGTACATGACTCAACAATAAATCATCATCGATTTCACTAAGCCCTCCTGAACCTGTTTAAATGATGGAGAGCAAGCCCAAAAAGAAGCCACGCACAGTCTGCAACATTGCATGCAAACTGCTGCAAAAGGCCCAGCAAACCAAGTGCACTTACCTGGCTGTGCTAATTACTCTGTTAGATTATTCAAAGATGATTTATAAATTGCATGGAAAAAAAAGCCCATGTTTTTCTGTACTTCCTTTTCTTTATTTTAATTCAGTCTCACAATTACCAGGGCTTAATATGCAATGTCCTGATGAAAATTAATTATTAAAGTCCAGATATTTGTTATGAATTCAATCTGACCTCGGGTTTTATTTTTTGTTCGGTTGCTGTTGTTTTCTTTTGAATCGGGAACATTGAGGAGACACTTGTTTATGGCATAAACAGACTGGCTCGTTCTTAACAAGACAAATATTATACCAAGTTAATTTGAAGGTAGTATACATAATGCAGCATATCAATTTTGTATGCCATATGGGATTGTGCCTGCATAATAACAACTTAAAAACAACACTGCGTTGCCAGTGACAATTACTATACTGTAAACCATTTCGGTGGGGCACACACATTAATTTAATTCATTGCAGCAGGCAGGTAGGCATGCACACAGAAAAACCACTGCGAAATGACAAATGCTTTACAATTTACAACATAAATAGCTCCTTCAAGACTACAACCCCCTGTCATGTCAGAAGCACCTTCTGGCACTGCTCCAATTCATTAAGTCAGCCCCACTACGACAAAAAAATGTACCTGCAAACATACATTACAATCATTGCTAGCTCCATTTTCCTCTCCACTTCATATGGATGCAATACCAGGGAATGCATTTTGGAGTTTTCATCTGAAACTCCTGAGGAGTGCTATAAAATATATACCTAGAAGCAATTCTCTCCTTTTCTCTTACAGACAAGAAGTTTCTTGTAAACAAGCCCTCAACATCCATGACTCAAGAACTGCTTCACATGATGCTGTGGGCAGCATGCTTAATTGAGGATCTCAAAAAAAGCTGGATTCATTTTAGGCTGACTGATACAGGCTTTAATCCCATCAACCCGTCTTGTCAAGTCTCCCAGCGATGCTAGGACAAATTATGGAGAATTCCGCTCATTTCAGTGGAGCTAAATCCTGTACTGGAGAACTTGTACATATATTTATCAGTAATACCATTTATTCATCAAGGATCCTGGAAGGCTGCCCAACCATTCCACTTGAAGAGCACTGAGACTGCCTGCTTAATTTATATAGGATCTTCTGAGGTGCATAAGTACAGAACATGAACATAGCGGGACTATACTTACTTTTTTTGCACTAATTTAACCCAACTAGCATGCATGAGAGAAGCAGGGAAAAGGTTCAAATGGGCTCACAAGCACAGAAGGGGTTGAAGGCGCTTAGCATTTCTATTCAGGTTCCTAGCAGGGCCCATGAGTCCTCACTTATCTCGTTACGTCTCTTACCGTCATTTAAAACCTGCAAGAATATCTCTGGCTGTTCTACGATCACAGGGTGTACTTTCCGAAGTACAAAAATTCTCACAACTTATCACAACAGTTTTTTTCCTCTCATTGAGAAAAATTAAGGTGCCAGTTTCCAAGCCCAAAATAGCTGCGTGCCTGATCGCCTTTTATTCAAGGATCCTTAAGTCAAGGCCTAAGACGGGCAGAGTTCTGTGTTCCCCAGCTGCTCAGCAGTCAGGCTTTCACACTCACTCTAACATGAAGGAAATCAACTCACTTTGTGACCAACGCCACTTCTGAGTGCTGAAAAGCAATCCTTTTACTTCAGACACTACGGCCTTGCTTAGTATTTGAAAGTGACAGGAAAATTCCCCCCTGCCTCCCAGAAACAACAAAACAAAAAAACAGTACATCAGAGAAAAACAAGCACATCAGAGGGTCTTAAGCCAAAACACCTAAAAAAAAGAAGAAAGTAAGATTGCCCAGTGTTAAAAATCAGTTGTAAATGCAAAGAAACTTTCTACAAGCTCTGTACAAGCTATTGTCTTTTCAGTCCTTTCTATTGACTATTTTAATCTGTTTTATCTGCACTGGCGTCATTTGTTGCTAACCAGAGTAATCTCCTTGCACATAAAAAAATGAAAAGGCTTCATGAGATTATGTAAAATCAACCAAGAATAGAAATTAATATAAATACTGAGGAATATATGGGCTGTTAGTGTGCGAGTCAAGATTTAATCTTTGGGAAGCAAACATTCAGACGTCTTTAGAAGACATTCATCCGTTTGTATAAGAAATTACCACGTCTTGAACTGATTTATTCTGACAGACTTGGACAGGTTTGCAGGAGCAGCTGGTGTGGCAGCACCGGCTTTACAGGGAACGTGGTCAGTAGTGTCACGCTCAGGACGATCACTTCGGCACTCTGGGGCATTCCAGAAGATTAAAAAAGGTAAATTTTAATGTTTCTGGGAAATTAGACATATTTCTGCACATCTATAACAATGTTTTCCCACTTATCCAGAAGAAGAAGAGCTTAAATAAAAAGGATGCCACAACTGACAGCCCCTTTCACTACTCTCCAAAACTACAGAAATGGAGCAGTCAGTAATTGTGTCTGACAAATGGTTTCAGGGAAGTGAATGATTAACATTAACCCTATGTAACGTGAGCAGGGCACAGAAATGCCTTCCTACTACACATTATAACAAAAATTGCAATTAAACTGTTCACAGGAACTTGTTTTTTCTTAAATTTTGTGTTTCAGAGTACACCAACTTCTCCATAAGCTTCCCTAATAATATTCCTTAGCATGCAGAGGTCACACCACTGTCCTCAAGGTGTGGCTTTTTTTTCTGTGACAAAACATCTCAAACCCTGGCCATTACCTAGCAAGGTATAAAACAGAAGAGGAGCAAAGCAATGCAGTAGATTAAGCAAAATACAGTTAAGTGCTGCTTTGAACAGAACGTGCATAAGCACTTTCCTGAGCGATGGCCTTAGCTCCAAATCTCGTTAAATCACAGACAAAAATGCTGGAAGGACTTACCTGGCTTTAGCTCCTGAAAGTCATTGTAAAAAAAAAAAAAACATTTTAGGCACTTATGAGCTCCACATCTTGTCAATTTGATCACTGAGTCTTACCTGCAAGCCAGCAGAAGCGCTCTGCAGCAACAGCTCCTGCCCTCCCCCAAAGGCCACCTCAGCGTGGCGGCTCTCCTCGGCCACCAGAGCTCAGGAGCAAACAATGTTCAGGCACAGCACTGCCATTTCCAGCCCCATCAACAGGCCAGGCAGGAGGCCCAGCAGGTACAATACCTCGCCAGAGAAGACGTGAGGGCAGCCTGACGGCTGGGGCTTGCCTCTGCGAGAGGCCTGTGAGGCCTGAGGAGCGCCAGGCCACCAGCGCCCTGCTGGGCCTGAACCTTCAGGGTGCAGTGTGGTGGAAACGTGGCCACATCAGGCCCAGATCTAAATATGAAATTCGCAATATTGAACATCAAAAATGATGTTGAAATGCCAATGCTAACCCGGTAACCAAAACTGGGGGGCCTCAAACACAGAGGAAACTGATGCCCAAGTTTGAAAGATTTCAAGTCACCACGATTACAAAAGCTGCCACAGTGCCCTCCTTGAACGTCAAAAGCCCAAGACACACTCCCTTTTTAATTCACTTTGCTAGTTACAAACAATAGAGATGCTTCAGAACAGTGAATTACGTTCTCTCACACACACTGAGCACTGCAGTAAGAATGAACAATGAGATGTGACTATGATGGAGAGCCAGCCTTTACATCTAAATTTTAACCGAGAAGTCTTTCTGCATACCTTCCCTCACTTATACCATTGCGAACTGCGAGTACTACAATGCTATCTGCAAAGTAATTAATCTTCTTACTTATTTCAATCCCTCGTCTGCCAAACTATTATGAAAAATTCTCATGCATCCTGTTTCTGTAGTAAGATACTGCTCCTGAATTATCTGCACATTGAACATTAATGATGAGATGCCTTGTACCTCTGTAGGATAAGATGTCTCCAGGTTTAAAGATCCTAATGATTTCCTTGGTGAAATAAATCAGTATGCCTGATAAAAGCACTCCTCCATCCCTGACAGACTGCATCTGTATTATCATGCCCAGCACAGATGACTTATCTGTGTTCTCAGAAAAGTGGGGTTATAGCCTTCTGCTTTGTACTACTGTAACCACGTAACAAAGCGTTAAAAACTGCCAACAGCAGCAAGGCTGCCCCCTTCCCACATGTAACCCTACCTACTGAGGTAAACACACTCACTTAGTATAAAGAGAGTAAATATTTTTACGGCGTGGGTTAGACAAAAGGTGCGCAACAGACACATTTGGCTTCCCTGCTGGTAGGCAGCAGCAGGTGGGCGCACAGAGCTGACCCAGCACCGCGGCTGGGGAAGCTGATACCCTGCAGCATCACAGCTCCACGCTGAGACTGGAGCAGGGGACACGGCGAGAAAAACCTGGCTTGGAAAGAAGCATCCCAGGAGAGCTCCCACATCACCAAAAGCAGTGCTGGATGTGAAGGATCCCACAGCGCCAGGAGCCGACCTATACCATAGCACAGCAATAAGCATGCATTACTCGTCTTACCCATCGGCAAGAAGATATTCTTGGAGGCAGGCTGGATCCTTGGGAGCCATTATCTACCTCATGGAGCATTGCTCTCTTTGGCTGACTTGGTACCTCCTCTTCATTCTTTCTCGGTTTTGATCCACAGCCAGGGATCAAGCCTTGCAAAAGAGAAACTCAGCTATTGTAGTTTCCAATTACTCTCCCCTCCCCTTTTCAAATGATCCCAGCTAATTACCCTGAGTGGACAAAACAAACGCTGCTTGCCAGATGAAACAACATGGTAATCAGCAGCACTGTGCCAAACAGATAGTCCTCAATTAAAAACAAAAGAAAAAAAAAAGCAACAAAACCACAAAAAACAAATACCACGCTATTGAGTTCAATGTCTTTTTTGCCACGTCTGGAATTGATTCATGGTCCTTCAATGATTTCACCAGGAAGCTGAAATAGACATATCTGAAATTTGGATGCGTCTATATTATACAGAGTAACTCATTTAAATCAGAGGGGCTTTCAAGTCTTTTTTATTAAGAAAGCAAAGATAATGACTCAAAGAAAATGCTAATTTTATTTGGTGGTTCTCTCCCCATTCAACTTCACTGATCAGAGAGACAAATTAAGAAAGATAGTGTGCTTACCCAGAAGTAATTTGTTAGACATCTTCAAAAATCGATGCTTGACACAACTGAGTATCTTTTTGCAATAGAATTTTATTTGTCATGTTGGGCTAGGAGCATCAGTTAATAATTCACTCCACAGTTCCATAAACCTCCATTGCTATCTTTCACACAACCTTGCAGTTTCACAGGCTGTTGTTAGGAGTAGCTTAAAATAGTCTGTTATCAGTGCTGACCCTCACTGTTATAACTCAAACAGATGCACTATCTGTGATCATTCTGACAAGGAAACAAAATAAACAACCCAGTAACTTTGAAAAGGACATATACACACTGAATACATACACATATAATGGCTAGCCACTCTAAAGCTCCTACCGTAAGCAATGGAAAGGTCAAAGCAGCAACTCAGAACTGCTCTCCCAAACCCCACCATTACGAACTGGCGATGGGGCAGAGCCGCTAAGCTTTGACTCAGACTGGGATTTTCCATTTTCTCAACTTATTGGATGTTTGCATGTATGCCTGTGCCTTGAACAGTAAATTAAGAGTCCAGAACAGCCAAACTGCAGAGGTCAAGGTACCTGGACTTATTGTGGTTTGAGTTCACATATTCAATGCAGCTAGGATGTGGGCTTAGGATCTACAATGGAACCCACAGAAATCTCAAAAACACAGATTAAAATTATTAAGTAGGCAAACCAGCTTGGAAATGGCATCTCCTTTGAGTCAAACACACTGTTCATCATTCTGAAAGTGTCACCTTTAGTGGCAAAAACCATCACACCTGATTTAGTTCATCATCCTGATTTTCAAACTCATGAAATAGTGTGTCAGCATGAATTCATTGTACTCTAAAGGCTACAAGTCTTTGGTCCAACAAGTAACATTTTTTGTTCAGTGACAGCAAATCACACACACAGAGGCAGAATTCCTTCTCTCACATGGCTGAGGTGCCACCAGAGAGGTGCAGCATGCCCTAGCCCTTCACAGAGGTGCTAAATCTGGTCACTTTTCCCCTGCTGTTGATGCTCCACATGTGGGGTTAAGACTGTGGCATGTAAGCACCAAGACAAATAAAGAAGTCCCCACATACCTGTTCTACTACAATTATCTATTCCCTTAAGTCTTCACACGACAGTTGGCCACAGCAGCAGCGCTGTTGACCCCAGAGCTGAAGGAAATTCCGAAGTTTCTGGCTGAAATCTCACTTCTCCTGGTTATTACACGCGTTCGGTTCAGTTTATTCCCGTGGTAGTGATGGAACCTGTGATTGCTACAACTTTTTCTGACAGCACAGTAAACTCTCCATAGACTCCCATTATCTCTCTTCCACTTAGCACATCTCGGTAATGTAATGTTGTCTCCACAGGCTTGCGCATTCAAATGGGCAAACAATTGCAGAAACAATTCCACACTCGACGCTAGGAAATGGGGAATTATTGCTACTGGAAATCAGAACAGAAATAACTGTGGGGTAATGCACAGCAGTCATTTTTAAATGCAGAATGTAGGATGCTGTTAATGCAATTTAACTTTTAACACAATAGGAGTTCCCGAAATACCCAACTTTGATGGATTCTGTACGAGCAAATGAATACACCTGTAGATTTGACTGCACGACGCCAGCAAGGAGACTATTTTGGTGCTCTGTTGTTTACAGTCGAAAGAAACAAAACCTGGCAGAGTGAAGAAACACTGAGAAAACAGACAAGCCAACCCAAATTCATTTTCTCACTATTGTAAACTCTTCCTTTAAAACGCAGGATACGCAGACAGATGGGCGTTAGGAGCAAAATCCATATGCTTTCTTTAAAAAAGTCTCGCAGCAAACTCGCTGAACTGTGTTTGTGGAATTAATCAGAGCAGTGGCAAACATTTTGGATTTGTAATGTGCATAACCAGTGTTGCTATAGCTAAGGCTGAATTGTTCCATTACAAACTCTGATGTTTTGAGCTTAATATTCCTAGCTGTGAGAAAAACAGTTTGGGCTAAATGCGGAGGGAACGGTTCTGAAAAAATACCTACCTAAATTCAGACTTTCTGGCAGTAACACAAAATATATTTACTACTGAGCTAAAAATCAATAGGTAAAGTAACAGGGGAAAATACCTTCCTGATCTCTGCAATAAGTAAGCACATTCGTTCCCATTAGTTTATAAGGATATCATTAAAAAGCCTACACTGTGAACAATCTGCAGACAGCGCAAGCAAGACTGGACAGAGAATTAATTATAATTGTCAGGAACACTACCAAAAAAAAAAAAAAAAAAGTTATATTTCTAGTTTTAAAGCTTTACGTATTTGTAACTAACCAAATATTCTCCAAGAAGGGAAGGTTAATAGCATAATTCTGAGAACTACCAGCAGACAGTTGTTACTGTGGTTCAGACAGAAATTCTCAAAGAATAGGTTGGGAACTTTTTTCCCATGATAATTGAGATGTTGTTACTCAAGGGCATCCAAAAAATCTTTCTGCAGTTTCAGTGTAAGCTCCCAGGGATAAGTTAATGGTGGGTGAACCATAGGTGTCGGATCCTACACTTAGCAATATAAATGTCTGCATGTTCTTCACTACTTAAGCCCCAGGACAGACATGGCTCCCAATTTTTTGTTTTTAAAGGGGGAAGGAAAGCAACTCCGGCAGTTTATTTTTACATACATCTTTATCTGTTGCAATCTACCTGGGTCTGGAATAACAGTATCACAGCAGTTCCTTGTTACTGTTGACTCATTTTCTCTTCCATTGCCCAAAGCAGGTTACAGCCAGAGATGCTTCTGAAGTGGAAATAACACATGATTTCCTTGGTTAGGAAATTATCACAAAATTAGCCCTGGGAAAGGATGGAGCAACACACTACCAATCTGCCAACAGGCTCTATTTAATCTTCATACATTATAAAAGATGTTTGCTGCAACAAATATTTTATTATCTTAGCAATCAACAATTCTTTATATTGATCACCGCGGTGATTCATAAATGAGCTCTACCGCAGGAGAACAGTGGCTGCAGTTTGATGGTGCTGCCTATGGAGAGAGGCTTCAGCGAGACTCTGATCTTCCACTGCAAGCACAGCACTGCTTATAAACCTTGTATGACAAATAAAACACTTTGTAAAGAATATACAGAAGAGCTTTGTGCTAAACTACTTCTCATTACATAAAAGCTTTTAATGTATTACCAGTCTTAAACAAATCTGCTGGGGGGATATTGTCTCTGCATAACAGTAATGGATTTAGATTACACCATCATCAGGAATATGTTTTTGTGGCTGAACACGGGCCGGAGGCTTAATGCTTGAAAACAGGGCTGGCCTCCCTGATTTATGAGGCCTGAATGTAATTAAGCATCTTCCCAATTCCTGTGAAACTCACAACTTAAAACACACCCAATACACCCCTCGCATAACCCCTTCTCTAAACGCACGGGTATTACAGTGAACATCTAAGTGGAGAGGAGAACCAGCAAATATGTAATTGCTCCTACGACACATTTGAGTGCTTAGACCCAAGAGGACTCATCGTTTTGCTGGTTGTTAACTAGCTGCTAATAAGAGAATTAGCCTGATATTGCAGTGGCACGCCAAGGATCTGCTAGGCTAGAGAGGCTCCCCCCAGGACATGCTTGGTGTAACACGCAGGGGCTTCAGATGTTAGCAAAGAGCCTGATACGGGACAGTACCATCATCGGGGGGGAAATAAAGTTCAAAGTCTGCTCTGCCTTCAGTGCACAAGCAAGTGAGAAACCCTGACCCTGCCTCCTCGTTCAAGCAGGATCAGAGCCCTCTTTGGTGCCACACATGCATAAGTCTGAGGCTGTCCCTGCAAAGTGGATTTTTTTTTAAATGAGAAATAATAAGGTAAGACAGTTGCCTTTACAGTCTATACATTAAACAAATAGCGAAGAACAGGTGTGGCATGCTAGTTAAATTGGTTTGTTGGTTTAAGTTTAATTAATGCCATTATTCCCAGCTGCACAGTATATCAGATTTGCAACTAAGCAAATACTCTCACCTGATTAACCAAAGAGTTATTGTAAGTGAAGTTTTAAACAAACTATAGTTGACAACAACATTGTCAGATGGTTCTCAGCCTCTACCCCAGTTCTGAGTAGACATTAACGCCAGTATCCCAGTCCATAAGTGGGCCACATTTCCCCTAAAAGAATATTTATTTGTCGGGTGTTGCAATTTAGATTCCTGGTTTAAAACTGAATGCCCTGTAAAGTCCACAGGCTATAATTTCGCTCCCTTTATCGTGGGAAGGGTTTGTATCCATCCCTCAGCCATCATCAGGTTTAGCCTGAAAACCAGAGTTCAGCAGACTGCGTTGTAGCACATAATATATTTTTTACTGCTGTTGTATTATTTTATTTTAAAAAGGAACAAGGTCAAGCCTAGCAGAAACCATTTTAATCTTCATCCCTTTTATGCTGGAGTAGTTTGATCACCTTAAGGGGATTGAGAATCAAGGTCCGCAAGCCATATGGCACAACCCCAACATTAATCTAGTTTGCCTTCTATGCCCTCCCCATCTCCCACCCCCCCAGCTACCCGCTGAACACCCTCGATTTGTCGTGTTCAGAACCAGCTCTGGGCTGCGGTCAGACAGCAGGCAGGACGTGGCTGCTTCCCTCTCTTACCGTGCCCGGGATTATCCCGAATGCTGAGATTAGGGCCGTGCAGGCAGCTGGGAACCCCCCACTCCCAACCCTGCGTGGGAGGGTGGAAGCTGCACACAAAGGGCTCATGCACGTAAGCGAGCTGCTGGAGGGGGTCATAACGGGGCCGTTTCACGTCCTGCCTCCAGCCTTGGCTCCTTTGGAAGAGATGAGAAAGAACTCACCCGATCCTCAGGTGCTACAAGGCAGGATCAGCTGGAAAAAAAAAAGATCTCTGGGCTCCCCATTTAGGGCTAACCAAGGGAAGTATTGCAGTTAGAGAGGAGACTCAACTGGATTATCTAAAGGTTCCTTCTGGCTTTCAAAAATGCGTACAGAAATCTGTCACAGACAGCTGATTATCTGGCTCAGTATCCTAAGCCTGAACACCAGGCTACTGGAGAAGGAATTTCAGAACACCAGCTTATGAAAGAAAAAACCCAAAGTAGAACAGTATGTGAAAGGTTCCTAATTATTTTTCACCACTGACACACAAATTCTGGCCTCAGGCAGGCCATACATTCCCACTCACTCTCTATCCCAAAGCACACCGCACGGCAGCGAAATCAAGTCCCACGCATTTCTTTTTTTATATAAAAAAAGAGCAGAATCCATCACGTGCCCAGGATGGCCCAGAGTCTTTCAATTCCACGACTGGCGGGATCAGTTCCACTGAATATTCTCTAAATAAAAACCCTTTCTGCATATCCATCTAGCATTTCAGGTTCCTGGGAAGGCTGAGTTTTAGTGTAGCCTCCTGTTGTTTCTATGCTATGAAGAATGAGTGCGTGTATTTGTGAGAATCCTCCTAGTGCTCGTTTGTCAGGGAATCCAGGAAACAAAGACACAGGCCTTCCAAAATGAAAATACAAAGCACAAGCAGGTTTGGAGAATTTCCCTATTAGCTTTGAAAAACTATGGCGTGTTAGAAAAAAATCAGCTTATTTCATTCTTTCAGCCCAGGAAAGGAACCGATTGACGCTCTGCCGTTTGTTCATTTACAACAAATATTAGCACGTGCTGCAATTTTCTGCCTGACACAATCATTTTAATTTGTACCAAGACAAACGTTTTGAGCGGCGAAGAATAATTAAATCATTTTCTATTCCAAAAGAAGCCTCATGGTCTCATCGTGTGTTTTCCCCGTTTTGTAAATCATTTAATGATTTTCTGCTAGTTTAAATATTACCTCCCCATACCAAACTGATTAGCCAACGGGAAATATTCACGACAGAGGCTGTCTCAGTAGGCAGCGAGTTCCTAAATCATCCAAAGATTTCCTGCTACTGGGGCTGCTGCCCTCTGAAGCAGGTTGGAGTAACACAAAAGCAGTGGGGTCAAGCTCTTGCCTGTGATATTTCCAGTCCGATTCAAAACCAATAATCTGCTACAAAGGGAGAAAGAAATTTCATTTGGAAGTCCGCATCTTCAAATTAACTCTTCAGTCACTGAGAAGAAAAATACCTCTCAGTTTGGTCAAGGTATTCTCAATCTCTTCAAAACAAAAGCTTTCCGTCAGCTGTAATACCATTTCATCAAGATACACAGAAAAGTCTACGTGTAGACATAAATCAGCATTTTAAATATAATTCATATCTGATATACAAGGGTCATAAACCAGTTAAGAGTTGTCACTCTCTCTTTTAAGAATGGTTTGGGTGAGCAATGAGTAGCTATTTTCTTATTAGAGAATATGGTCTATAATTCACGTTAAGTGCAGTGCGCAGGAATAATTTTACCTACTCGATTTACAGATCAGGCCTCTTATTTGTCATTTTGCTCAAAAAGGGGGAAGCAACTGGCTCACCTCGAGTATCAGAGAGCTGACATAAAAGCATCTGATGCTTTGTGCACTGCATGAACCTGTACCAAGGTGGCTCCATTAAGTGGATAGAGATATCTACTGCCACTTACACCCCAAAATGCCTAGTAATAAAGCTGTCTCCAGCCTCCCTAGCATTCAGATAGAAGCTCTGACAGCAGGACTTTAAGAAATGTTGAGCCCTGCACAGCTCCTATTGATTTAAAATGAAGCTGAACTATTCATCCCCATCAATATTATAAAAACCTACTTGCCTTTCTGCCACCTTTAAGAATATTACCCTGACGGAGTGACTTTCATCTCTCTCAGCTACTTGGCACTTGTGAAGCAGCTCCGGTTGTAGTGAAGGCGTTAGAGACGCCTGGGAGCAGCCCAGGTTGGTGCATCCAGCCACCACGGTGACCCCACCACCACATCAGTGTCCTCTGATTTTAGACACTCATGTTCCTAATGCTTGGGCTCTGCTCCTGCCTCATCCCGTGCAGCCACATTCAGAGTCCTGAAGCTTCATCGAGCTTCTGCACGGAGCGGTGCAGATCACCGGCGTGATCCACTCGAAGAGCAAGCTCTCAAAGCTTCACGCAGAGCCAACCTGGCATCCTAATGAAGTACTGCTCTGTTTTGCAAGTGTGAAAACCCAATAAACTAAATGAATTTCTCAAGGTCACAGGAGGAGTTGATAGCAATTTCAAGCAGAGCCCAGCTGACTGACACCTTAATGACAGATTGACCGTTCCTCTGCACTTTGACTCGCTCGCAGCAGGGGGAAAGGCAGACTGGGGCTTGAAAGTCAAACAGCTACATTTTAATTTCGCTGTGCGCTAGGAGAAACGGGGCCAGCGCTATGTGACGACGCTTAATCCAGTTTCTAAAGACTAAATTACTAGATGGAAGCACGGGGTATGTGTGTGTGTTCTCCTTAAATCATACGTGCCTGCGTAGTTCTCGGTTCTGCTGGGCTGCGTTGGTGGAGTGAGAGAGCTCTGAATTCTCTGCTGGTCACACGTCGGGTGGCCAGACAGCCACGGTGCTGGCAGCAGTAGAAAAGCAGACTAGAACAAGAAACGCAGTTGTCACGCTGAAAGAATGGGAGTGGAGAAAGTAGATTTATACCTTGAATTACAAGCTAAGTGAATTTCTGATAGGAACCACAGAGCAGGATCAGAGTTTCCTTTACAACACTTCAAAGGTTTATTTTTCTGCCATAACGCACCTGGAATTCATTTGCTAACTGATAAAAAAAATTAGGATTTTAAAATCCAGAGTCTAATACACATACACTGAATTTTTAAAGCACTTTTTTTTTTGCTGGGGGGGGATATGACAAGTTAACAATTGTTGCAAATTATATGGAAGTCTTACTGAAAAGAAAGGAGAACTTGCTTGCATTTACATGCAGCAAAACGGTAACCTCTTCTGCCCACACACCTCCAAAAGCATCATTATTCTGCTGTTAAAATGACAAAAAAAATAACCCTCCGCCCCGAGAGATAATGCAATTTATTAGTATTTCAGCGCTGAATGCACTTGTCAAATATTTAATCATCCGATTCTTTACATTAAAACCTGTGCAGAGGGAGGGTGCCACTGGGGAATAGCAACAATCCACAGAAGTGGGAAGGCTTCTGGAGGATCCGTATGGAGAAGTGGTGGCGAGAGATCTATAGCAAAGATGGTACCGCTGGTATTGTGCACCGAGGAAAATGCGAGAGGTGGCTGGGGAATAGGATATATGAGAACAGCAGGGCTCATCCATGCCTTGATTTGCTAAATGCACACTTGAGAAAACTGGTTAGGGAAGATTTGCACGCTGCGATCTAGGCACGCCTAGGAAAAGGGAGATTTAAAGGGGCACAAAACCAACCATCTGTTTGGCGATGCTGCCCCCTTCGAGTCTGCTTGTGGAGACTTCCAGGACAGTTGAGATTTTTGTTCAAAGAGGGGGACAAAGCAGAAACACGAACTGTGCAGACCCTGTTGCAAATGCCCCAGGCCTGGCACTGCAGCAAAGGGTAATGTGGTGGAGGCTGGGAGCCAAGTGACAGAGCAGGACACAAGAGTCTCAGTCACACCTACAGGTCTCCTGCAGTCCCCTGAGCTGATGTAATGGACCACAAGTGGGTATAACAGAATTTTGACACTGCTGACCCAACTTCTTTAACTTTTATGTCATCTGCCTTCTCTTTCCTTCCTAATTCTTTCATTCCTTTTTTCTTACTGCTTCGTCCCAGCCCACCAGTCTGACCATTCCTAGCTTCCTACCTTCACAAGTACACAGAAGATGAGAGTGAGCAGTTATTTCTCACTCAAGAATATAAAATCCTGACCTTTGTATCAAACTTGATGCATGAACTGTGAAGAATTTCAAGTCCACCCCGTACGAGGAAGTTAGCTGCTTTACATCCACAGAGGTCTATGCCTACAGATTTCATATTTATCTTATAAACAATCCGCCTGCTGTTCTGCCTCACCATGCAATGGGCCACGTGGAGCAATCAACATTTTAGAGTGAAGTCTTTCTTCAGCTAGAGGCAAGTCAAATGTGTTTGCATCCGTCATTTCACGCGAGTCGAGCTTGGCACATACATCACACACCTTCACTGCCGATTTAGCAGCTGCATTTCGGTGATGTCTCAGCCCCCATCTGCACGTCAGGATCCATGGATGTTATACGGGCAGATCTGAAAGCTGACTCCTTGACCCAGAACAGCTCTATTCAAGATACAAAGCATGAGTCTGGAGGAAAAAAGCAAACACAAACCACACACAAAAACCCAACAGACCAGAGAATATAGAGAAAAACATACCGGCCAGCATCAGAGCAGCCCCCAGAAGGTGGAATTTCCCTCCCAGGGAAATTCTGCTGTTTCGGATTTAATCTTCCTCTAACCGAGGAACAAGAAAACACCTGCTTTCTTTCTGCAAAAAAAGGTCTGAACTGGTTTCAACCCTTGCAGTCAGAAGGTTTTCAATGTTTCTAAAAACTAGTAATACGAAAATAACACCATGCCTTTCTAGTTTTAAATACCTAACAACCTGCTATTCACAAATCATATGTAAATCTGAGCAATTTATATTGATTCATTTGCAGCCTGCATCAAGGCAAACTATGAAGAAAATTGTTTTTCTCCTGAAGGCCTTTACATTCCAGCAGGTACCCACGCTGTATGGCTAATTGCAAATCACATCTTTCCTCCCCACAAAACGGCAGTGTCAGAACCACGGTAAGGATTTATCTGGAATTCCCAGAAAAACGCACACATCATTTGCTTCACACTCCGTATTATGAATTCCTCTTCAGGACAAGAAATTAGTGCTCATCTCAGCTCATTCAGTGGTATTCCACAAAGCAACCTGATGAGAGCAGAGCCACGAGGGGTTTGGAAGACTTACTTGCACTCACCTAAGAAACTCAGCACACTGTGCCAAACCTGCACCTCCTCTCCTGGAGTCGAAATGCTATTCCATAGGAGAGAGGCAGCATTTTGACCAACCTTTTTGAAATGGAAAGCAGGGAGAACTCCTGGAAAGAGAAACCTCAAATTATAGATTCCAGACAGAAATAGCTATTAGGAGCACAGTGTTCTTTTCAGTGCTGCTTTGACACCAAAAATGAGAACTCACACTGCTTGCTTTTAATCCCTCTTCTTGCTTTTTAGGTTAGCTAAGAGTTTTTGACCACTGCCTGCTCAGAGTCTTGTGGGACTGGAATTTAGCCAACAGTGTGAGAACTTCCCTGTGCTGGAATTCCTCATTGCTGTGGACAATTTGTTATTATCACTGAGACTTACTCCTCGTGGACTCCTTCTCCTATTGGAACTCCAGCAACCTTCAAACAGCGGGACTCTGGAATTCCTGGTATCACCACCAGCCCCAGCAGAAACAGCAGCCAAATTCCAGAGTAAAGAGGCCAGAGAGCCACAGTGCTCACAACCTTTTCTTTCTCATCATCACATGCATGTACATTTCCTTTAATTAGAAATGTATGAGCCAAGTCAGCTCGACTGGGACGACTCATCCATTACTAAGAGAAGAAAGCACATGACCCCCGATCGTACTGTACCTTGCTGTGCACATACTGAGTCATTCTACCCACTCTGGAGACATTCTTAGCAACACACGATGGAAGCACCAAGGCTCAACTACTCTTTCAAAACAGTTTTCTTTCATCTGTTAGTTTGCTGATAGGTTCCAGGGTCCCTTGATGAAAACAGAGCTTCTTGCTACGCACTGACCATGGCATGCAATGTGTTTCTTTAAAAATTTGAGAGGTTAAACAGCCCTGGCCTTAGAACGAAAATAGAAAGGAATAAATAAAAGCAGGGTATGCAATCGACGTATGTAAAGTGCCCTAGGTAGTAAAACTGCAATATTAATATGAAATTAACCTGATTCATTTTGTTACGATGACTACAGTCATGAGTTATCAGTGCATGGGGGAGGGAGGAAAGGTAATGAAAACTGACAATAAAGGCAGAGATAATTCAGAGGTATTAACTAATGGAATTCAAGGAGAGAAATCCTACATTTCTCTTCCATATTTACTTTACAATAATCATGGTTTTGATCTATGTTACTGACATTTACCACACTGAAAAGGCCATTAAAATTCACCTGGCAAATTATGGGAAGCCATTCCAAGCATGACCCTCAAGTACCCTTTGTGCAGGAGTGCACAGGTATGAAATAAAAGAACACCACCGCCACTTGGCGATAATTAATTTCTATCTAATTTGCCTCATGCCAGCCCATCAAATCCTCCCTCAGAGCAAAACTTCTTCCAAACAGTTACGAAGAAAATGTCACAGAGATAATACATGGTTCGGCGATAACAGTGTTCCCAAA
Organism: Aythya fuligula; assembly: GCF_009819795.1. Classification (NCBI taxonomy): domain Eukaryota; kingdom Metazoa; phylum Chordata; class Aves; order Anseriformes; family Anatidae; genus Aythya; species Aythya fuligula. Next base: position 1,756,390 of record NC_045585.1, on the reverse strand, counting down.
CTCAAATATTGGAACACCAAGAGCCACTTCAAGAGACATGGAAACAGCAGCCCTCTGGAGAAAGGACGTAAATGACGTTAACCAGTTAGTAGCTGCATATTTGGGGTGCTGTGTGGTGATATCAGGACAGCGTGTGCTGAGCCAGGAGCTTAAGGTTTGCTGCACAAGAAGGCTTAATTTTAGAATTCAAACCACTGGTATGCTAAGTGCTCCTCGGATATGAGGTCTTCATTTGAGACCACAGATAAATCATAATAGCTGCTCCTTAACGGCACTCAATTGCATTTTTAATGTGCAGAAGAAGGCAGCAGTTACGTTCTAGTGACTTCTGGCTTTGTTTAGACTTACAAATTCTGCCTGGCAATTGTGAGCATCAATTCTCAGATTTCAAAAGTGGGCACCTTTAGCAGAAGGGAGATAAGTGACACAATTACACAGCGAGTCCATGATCAAAGCCCTGATTCTGTTTGACAATTCTAGTCGCTGGCCTGCTGTAGCTCCCTCAGCAATGCTCTCAGATCAGAAAAGCCTCGCCTTGACAAAGGCCCACGTGCACAGTGATGCCACATCTATAAACAGTTAGATGTGGCCCTAAGTGCTTGGCACAGGTGACAGAATGCTGACTTGTGTGGGTTTACAGCAGTTTAGCTACGGCAAGAGCTGTTACAGATACCCATCCGTGCCAACAAACAGCACTGCACCTGCCTGAGGCCGCTTACCATAAATCTTCGGCATTCCTCCAATGCAAGAGCACGTCAGTGGCCAGCATCCAGACGGTACTAGCACGGCTCAACAGAAAAATCCTGTCTCTATACCGACCTTTCAGGATGCACACGCATGCTGTAAAATATCTGTAATTAAAAAGATCATTTACTTCACTGACCCACGACATCCTCCTGCCCTCTCCCATGAATCTCCCTTTACTGATGCAGGCCACAGATGACATTGCGTATGTCCGCAGAGCACTTGCCATATCTACAGCTGATGTCACCGTGTCACATCTCATGTCTGTAACTAAAACACTCACCCAGTTGTATTCAGAACTCATATGCTTCTTTCCTAAAAAACAAAGCTAGAATTACAGTGAGTGCTGCGGGAAGGCAGCACTGGAATCCGATTTCTGTAGAAACCAGTTCTCCTCCTTCTGGTATTTTCTGTAAAACTCAAAGTTTCTACCCCACACAAGTTCCTATTTTATTTTAACGTCCTCATCGTTTTTTCATTGAACTTCTGCATTGCATATTTTGACATGCTTTTTTTTTTGTTTCTGAAAAACTGTTGTCATATGTTTAATGAATAATGAAACATAAAAATAACAATTAATTTTGCAGCGAGATTTTTCCCCACCTAAATTAAACAACCTAATTACTCTCTACCCTCATTAAATAAGTCACTTTTATTACACAGTTTTACAATATCCTTAATGTAACTTGGCTCCCAACTATTCTGAACCCAATTACAAAAAACAGTACCATCTTTATTGCTTCCATCCCCTATTATGCCATTTAAACTCCTGGCTCCTGAGAATAGTTTTATAATGAGATAGGCTGTAACAGTGGAAATCAAAATGGATATTCAACCAGTAAGTCTGGCTAAACAGTCCCTGACCTTTAACAGAGTAATGGGTAAACTGAGCCAGAGGGTGATCCACCAACCACATACTTTTGACCTTTTCTAAATAGATATATTTTGCACACAGAAGGTAAGTCGTTTCCTCAAAGCAAGCACAGAAGGGCAACGGCAGAACCAGAAACAAAACTTTCAGATTCCTCAGTCTCAATTTTCACATAATTTATCAGGCTCAAGTGAGCCGTGTGTTTGGCTCAGTCCAGGACACAACAGAAGCATGCAGCCGAAACAACCCCAGGGCCACATTTTCTGCTGATACACACCAGTACACCTTCCTTGCCTTTCCAGCTAACCCCAAAAGCAGGCCTGCACTTGAGAACCGTGGCTTACGGGGCTGGGCAGCTTGCCCAAGGAATGCTCCAAGGAACCGTCTCTGAAGACTTGCTATCACGGGAAAGTTTTTATCTTTACTGCTGGAAATAGAAGAGACATGAGCTACAACAAAAAGCCATCCCGTGTACGGAGATGGGGAGCCAAGGCCCAGCTCTGGGGTTTCTGTCCAGGCCTCCCTTTCTCCCACTCTATTCACCTCCAGACTTTGTCACCATTGCATCCAGAACATCGTGCGGTCTCCTTGGTCTCAGAAATTAAAGAAAATACAGGGCTTTTAACAACACAGCCTTTATGTGTGAGGAGCAGCTGAGGGAACTGGGGATGTTCAGTCTGGAGAAGAGGAGGCTCAGGGGAGACCTCATTGCTCTCTGCAACTGCCTGAAAGGGAGCTGTGGGTCGGCCTCTTCTCACAGGTAACTGTGACAGGACCAGAGGGAATGGCCTCAAGTTGTGCCAGGGGAGGTTCAGGTTGGAAATGAGGAGACATTTCTGCTCAGAAAGAGCAGTCAGGCATTGGGACGGGTTGCCCAGGGAGGTGGTGGCATCACTGTCCCTGGGGGTGTTCAAGGAAAGGCTGGGCCTGGTGCTTGGGGACATGGCTTAGACATTGGTGGTAGGATGACAGTGTGACCATCTATATTGGAGGGCTTATCCAACCTTGATGATTCTATGATTTTGCAACTCTACACACAGAGCAGATATAAGGAAGTACATTCAGAAGCTCTGGGAGCATTGACAGAGCAGTCTCCAAGGCTGCATTACACCCTCAACCCCTCTTATCTCCTGGAATTAGGGGGCTCGGTGCCCCACAACACCACAGCTCAACACGGCCACAACTCAACACTTGTCACGTGGGGGTGGCAGAAGGCAAACACAAGCTGTCAAAGTCGTATATACGAGGGCCAAAATCTCCATCGAGCATTCTGAAAGCTTGTCAGGAAAATTAATTACCCTCTTGATTTAAGGAGTTCCTTTTTGTCCCAACAGACAAAGGCAGCATTTAACTACTATAAGCTTATATTGGTCGACAAATGACATCCCATTCATAACGTAGCCAAAGGCAATATACAGCATATTCAAAACAGAGATTCCCCAGGCACCCACTTCTTTAGGCCTCCTGTGCACTGTTTGATTTTTGTAAAAATTTCCCTACCGGTAAAGGCTATGCATATGCGAAAAGATTTGTCAAGAAGTTCTGCAATGCATCATTTTATTTCCTTGGAGGACTTGTAACCTTAGTTTCTGTGAAGACACCTCAAAAATTAACAAAAATGCCCACATTTTATAGAAAGTGCTTAAATGGCCCCAGAACACATAGATATTGCCCTGGCTCAGAAGTTAGCCCTCTACCTTGGTGGCTAAACTCTAACCAGGAAGAATATCTGGGTTTACTTCCTTCCAAGCTATTCCCTTGTGTCCTTTAAGTACAGCATGAAAAGGAAGCCCAAAGAGTAACAACCTCTAATGCAAGACACTGAACAGGCAGAAACTGAGTCTGCAAACATGCGATGAAACAGAGCCCCTGAAATTAAATGTCCTTTTTTAATGAGAGAAGTGGGTCACAGGCTGTTTTGGAATGGCTTTTTTTTTTTTTTTTCCCTCCAGAGGAAAGACAGAGCCAAAGCAAACCTGGAGCCACATGTACTCTGAGAGAGAAGATAAACACGAACCACTCACAGGCTCACACTCTTCAAGTACATGCAAGGCAGACTGAAAAGAAAGAGAACCCTATTCTTCAATAACCAATGGCACCAGGCAGCAATCACAAAAGAGGAGGAACTGAGAAATATGTATAGGAGAAGCTGTAAAAAAAAGCCCACAACATTATTTGGCAAACTTAGATCAAAAGCATATAATAACAACAGAAATTTTCAAAGCACTGCAAAAGCTTTGACCGTTTGAGAACAGAAATAAAGGAAAATTCACAAGGACCTCTCTTCTACCTTCCTCTGTAAGCGACACCACTCTTCAGCAGCACTGTCCATAACTGAATGAAGCCTCAGGTTTGCTGTATGGAGTAGGTAAAAATTATCACCTATGTTTTAAGTGAGCAGAAGAATTTCTCAATGTCAGCAGATGAGTCAGTGGTGAAGTGAGGCCATCACACAACTTACTGCAGCCCATAAATCATACCAGGCTGAAGAAATGCATCCAACTTCATACCCACTCAGTAAAGGGAGGGCTGCCAATACCATCCAGGGAAAAGCAGCCCACTAACATTCCTTTCCTTTTCAGATCTTTGAAAGTCCTCATCTAACAAGCTGTTACACCACTGTTCTGCTTTATCTGCACGAGTCTGACTTCCACTGCAGGGCAGCACTCCTACAGCAGAGCCAACCCAGCATCAGACTCCCCGCTGTAAAACCCCTTGAGCCCATTCATAGTGCAGAAGTCATCAAGTGAATTCATTTCGGTATCACACAAGGCACGTGGAATTAAGACCAACAACAGAAATCACCCATCGGTCTTCTGATTGCTTGTAATTTGTCAGCATTTCACAATGGTCAGATGCTGAGAAAACCATTCGAGGTTTCAGGAATTTATGTTTGATACCCCCCTGCATGATTAATGCTGGTTTACACTCCATTAAAAAATTAGGCCATGGGTGACACAGTCTTCAGTTGTGCAAAAGAGTAAGCAAAAGACCTGGCTACTTTTATTACTAAGGTTGGTTTCTAGTCACCTAATTAGCCGTCAAGATATCAAAGTGTGTACCACTACATATCTGGGCTTACCCCCTCAGCCAAGCAGAAGCAGGAATTTCAGCAACTGGAGCCAGCTTTACCAGACAACAACAGCTGAAAAATAAAATGAATTTGGGCTGCGGCTGGAGAGGGGAGGAGCAGAAAGAGGGTGACAGGGGAAATCGTATTTCTGGGGCACCAAACATGACTTGATTTAAAAATAATAACTCACAACACACACACAGAGAAAGTAAAAACCCAGAAGAAGCCCAATTTCAACAGCTTGGGGTTATCTCCAGCAAAACACCAGAGGCTGGGCTTCACAAGGATTCAGCACCCAGCACTAAGCTAGCGGTGCTAGATGACTGCTGGTCCCCAAAGCTCCTTTCTGGCCTCATCAAGGTGTGAATTGTTTGAAACTGGACCCAAGATTTTTTTTTGCATCCTACATTTTCATTTTAGTCACGCTCACCATTTCCTCCCCAACCTCCCCTCTCCCTCCAGACCAACATGGACCAATACTACAATAAACGTACCGAGGGCAGGCAATTACCAACTTGCCAAAATGAAATTCACGGATACCTTATGTGCTGCAGGGACTCTGCAGCACAAAATAGAATGAATCATGTGTGTCCACTGAAATTAAACCAAATACAATACCATCTAAGTAGAGCCATTCATCACTCAGAGGGCCAAGGGGGCTGTCATATCGTATAACGCTCGGGGAGCCTTCTGAAGAGAACATTTGCTGTGTGACTCAGGATGAAGGTGGAGGTTGCAATGCAGGTGTTACAGCAGCAAGAGAGGGTGTGATGGTTGCCTGACCTAACCTACAGAAATTTGGGGGATTATTTACATCTCAATGTCAACCATTTTGCAGCATTCAGCAGATGACCACTTACACTGTAGGAGCAGTTAGAAGCTGACCATTTAGACCATTTAGGTTCCTCTTGGTACTGCACCACCATCAAGGAATGTTCCTGAGAAAGATTTTTCATGCTAATGATTAGACTGGAGACAACCAAGACCAGGAATACTGACGAAGCAGCCATCGTCCGCACGAACTGTGAGCTCCAAGAGCTGCTCAAATGTCATTTTAGACTTTTTTTTTTTTCCAGACAGCATGTTGAAAGGACTTCTGAAAGAACAATCAGGGTTATTTTGCAAATTACCATGGAAAATTTGCAAACACATGGGGAGAAGGCATAAAACTGCTCGTAAATTTAACATAAAGAAACAAACACAATTATCTAAGATAGAGCCATTCAGATTGCTACAATACTGCTAAAATCCATAACATGATCTTGATCACTTTAAGTCCAGTGCAGTTGGATAATGAAGACCTCCTGCAATGCGCTGAGCACACTTGTCACCTCATGATGGCAACAGGAATCGTTGCTAACAGCTGCCAATTTGCAGTGTTGGTACCAAGCATGTGTTACCTGCTTCTGATTTTGTCCATCCTAGTTGCTGTGTTGGAAACATGCTGTCCCCAGCCAGACTTCCAGCTCTTCTGCACTCTGGTCAGTCCAAACACTAACATGAAACCATCTTTTCTGGGTGGGATAAAACCCAATTAGACAGGACAACCAAAAAAATTCTTCCTCAAAGATCTTCAGGAAGGTGACACCACCTTTCTATCTCTCTAAGGGGATGCTTTTACAGGATCTGTAACTGTTGTTACACGATGCTTATCACCTGACTGTCATAGGAGGGATCGCTTTGGCCCTCATCGATGTTGTACCCGAGCATCAGATATCAGCATCTGCTACTCCCTTAACGCCTTCACAACAGGAAAATGTTATTACCAGTTTATAGAGAGCGAAACAGGAGAAAATTAAATTATTTGTTGAAGCAAAACCTAACCTGAGCTGGGAATACGAACGGGAGCTGCTGTGTGTGCCAATTCTGTGCCCTAGCCCCTGGGTCAAACATCAGCTACAGTGAGACTACCTAAATCCTGGGGGTTTCAGTCCCCTTACAGCTTTGCCTGTTTGTCACGAGTCACCCCATTACTGGCATCTGTAAGGCTGGGGAGCCAGGACGGGGACAGCACAACAAACCAGAGCACCCTCAGCAGGATGTTCTGCTCAGCTCAATTCTCTTTTCAACTTCTCTTAAAGGAAAGGAAACCAAATAGCATTGCTGATTTTATAACTCGTGCAAATGGCCTGAGTAATTGGCGGGGTTTGCACTTTATAGAACCATTTTGTATTGCATATGGATGCTTTTTTTTTTCAAAAGAAGTGAGAAAAGGAGTTGGTACATGAATAAGATTTCGGAGGATGAGAAACCTTCCTCGCCCATTCACCCCAGTGAGATGAATGCTGCTGGTTATGGGAAGCAGCCATGATATGATCAGGCAGTTTCTTCTGTCTCATGGGAAAAAGGTAACTATGGAGATAGTCAGCAAAATCATCAGCATAACTGGTTTCATTAGTGCCTGATACAGAGCATGCAGACTGCAGGCGGATTCACTAACCTTTTTCCTTCTCTTAATTATTGAAAGGACATTGCTTTTATCTGGAACTGCTAAACTGAAGGTGGCAGGTTGGGTTTTATACTATGCACTTGAAAGAAAAATATTAAAATCCTCCCATTCCTGGCTCTTGAGAGCTTTCACTATTGAGGGAGGACGAGCATACTCATTTCAGGGAACAGTTATCTGTCAGCATGTACAATTTCATTAAAATTGAAAACATTTCATAGAAACATGTCTATACTGACAGAGCTACTTTATAAGTCAGAATGTTTTGTTTGAGCTTTTTCATTCCATTCTGAGACTATTTGGACATTTGGCTTTGCTGAGATGAAATTATGTGGTTTTAGCATTTATAGTCCATTCATTTCAGTATTTATGAGACTATCAGTCTGATTAGTTGTTGTTTTTTTTTTTTTTCTGAATATTTGCTCCACAGAAGCATTTTTTACCTGTTCTGTTTAAAGGGATGAATTTATTTCACAAGTGAAGCAAACAAAACACCTAATTCTAACCAGTCCTTGTATAACAAATGCTCGCAGCCCGCAGGGAACGCCAACTAATGGACCACGTGTTTGTAGCTCTTGCGGATGGAGCAGAGGATTCAGTTCCGTCTGTGGCATGCTAGGTACAGAACAAAACAGAATTAGCAGAGTCTTGCACAAACAGGACAAAGCAGAGCCAACGCCTTTGTCTCTTTCCATCCTGGCAGTAGAGAGCACTTTGACTTCCCCTCCTAAAATGCCAGTTCCTGCAAATGAAGCGGTATGGGGAGTATTTTAGCCAGCTGTGAGTACGTGGGAGCAGCTGAGTTGCAATGGCATTTCGAGTTTCCAGGTGTATATACCGCTTCCTGCTGACTGCTTTACCTGACACACTAAAGGATAAACTTTAAAGATGCTGCCAAGAATGCTACGCCAGTCTGTGCCCCTTACCTTTGATTGCCCTACAGTCCTCAGCTGAGGCCATGTTTTGTATCTTAGACTGGAAGACACAAGAACAGCAGGACGAGGAAACCTTGCATGGTTTGTGGTCCTCCTTCCCACCCCACCCTCACCATGGACATCAACAACCAGCTTGGTACAGTCAGCTAAATCAACAAACCCTCGAAGAGAAGAGCATTCGTGGGGCTAAACTCACCCAACGTGGGAAACAAGCAAAGAAAAAGCAGCTCCACCAGGGCAGCTAGGCACTGCGGTCACACAGAGACCTCACTTTCTGTGAGCCTGTTCCCAGCATCAGGCACTTTGAAAATGCCAGACGTACCTCAGACATGTGCCACCATTAATCCTCAACGTCAAAACAGCAGGCACTAATGAATATGAAAGGACACAACTTCTTCCACTAAAGGAGCCTTAAAACCCGAGAAACATTCTCTTGCAGAAAGACAGCAGCAATCTCCGGATGATTAAGAACTGTGGATATTTAGCCCACACATGAGGAATTAATTATAAACATCTAGCCATGCACACCGAGCATCCTTCAATCTGCGAAGTGCTTACCAAATTTTTAACAATCTTTTTTTTTTTTCATTACACCATTTTCCCCTCTTCCCCCTGCCCCTCTCCGAGATATTATTGTTGCAGGATGTCATCAGTGCTGTTTCAGATCTGTCAGATATAATCTTCTAATCTGCCAACTTTTCACAAGGAAGGGATGAGCTCATGTACTGACTGACAAGATGTGCTGAAAAGTCTGGGCTTTCTCGAAGCCTGTTAAAAGTTTAAGTTCCCCCATTGTGCGAATACTGTCAAACTTGGCCCTGCAATTTTCATAATGACAGCTGCTGTCAGTTTAAAAGGGTAAATTATTCAGTTCAACTGGGAATGCTGACAGTAACTGTAAAAAGGGCCTTAGCAATGAAGAAAAAGGTTCCAGGTATCTAAGCAAAGATGTAGTAAATTCACTAAGACACCTCAGGAATGCTCAACTTGAGCTATTTTCCAGCCTCCCTCCAAGAGCCTGAGAAGCTATTCACTTTGGCACGAAAAGAACAGCATAAAATTAAACCACATGACCAAATAAAGCTTAGGAAGTCTATAGCCAAGTCTACAAAGATATTCAGGCGCCTGTAATTACGTACCTGTAGCCTATTTACAAGGACGCCACGCAATTTAAATTGTCCAACTGCTATGTATGGGAGATCTGAGGCAATATGAAGTGTTTTAAAAGTCATCTGAAAACCACCATTAGGTACCTGTCTGCATTTTTGGAATCTCACTTCCACTATTTGCTGTTATGAAGGAGACTTACCACAGATACTGTGAAGTTTCTTATCCTCTGTCCCATGGCAGAGCTAAAGGTCCGCCTCTGCAAAACGCATCTGCAGATCAATCCACTTTAGAGATGGACAGAGAGAAATAAATTGCAATTTCATCACTCTACTGAATGGAAACGAGGAAAACAAACAGAGCAACACGACTTGTCAGCATTGCAACGTGCGTCATTTATGCTTTGCAAACGCCTACTATTCCCATTCAAGATTTTCCATCTGCTCCTTCCACACACTGTGCAGGTATAAAGGATGACAAGGAGGAGCACAGAGTGGAGGACTTGCTCTTCAGCATCTGATGTTGTATCTCCAGCTTCCTTCTGGAACAGGTGAACACGATGAGGGTTTCAGTGACTGCTTTCTGCTCTGCTTGGAGACACAGCAATACTCCAAGCCTGAGGCTTGCAAGTCCATTTCAAATGGGAAATGTTTCCTGTACAAGATGCACAGCATGTTCCACATGCTACTAATATATTTGTGATTCCAAGCAGGGAAAAAAATGTATTCAGAAATCCAGGGGGATTTAGCTCTTTGAAAAACTGGGGCTTATTTAAACCGAAATGCACTACATCACCCCAGAAAGAGACAAAATATCACAACTATCTACTACCTAAATCCATTATAACTTGCACCATCTATTCTCAATTACACTAGACACTGTGGTAGTAGTATGAGCTATCAGAAATATTAAATTAACTATGAAGTGATACAATCTCCCTCAGTAATCGCAGTCATCAACTTTCTGCTCTCTGAAGGAACTGGTATTGCTGGCTGTAATTGCTCGAGAGTTCTGAGCATCCCCGCTCACCTGTGTTCCTGCTAATTCCATGCTCTGTTATCCACGTCTCAGCAGCCACATTACTTATTTGGAAACGGGATTTCAGCGTTTATAAGAAAGTAAATTCTATGCTCCGCACATACTTGCAGAAGGTACTCGTTACTCATTTCCTAAGGGGGCACGAGAGGCTAATCAATGCTTCAGTTCTTGGGGCTAAGGGGAGGCTGAATATTTGCAGCCTTATGTAGGTTCATCTTCATCTCTCCCTCATACAGCCATATTTTAAATTTTGATTGCTGCAACTGTAGATAGGCTCAGAGAGTTATGTGGATTCAATTCCAAAAGAAATGCATCACCCAATCTATGAAAGCAAAATGGTTAATGAATACCCTAAAGTTGTCTGTAGCCTTTCTCTATTGCCTAGGTCAAATGAGCACTCACTCTGTCGAGAGATTTGTTACAAGCTCTTAGCCATTCCCTTAAGATATCTGCAGCACATTCTCCTTCTGAAACTGCAACTCTCATAAATCTTCTCAAAACGATTCTGAGTTCAGAAAACTTTGCGAGCTGGCTTGAATTTAAGTTTTGTTTCTCCCTATAGCTAGTCGTGAGCAGGCCCATAATTTACGGAGGCTTACGTGGCTCCCAGACTCACTTTAAGACTGAGGCTTATCAGTAAAGTTGGGCTCATCTACAACATCATTTTAGCAAGTAAATCAAGCCTCCTCTTCACCTCTTCATAATGCGCCTTCTTAATTGTCACTTGACTGATGGATTTGAACTTACCACAAACTTCCGTCTACAAACACATGCAAGCTACGAGAGGCAGCAAGAATAACCCAGCAGTCCCTGGACACCAAAGCAGAAAATGAAGTTACTGCATTAACCATCTGTCTTAAGGCAACTCCGAGGTTGCATCCCTGTTGCAAACAGGACCTGAGCTACCGTAACGGTGCTGTGAGGAAACAAATCAGTCTGTACAAGTTAAGCAGGACCCAAAGGGATTTAAGAAACACTCTCAACCCTGAAATCAGTGACAGCACACCCTCACTGCCACCGCTGTGTGAGCTCTATCAGGGCAGGTCCCCCAGGGATGCCACCCGGCTTTGGTGGAAGCCAGCAGTAGGTTTTGTACCTGCCGTGTCCCTCTCCCTGACGGCTCACATCCAGTGCAGCTCTCCTAAGGGGAAGGAAAACGAAAACAAAAAACAAAGCTAATTCTGAATGCATCTTCTAAGGAATGGATTCAAAATGTTGCAAATGGGAAACCCTTTCCCCAAACGTGAGAGGAGCTTCTAACAGATCCCAGGCTAGCAGCTTAAGTGAAGAAACTCCTATTTACTATGTAATAGCGCCCTAAAGACAGACCTTAGGGATCCATATGACCCAAAAGTTCTGAGAATTTTTGCCTCCTGAAGTGCCTTCCCACTGTTCACTTCTAACTGACAGCAGAACAGCCTTCTGCTGTAGTTTTCTTCCCTTCTAGCTCTGGGGTGCGGAAGAAGATGAATAAAGAAAAGAGGGGAAGAGAAAGAGACAGTCAGGAACAGCCAAAACAAACAAAACCCCTCCAAACGATGCTTGGTTCTTACTCTTGCCTTTGGTTCAGGGGCTTTGGATTTTATTCAGATGATTAGTCAGTTTCCACTGTCAAAAAGATTATGAGATTGATCTTTGACTAGGATTAGAATAAGGCTTTTAGTCTTTCTAAGCATGGTGCACATTTTTAGTAGAAAGCTTCCCCTTCTGGACCCCGATTTTGCATTATTAAGAACAATCTTGTTCCTTTTCTTCTTCCACAATCCTTAGTCACTCCTCTTACAAACGATCAGGTGACAGTGCTATTACAGCAGATGCTTGTGTAGTGATGTTAAGAAAATATTTAGGATGAGCACAGTTCCATGTATGCAGTTTAGTTGCTGGAAATAAGGAGGAGGAGCTGATCCTAAGGAACAGCTAGCTCCCCATGCAACAGCAGTGCCCTACAAATCACAACCTAGGAAGTTCTGTGTTGTAAGAGTACAAAAAGGGGGTATCAGCTTGCATTTTGTCCATAATGATGCTGTTAACTAGGGATGGCAGCAGCGGCAGATTCGTCTAGAGCGCAGACAGAACTGGAGACTGTGAGCAGTCTGCCCTGTAAATACAGCGAGGCTTACGGATGGTCCAAGAACCCATTATTGCTACCGGTCTTCTAATGGTATCAGTATGAGAACGAGTCATTCTGGGTGGGGGAAACCAAATGAAAAACCCCTCTGTGCAAACACCGCTACTGCAGATTATTTCAAAACTCCTGGAAGCTGAAAACCTCCCTGCAGAAAAAAATAAAGGGAAATGAACCCCCTCTGCCTTATCTAGCTTTATTTCATAGCAGGGTTCAAGTAGTCCCTGCCCTTATCCAGTACTCCTAATCTACTATTTTCTGAACAAGAACAGATCTGATATCCACAGAGCATCACCTCCCTTCTGGTGCTCCACCAGCAGGCAACACAGACCTGCTGCACACCTTAAATGAAGAAAAACACTGCAGTAGGCACACAGGACCACTGATACGCATCATACCCGCTCCTTCACAATTGAATTTCCCCCAAACAGAGATTTGGTTCCCCTGTTGTATCTTTGTGTCCTTATATCTAAGCATGATCAGCTTGCCCTCCATCCTGCTTTCTCCAATTTTGCAATATTCTCTCTGCAATGAGGTCACCAAGACCATCGGGTTTCAAATAGAGCCTCCTGGAGCAGTTCTGCAAACCAGGCTAGAGTACATTAGCTATTCTAACACAGCTTTGATGCTTCTTCTCTTAATTTTATTTCGGTATCGTTTCCTTTATTGCTTTTAAGCACTGTAACCGTACTTAGCATTTCATTCTCCAGCACTGCAGCATTTCATAGCAGCAACTTCATTTAAATGCAATTTTGAAACTGTCTTCGGCATAATTTTAGTTATATTTCTATTCAGTTAGAAGTACAAAACAAACAGTCTTATTTTCATGGGACACCCAGCACCCGATACAAAGAAATGCCAAACGCCAAAAGCACCAAAGTACAGCTGGCTCAGAACCTTAAGAAACGTCCCCAACTCTACCATTTGATCACAGACCAAAATGTAGTGATCTACACTTAAAATCTGACAGACTGTAAGAGTGGACTCAGGCAAATCATTTGTGTTTTTTCCCCTCTATCTCCTAGCTGTCCAAGTTCATTTTATTAGCACCCAAGTTGATTTCAGCACTTATCTGAAAATCATTGATGCTGTAAAGCTATTTACCACGGAATGCTTATAGGACCATTTACTTCCAGCTGAGAAAAAAAAAAATCACAGATGATGCTATAGGTACATCACTTCAGAGTTCATACTTTTTGTCCTGCAAACAACAAAAAAATCCATGCAGCTTTATTCTCAGCTAACTAGTTGATCCAAACCCATTTCCCTTACTACAACAACAGCCTCTACTACTTGTGTGCTCGCCTCTTAAAAATGGTTAAAACAGACCATGAAGAACTTAATTTTCTTGTTCGAAAACCATCACCTGAGGAAAAGATTGCATTTAGGGTAAGGTTTCCAAAAACATTCTGTTTTGACTTTCATCTGCTCTAATTCAAGTCACTGAGAATGCTAATTGTTGACTCCAGTCAGAGGAGAGCTAGATCAACAAAGTGGGATTTTGGAAATCCCATATTCAATATATTCACAATCATGCCTTGCCATCTTATGGAGGTGTTGAGAACATTTAATTAAAGCTGATACAACACTGAGGTCCCAGTTGTGAAAGGTAATAGATTGAGGCAAAAAATTCGTTAATTAAAGGCCTTCTATTCAGGTAGCTTTCAAAAGCTAGAGGACAATAAACAAAAAAGTTGCAAAAATCATTTTGAAACATTTTATCGCTTAACTAATATAAAATTCTTTACTGGCACTTGTTTTTTCCATTTTCTGTTTTTTTCTAAAATACATTTGACTATTAGATTCTCACATCTACCCAGGTAAACACTTTGTAAAGGCTCTATGAACAGTCAAAGCAGGAACAAACAAATTAACAGCGGTAAAATTTTGTATGCAGTGGTGAAAGGAGAGAGACGTTTCCGATACCATTATTTTTAACAGCAATTAGTGTGGTCTGAGTTCGATGACAGTGGCCAGGTCCCCTGCAGCGTGCTGTGAGTACCTGTGTTTCCCTTGAAACATGAAGACTCTTAGATGGATATTGAAAAAGGCTGCGTTGCAGGCATTGATGCCAAAAGGAAAGTTTCGAAGTTTTACTCTTGTTCCATAGGGGCAGAGCTGCGGGGAGTAGCAATGCTTGACAAGACCTGGAAAGACATTTCTAAGACATGGAAGACATTTCCTTGACAAGGAAAGGTTCAAAGTCATCAATTGATTCCAAATGGTTCTTTCTGAGGTATCAAAATTTAAACGCTTCAGTATTTCCAAAGAGGAACCTTTCCCAAACAGAAACCTGTAGACGTTTGTGGAATTTGCAAGACAAGATGACAAAGCTGCACGGCGAAGCACTTGCTGTAGGCAGTTTGGAGGCAAGTCCCCAGCTCTCAGAAACCCTCACTAGCAGAAAGGGAGAAAATGGGAGCAAAACCATACAAATAAACAAAAAACAAAACAAAAGAAAACAAATCACACCAGGAAAAAATCTCCGTTTCATTAACTAAATTAAAGGAAACAGTGACACATATTATCTAACACTGGAACCAGAACTGTTTCTGCTCTGGGGCACTGCAAGGACATATACAAAACTGTTGTTAGAATTTGTAGTAAATATCTACCCTTTTGTATTTCACTTAAAGAAATTGAATAGAAATGGCTCGTCTAGCAGAGTTTACCAGCAAGAAAAAATAAATAAATCACATTTCATACCCTGTGTCGTGGCATTACAAAACACGTAATTTGGAGCGTTGAATAAATTCATACAGGTGCACAAGGTTTTGCAAACTGTCTGCTGAAGCACTCTTATGGTCTGAGCATCCCAGCAGTAAGTGCTCTAGAAAGTAAAAAATAAAATATTTAGGAAGAAACTACATCAGACCAACAGACCTTAGATCAAGTGCTGAAGTTGCAGAAAGCCTGCGGCTATGGTGGTAGCTGCTCCTAGCGGAGCAGGAGGGGATATAGGGCTCAATTCTTTTCTGTTCATACGCCCAGGCACACACTCCTGCTCCACTCAATGTACTCCTTTTTGATGGCAGCAGGCTCCTGTGGTGCTCTACAGCTCTGGTCTTGTCGCCTTCCTGTATCTAAATCCTTCGTACACTGACTTTCAGAAGGAAATGCACAATGCTTTGGAGAGGCTGAGCTTTTGTACAAGATAATTCTCAGCCTACAGAGGACTGAGAACTCCCAGCACAAATGCCATGCTGCACACTTCACTTTTTACACACAAATTAATTGAAGCCTGGTGTATACAGAAGAACAATCCAGTTTTTGTTTGTTTGTTTGTTTCAATAAAGTGCAGCGTTCCCGCAAATTGTTTCCACTTATCCTTTAGACAGCTGAAAAGCACACATGCAAAATGCATTTAGGATGTGTGTGCACACACTGGAAGCCTTGTAAGCATCCTCCTTTCCGCGGTGAGAACAAAGCAAGTCTGATTTAAGCTGCAACTTTGATAGAAAGGAAAAAAAATTAAAAAGCAATGTTATTACAGTTAGCAGGATGAAACCCTCCACAAGGATGTGACAGCTGAGAGAAATAACACACATTAGCTCCGAGTAGAAATTAAAATTAAAGGAGGAAAACAATAGAAGGCAGCACTGATGTAAGAAAAACTACGTGGATATGTAAGCTACTGCGTATGTCCAAAAGCTCATACCCAGGCCTAGCTCTGGGCTCACAGAGGTGATATAATGAGGAGATTAAAACATATTCCAAGTAATTTAAGACTCTTTACCACAGCGTAAAGGTCTGTGGTATGTTATACATCATTATCAAGGTCAGGGGCCTAAAGAAAAGCAGATATACACACAGTACACGACTTGTGAAGAAAGCAACTGGTGCGCCAGTCACTAAGGCCTGGCACGGCTGCGGGGTCACAGAAAGGGATGCAGGAGCCATAGCCTCGGCTTGTCCTGCCACACGCGGTGTGAAGTGATGCCAAGACATGCCAAGTGGCACTGGAAGGGCAGTCAAAGGATTCGAGAAAGGGAAGGAAAGGGAAGAACCAAATGCTCTCCTCTAGCCCTCTGCTCTTTCTGCCTCCCCTCCACACTCTGCTGATCACGGACATATTACAAGAGACAGCATTCCCAAACTGAGAAACCTGGAAACGAGGCAAAATGAAGAAGATACAATTTCCCAACTAACATTGGATGTTTCACAAAGGTTTCTGGCCAAAGAACCAATATTAAGTGATTTTTTTCCCTCACGAAAAGGTTGACTAGAGCATGCTGAAGTGACACGTCCAAGTGGGACTGAATTGTTGTTCAATAAGATGTGACACGGAGAACACCAAGGGTTGCTGTTGTACTCAGTTACTGTGATTAACAATGTTGTCCACAAAGACTGAAACTTAATTAACATTTTTAAATTGTGCTTTGACATTTTTAGCTCTTCCTATAAAAGCACTTGTGCAGCTGTGTCGTTAAAACAGAGGCGCTTCACAGCTTTAACTGTTTAAACTCCTCACCCGCCGGAGGCAGATTGGGGTTTTGGGTTTCTGACAACACAGAAATATTGGAGTCCAGATGGACATTTATGAACATAAGCAATGTTCACCAACATTTAAAGAGCTTGCTACAAGCTATTCAGGTAATTCAGTGACCGGTATCGGTCTCCTCTTTCTCAGACAGGACTTGGATCACACACAAAATGTGAGCAATAAGTACTGTTCAGATAGTATCTCTCAGCACCAGAGTATTCTAAGTTTGACATCAGCGCACTGATAACACGTACCTTTTGGTAAAAAAAACAGCAAGAAAAAGGAATTTAAACTTCTCCTAGAATTCATGTGTCGTCCAAATTCCATTTCAAAAGAAAGCTTCCCAAGTAAAGCAGGAGTACCAAGGAAAAGGAAAGACTGGGAATGGGAAAAGGAGAACTTTCTTCCTACTGACTCAGGAGCTCCCTCACAGCACCCAAACCACGCAGTCTTTGACCTAAGTTTAGGCATCTGCAGCAGAGCTTTGCTACCACTTCTCTCTTTTCTACAAATGGACAAATGCAATGGAAAAGAGGTAAAGTTCATTTTCAGAAGAGGGAATTATGATTCTGTTGGAATCATAATTCCAACAGAATTATCTTTGTTGGAAAAGATAAAACTGTTTTGTATCATACATGGAAATGCATGGGGGGAAGGGAAAGAAAAAGCTGGAGAAAGATTTTTTTTCCAAATTTTGCTGGAAATTTACAGTCCCTTAAAGCCTCTCACATGGAACAGAAATTGTGTCTCGTCTCCTTTACAGTGGGAACTCAGTGCAATTTAGTAAAATTCACTCTTCTGGGCAGAGGAATTTTAAATAGCTGCAGTTCTATGTACTGCAATAGGTACACACTGCAATGTGTACACACACCAACTAAGACAAGCTACAGTAAACAACTGTCATTTGTTTTACTGAATATTTAACAGCTTCATTTGGAAAGCAGAGCGATTCTACTTTTTGTATGTGCACTAGGTGTCAAGACACAATCACATATAAATCTGTTCAAATCAAACCTAAACCAGAGCCTCTTATATAAATACACAATGCAATTAGAAGGAAATGGTCATCTCAATATTGCCACGCTAATGAGAACTGCCTCTATGAAATGACTATATTCATTTAATTAAAAAGCCCATTATGGATCCCATTCAAAATGCTGTTCATTTAACTCTTTCATATAAATCTAATTTGCTTCTGTATAATGTTAGGAGTATTATGTTTATTTGAAAAACAGGTTCTGAAGAACAAAGTCTTAGGAAAATGCAGTCAGTCCCTCACAAACAGGGTTTAAGAGAGCTAGCTATGAGCATGAACACTAAAGAATATTTTCTATAACACTCAGGACACAGAGTAATATAGACGTAGTAGTCTGCAACCAGCTCCTTTTCCACTTCTGCTCCATTCCTACTGCAGGGACAGCTCAAGTGCATGTCCAGCAGTTGCTGAATTACCACAAACTTCAGTCAGGCCTCATTATCAGACAGTTTTAGGAAGAGCTGTGCCGTCCTGTTGCAGAATAATGAACCTCAGAGAGAGCACATGCAAACCACTGTCTTATGCCATCCCTGGTCCTCAGCTCATAGGAGCAAAGCCACATTTGTCATAACAAGTTACAAACATACAAAACAGAATTGATGAAAAATGCATTAGGACAGAAGAATTAAGGATGGACACCACAGGAATTGCCATTTTTTCAATGAACAAACAGTCAGGAGTTAAAGCTGAAAGAAGCCATCCCTCTAGGAAAATGTGTAAGGAAAGCACCATGCTTTTTGTTTGTTTGTTTGCAGTTTTACAGTAAGGTAAAAAGCTACTACCAGCCAGACCTACGTCTTTTGCTCTGAAAATGCACTGCAGGGGTGTGCAGTTATTTTGTTTCTTCTCTCTCTTACTTCAAAGGCATAGGTAATGGGGAATAAGACCTTCACTATGCAGAGCAATCATTCTAAGGGATCAGTAAGTTCCAGAAAGGTAACCCCAGCACAGTGCTAACTGCAAGATAGGTGCCCCTGCTAAAAGAAGGGACAGCTTCAGCTCAGCACCATACCTGAGCTGACCTGGCTTTAAGAAATGCACTGCAACACCCAGACTTACATGCTCCCCCAGGAACTACAGCCTGAGATTTTGCACTGTGCTGCTTTGCATAATCCAGGCACATTCCTGTGTACTCTATAATCAATCTCTCTATTTCCTTCACCCACCAGGCCCCTACTACCACCAGCTGAGCAGGAATGGCAAAGCTTGAGTGGGGAAAGAAAAATTGCTATCTGACATGCATGTCTGGCTGATCCACATAGCTTTTCAAGGCTTTGGGATCAAGCACTGCCCATGAAGTGTGTGTCTAAACCTGCTGGCACTCTTGTTTTGGATAGTGTCTCCAAGTTCTACAGGAACACAGAAAAGTTATGACCTACACGTTAAAGATGTCCTCAGTTCCAGGGCTGAGCTTCAGTTTCAAACATTAAACTTCGGCCCAGACATCACAACACTTGAATTATTTATGTGATTGCTAATGGTAAGACACAGCATTTAAAACAAACGCCTTGTGCCCCAGACTTTGGCACATACATTTAGTCCTAATGAAAGCATGTAATGCCAGTGACCTTCATTCCAGATTTCAGCCATGCTCAAAATTTAGCACTCCAGAGACTGAGAATCACGGGCTGCCTGCATTTATATCCCATGCAATCCTCTCGAAATTAATAGAGCTTTGTAGCATACATAGCAGGCAATTTGGCCCACAATAAGCAGAAGGCACACTTTCAGTTTTTACTGCGGATTACAGCACATTTTGTTAAGCTGTCAGACATGTCCAGTAAAAGCAGGCAAAAAAGAAAGACGAGCCAGCACTGTTTCCCTTTAGTACTTTATATTTTGCAGCATTATTAATTTGCTCAGCCCCTCAGAAAACAGGATTTTAGGAGGGCCTTATTAGTCATAATATCTATTTCTTGTCAATGTAATTGTGTTCTACCAGATGCTGCCAAGTGTCCTGTGTGGTCTTCTCTAACCTACGAGGCTGTATTGTTGGCTGTCACCACACCAGCTCAGGACCTTATGGTATATCACATACGGATCTATGAGGTTAATGTGGGGTCTCAGGGATCTTTCTGTTTGGTCATCGATACCAGAAATTGCTACTTTTTTGAAAGTAAAGAGGAGAGAATCCAGAACAGTGATATGAAGGGTCACTTCAAATGGAAACCTTTGAACCACGAACCACTGACCACCATCAACAAATGCTGCCATGCTCTACATACCTCCAGGTTCTTCTGGAAGCTCATTTTCTGAACTCTCAATGAAGAATATTTTGTTCTCCGTAATATATTAAATATGAAAGCTTGGGAACAACAGCGCAATTGTTTTCTTAAAAGAAATGGATAACTTCATTTTGAACTCATGCAGCTTTTGCATTACCAACATTATATGCTGAACATCTTTGGTACATGTCCACAGTGCTAATTTAATCTAGACAAGAGCAAGGGGGAAAATATCAGACTGCAATTCAGTAAATAGCATCAGGTCATAGTTTTCCTCGAGTCTCTAGCACACAAGTGATCACTACATGCAAATCATCTCCCCTCTTACTGACAGAGAGCTGGAAGTGGGCGGAATACTGTATTTGACCTGCCTAACCAGCTTGTAAGGAAGGGAAAGCTGAGACATAAATGCAGCTTTTCTCTCTGCTTTACTGTACTGCAAGAATGAAAACTTCCAGCCTGAGGAAGAGAACGAGGATAAGAACAGATCTACTGCATCAAGCCAAAAGCCAATTCAGTCAATATCCTGTCTCTGTTAGAACTACATGCTATCAAGGAGTAAGAACATGGCAAGCATACGCTGTCTTCTTGTGGCGATGTGACTTCCCGAACCAGAGCTGTTATTTTTGTGCTCAGACAGGATCCAGCCCCACGTCAGAGACGTGCTACATAGGAACCCTTGCAATTCTACAATAACAATCGTGTAGCACCCACAGGCATCTTTCTCTGTAAGTTAACAGAGTAGGCAAAGGAAAAAGAGAAAAAAAGACCAATTTTTAAGAAGCTGTTAAAGATTATATTCTTACCTATAGCAAGCCCTAGCAGATGGATCTCAAAAGACTTCCTCTAACTGCGACAACATTAAACTGGGCAACAAGTTAAACTATGAAAGATTTTTTTTTCCTATCGCTCTTTAGGTTATCATCAAGACTGAACAATTCCTGTAGCCCCAAGAGCTCAGCTTAGGTAGTCTTTATCTGTTATCCTGTAGTGAATGCTTAGGGAAGATGAAGCATTAAGTTTTGCCTGATCTCCTAACGACTTTCACGGGAACCTGAGTGCTGTGACAGTCTTTCTGCACTTGGTAATCTTTCTTTGTGGACCCATTTTCAATAGGATAAAAAACAAATTGTTTAAAAATGTATTAAATCTTCTAAGGGAGCTATTCAGAGGTAAAGAAGTGTTGAATTCACAGTTGCACTTATTAGCTATCATAATTTAATTCCAAGATCAGCTTTCACTCAAGTAGTTGCCAGTACCAACACTAAATGGCCTCTACTTCCCACTCAGTACAGCTCTGATTGAATGTTTCTCAAAAAAAAGGTAAAACCTAAGAATTATTTAACAAAGCTAGATGGTAAACAGCTTTGGGCAATTCCTATTTGCCTGGAAACTGCAACCTGGCTGCAGGCAGTGTGGTAATGCAAGCAGAAACAAAAGCTAATACTGACCATGATTTCTTCTTGCTTTCTTTAACTTATAACAACCCAGCAGTCAAACATGGTCAGGACACAGCCATCTCTGTGTCTGTCTGTACACTAACACCATTGGTGATCGCATACAAATATTTCACATGAGCTCAAAGCTTCAAACGTGATGCTGAATGACTTGTTCTGACTTACAGATTGTTTGCAAGGAAGTTCAAGCCTGGAATTTAAAAAGTCAATCAGGAGCTTCGACATGACGCTAATAAGTCAAAATTAAGGTGTGTCAATAGGTTTTGACAGGAAAGTTATTACCACATTACATAAAACACAGGATTTCATATGACTATTATTTGGCATATCATTAAAATACATTGACATTTCGATTTAAACCATCTTGGATATTGCTGTGAATACCCTTTAAACTACTACTTGTCTTAATAGGCAGTATACAGTGAAAGAAACGGCAATGAGCTGCTAAAGAACCATGTATCTGTCAGCTGCAATACCTTCCACCCAAAGATCACAGCTCCCAGCAAACCAGGGGAAGAATTTGCTCCTGTACAGCAGAAAGCTCTCTCCTCTGAAGACAGGAGGTGGCAGCAAAGAGGCACAGGGCAGGTAAGAGCCATCCCATCAGGGTCCCAGCCTGTGGTGAGGGGCATCAGCTCGCCCACTGTGAACAACTTCTGTCCTCTGTCAACTGCTCCCATAGGGGTGGCCTTCCATAAGCTCACCTGTGAGCATTTAAGCATTTTTCCAGTGCATTTCTCACTTGGTTGATATCTGTTTCTCCTCCGTCGTGTGAGCATGGGAAGGAGGAACAGGGGGGAGAGCGGGATTGGAAGGCATAGGGAGGAACTTTGTAGCATCTCCACTTTTTGGACACCATACTTTGTTGCATGCCTAGATCCAACAAGGGGTGGTGGTGGTGGATTTGAGGGCCCTGAGGCTTGAGGGGAAGATGGAGATCAGAAAAATCTTCTATCAAGAGGCCTGTGCAAGGAAAACAATCACAGTGGGCTGACGGTTGCGGAAAGAGTGAGGAGAAGCACCTAGGGAACCTTCCAGGCAGCCGCCATTTTGTAGCCCCCAGCCACCATTTTGTAGCCCCCAGCCGCCACCAGTGGCAGGAGCTGCTGTGAGGCAGGGCCAGGTGCTGGCTTCATGCCATGAGGGACAAGACTCACGACAGACTTCCAGAAAGCCATAATTTCCCACCTCAGACCACCAACATGCCCATGACGATGAGTTAGAGGGATGCGGCTCACTTAAGTAAATAAGAGAAATTCTCCTGCTCTCGGTTGTGAGGTCCCCTTGCATCTGTTACTCTGCAAAAATAAAAATTGCTTAGACGTGACATCTGCTCCTGGATTATGTTAAAGCTCCATCTCTGGAAGGAAAACTCTGACCTGAAGCAGCCAAGGCCCACGCAGCGCTGCCAGAGGACGGTCATTGTCAAACTTGATGTCTGCAGCTGGTAAATGCTGGTTATTCCTGCTCAGAACAGCTCAACAGCAACAGCAATTACACTATAGGACCCATCACCTTAATCAGCCTAAGAACAGGACAATTTATTTTCAGTGGAACATTAATTTCAGACAAGCTAGTGAAACCTTTTAGCAGCATAATGTAAAAAAGGAGGGGAAAATTGTGGATGTCCCACTAAACTCAGGGAGTTAAGGATAAGAGGTACAATAAGAGCTTTTGTGGAAAGTACTGGAGATGAAATTCATCCCCCCAATAACAGAATGATTAGTAAGATACAGGATGCACAGTCAGGGAAAAAAAAGAAAAAAGAAAAAAAAGATGTGTCTGGGCTTGTCTTCTACTGGAAATTAAATCCATGTCTTATAAATAACTATGTTCTTTTGTTACGGTTCAGTTTCTGTACACATAAATACACAAGTATTTACACATACAGCTCTCAATTTGTCGTGAAGCTCAGTGATTTACAGTGACAAAGAGATGTATATGCTCATGTGCATGACAGGAGCACGGTCAGATAGCTAGACTGGAGAGCAGACTGCATGCATTTTAAGCCTTTTTCTTTTGTAAATGTGCCCTGGAATACACAGACCATTACACAGAATATTCTTCTGGACAAGTTTTTCAGAGAATTTAAGGAATTTTGTTGGCCAAGTCCCACTAAACATAAATAGGAGATTAAGATTTTCCAGAATCCTAAAAAATAATCCTTATCATACATGATTGTTAAGTGTCCTGCATCATGGACAGTTAATCCCTATTACCACATGCAGTAGACAAAGCACTCTTTGGAAGAGGTTCCCCGCTACGGAAGAAATAACTTCTATAAAGTAACATTATGTTTACAGAATCCAATACAATTTTAGAAGTTTTTTTCATTATTGTTACTACTTCTGTCATGATGCACAATTTAAAATTACTGTCATGATGGTTCACTTGCAGTTATCAATGGTGCCTTTGTGTCTGCAACATCCCAAACATACCGAGTGAATATGTATTTTCTGTACTCACCTAAAGCAATCCAAAGTCCTCAGAAGAAATTAACAGTACATATATTACTGCTTGTGTCACTAGGTCATGCAAAATCTATTTCTAATTAGTTGCCTCACTTTACATCTTCTACCTGTACTCAATTACTAGTACTACAAGAAGGAGAACTACAGCTATAGATCATCTGCTGGCAGACGGTGAAATTGGCATCAGGAAAAGCACGTGCAAGATTTGCCCTTGTTGGGCCCAGGTTCACTGGTGCTGAGTGACCTTGCCTGTGCTGACTTGAAAGAGCGGACAGTCTGCTCAACCGACACGAACTAAGCCATGCTTCGCTCCTTCTGAAATAAAGCAGAACAGAGAATCGTGCTGTAGGGAAGGAATATTTATCCTGTGGGTGAGATGGGATGCAGCCAGCACATGCTGTGCTCTCTGAATATCTGGAGGTGCTAGTTTGTCTTCAGGGGACAGGCAGACAAATTTAGAGCAACCCCTAAGCAGCCCTTGAAGCACAAAGCAACCATGGAGGTTATTTCAGGCATTTCCTAAGAGCAGAGCCACGCTCTGTCTTCTCCTTAAGTACAAAAGGCTAAAGAACAATATAATTATGATTACGAATCAGCAATACTTAGTTCTTGAAAGCATGACAGACTAAAGCAAGTAGCTCCTTTCTGTGTAACTTCTGCTTAATGCAGCTTTGTAGTTAACATTGAGATACTAGAATTTATATTAAAGGTTGCTGCTTTACCCTTCATCTCTATAGCCATTACACATTATCCAGCAGATAATATAAACAGCCAGCTTTCACTTAACACGCAAAGGAGAAGAAATGACAAGGTCTGGCATTATATTAATGCATTGGAAAGCACAATATTATTTTGTTCAAATATGTTTTTGGAAAATAGTTATTGAAGTCTGACGATATAGCTCAAAAAACCATCGTTCTCTGGACAAAAGCAATAGCTGCTCAAAAGCCTTATATGAACATCTGTCACATTGTCCTCCCTGCCTGAAATTATTTAAATCCAGCAATATTTCATGTTTACACAAGGAAGAAAAATTCTGTGTTCTCCAACATTATCAGGGGAAATTCAGGGGTGAGAGATAATGGTGGTATAGATCTCATGTCAAGGACTTGGAAAAGCAGACATGTAAGAAGTGGACAGCTAGAAAGAGCTGGAGTTTACATCAACATGAGTTGGCCACAGAGAAATTTAACGATGATCTGAGGCTTCTGAGACATGATTGCAAGCTTCCTGTGCAACTCTGAACATATAATTCTGTCTATCAGTCTCAGTTCCTCTCTGTAAATAGCAAATAGGAGTGATATAAGGAGTAGTGTCCCAGTTTCAGTTAGGACAGAGTTAATTTTCCTCTCAGTAGCTGCTAGGGTGCTATGTTTTGGATTAGGATGAGAAGAGTGCTGATAACATGCTGATGTTTTCATTGTCACAGAGCAGTGCTTACACCAAGCCAAGGACATTTCAACATAATTTTGGTCATTAGGAGGTTAAACACACCTGTGATGCTGTTGTGAAGGCTCTGTTTCTTTATATAAATGAAGTGACATTGGATTCTAACATTACATTCACATCAAATTTAAATATGAGCTGCAATACATACATTAATAGTTACACTTGCTAATACCGGTTCTTAATTTGTTATCTGTGTGCTTGATTAAGATTACTTTTATTCCCCACAGATTCCTGGAGCTTAACGCCAGAAAGAACTATTTCATCCACGTGGCCTGATGACGTACCTCTTGTAACCAGAAACTGATTCTGAGCATGTACAATGAGAACCCAGCAAAGAGTTAAAACAAAAATCCCCAACTCCTGGGAAAAAATACATTCCACTTTTTACCAAGCTCTCCCAGAAATAAAGCAAAAGGCAACACTGAAAATGTACTGAGTCTAAACCTCCATAAATCAAGCTGTTGTTAACGAGATACATACACGTATACAGCCAGTTAATAAATCCATCCCTGACCATATAAAAGGTGTTGTTCAAAACCAACATTTTACAATGCTCCAGAATATAAATGTATCTCCCTAACAACACCATACCCCCAAACCATGATCCTGACAGTAAGTAGCTCATTATCAGCCTTTTCCTTACGCGTCGTTAACTTTTTTAAGAAGGGGGGAAAAGAAATGGAGAAAACACTTAAGACACCTCAGTGGGGTCTGATGTATATTAAAGCAAACAATGGTTCCTACTGTTCAGTGTCTCTGGCTTGTCCTTCATACTCCAACCTCTCAGCATTATTCCTATCATGGGGAAGGATTCGAGACTCATAAAACAAGACAAGCAATAAACTATGATTTGACTTAGCTGAATTACTTTTTTTTAAAAAAAAAAAAAAAAAAAAAAAAAAGAAACATCTCTCTAAGAGAATTTTGTGTTCAAAGAAAGGACTAAGAGTATTAAAAATGAGCTGTGAGAATAGGAAGGAGATTTGCATTTGCCAAAGTGAGAACAATGCACCCTGATTTTTATGTACAGAGGTGAGCTCCTCCAGGCTGCCTCTAAAATCCTGTCTCGCTTCTTAGATAACTCCAGAACAAAACGCTTTCCAAAGAAAGACTTTTCAAAGATGTCAAACGTTTTCAGTCCACTTCCATTAACTATACAGTTTTCTAGACACTTACTTCCATAGGATTAAAGCTATTCCATCAGCAGTTTCTGGATATTTCATCCTGAATGGACAGAAGAGGTTGGCATGACCGGGTGTTCTTCCCAGTGGAAATGTCAGAATGGCTGTGGCTCAGCATCTGCCCCCAAGAGGTACAGCCCCCCCCAGACACTGGAGCTGCTCTTCCCTCCTGACAGGCACGGGATTCAGTCTCTGGGGGCTGCCACTGGTGAGTTCCTAGTGCTTCTTATATTATTGCCCAGCCCAAACGAGTGAAAATGTTCACATATACTTCAGAGAAGTACCAGAAAATGTGTGTATTTATATAAACAACTGAAATCATGTCCTTTGTCTTCTAAAACTGCATCACCCTGGAGCTGAAAGCATGTTAGAGCCTCTGCTGAATCAAGCTTCCCTAACAGCGATTGCCACTGATCTATCTGGGATTTCTAAAATTCAGGCTAGCACAAAAGTTCAGAGCTGCTGAGCAAAAAGCAAGGGATCTGAGCGTTGTGTATCCTGGCTATACCCTGGCAAAATAGTTTAATCACTTGAAACCTTAGGGATTAAACTGTTTCCTCTCTTCCCAGAATCTACCTTGGTGAAATGTATCTTCTGAGTGGACAGTACAAGACACATTAATGGACAACTAGTGAGATGCTATTCTTGCGCTACATGTACCAAAGCTCAAATGTGATCTGAATGACTCCCTAGTGTTTGAATTTATATGCAACTTGGGGACACTGGATATTGTGTGTTGCTACACAGAGCTAAAACATTGCAATCTCTGTTGATAAATCTTTGAGAAAAATGCATTTTCCTGAGCTGCAGCTATGGCAACAAGCAACCCAATATTGAGCTGGGTTGCATAGTGTAATATACAAAGGATCTTTTTGTTAACTTCTGAAATAATTTATTGGAAAATCTGGGGCAATTAGACTGCTGCCCATGTATTTTTTCAATATAGATGGCCTTCATATTCCAGAATGTTATCTAGTAAAAATTGAAGAATTTTTCTTTGTTTCTATGAGTTGCTTTATGTCACCAAAAAAGAAGAAAAAAAAAAGACCCAAATCAAACACCCCAAACTTCAAAATTCTGATTTTTTATGAAAATCTGTGACTACACAATTGGCTATAGAGGTTCCAGGTGTATTGCCACTACACCGCTTTGATGATAGAACACCTTTGGCATATGGATGCAGCAGTTTCTGAATTATAGCAAGGATGGGTATAAAGACCTAGGCCTTAAGCCCATGTGTTTAATAAATATAGCTCTGCGATAAGGCTATTTTTGTTCCAAGGTATTTGAAATATTCAACTTTTGGCACTAATGTTTCAATTAACAGTGCCCTTGGTATCACCTGCTTACAAATTCTCAGGACGTTGTCATCTGAAGTTATCACTTCACAGGGGAAAACAGTCATTCTCGTGCTACTTTGAAAAGACAAAATAAAACAACCTCCACAAATTATTAATTTGCCCAAGTGAGTGATGTTCGATGTTCACAGGCAAGGCATGGTTATGTCTGATACCTTTTTTTCTTGGCTATTTGACCTCCGGTTCTCTGGAACACACAAAGCACTGCAGGTACAGCTCTCTGAGTCACAGTTTCACCTCTGCTCTGCTACATAAGTGTATGTCTGCAAGGCAAAGAGGGGTGGCTACGCACTGAAGATAACAGCACATGTTAGAAATTTCAGGTATGAGCAGGGTTTGAAAGGACCTTTTCCATTCTACCTGAGCAGAAGGACTCGCTCTTAACGCTAGGTGTAAGAGCGGATGACTGGAAAAGTCACAAAGGGAAATGCACGATGTACACCACAACCGTGAAGGAAGGGCAGAGTCCTTCTGGAATAAACATGGCTTTAAAAGCAGCTGGGACCCTGCAGCCTTGAATTCTTCTCCTAGCTCTGCCCTGAGTTTTTAGTTAACAAATCAATACATGCTTCTGTATCTCAATTTCCCCTTTTGTAAAATGAGCATAACAATACAGGTTTCCTTTGTAAAATACCTCGAGATCTATCAGAAAAGGTTAGGTATTATTGACAATATCCAGTTGGAACATGAAATCCCTAAGTGTGGCTCCTGCAGTCCCAGGCAGTCATAAAGTAATTGAGAAACCATCCGCATACAAATTACTAAATAATGGACTCCAAACGCTTGTATTTTCTTTTATTTACTCCTAACACTGCTGCAAAAAGTGCAACCTTTCCTAACT
Source organism: Aythya fuligula (assembly GCF_009819795.1). Taxonomy (NCBI): domain Eukaryota; kingdom Metazoa; phylum Chordata; class Aves; order Anseriformes; family Anatidae; genus Aythya; species Aythya fuligula. The sequence continues at coordinate 1,727,550 of NC_045585.1, read as the reverse complement.
GCTTCTGATGTCAAGTACTTGCATTTGCCTTTACCCTGTGTTTACCCAGAATGTTATTTTCACAGCTGCCGAGAACATCATTATCAAAGAAACAGCCAGTCTAAATTATTAAGAAAACGGAACAATTGATGTTTCTATAATACACAGTATTCCCCATCTGAGCCTTGAAATCAATTATGGAAAACATTAGGCCCCTCTGTCTTCCCTTGGATCAAATTCAAGATCCAGTATTTTATCATCATTTGTTCCAACATTATAATTGTCCATTGACTTTGATTAAGCTCTTTTTAGCCTAAGCTCTTGAGCATGAAGACTCTTTCTTGCCTCTGAATGCATAAAGCAGCTTGCTTTGTAGCATTTCCACCCTCCCCCTTACTCTTTATTTCATCGTGCAGCTGAATTTGTTATTCTCAAGCTATCTTCTGCAAACTTCTCTCCCATAAACCACTTTTTACTTGTTATTCTCAGTCTTTATAAACAGAGGTAGGTGCTATTCTTCCTCACGTTTCCTTTCCTAGCTACAAAGTCTTCAGAGTTGGAAGCACATCAAAACAAGGAGATGCTCATCTGCTTGCCACCTGCTTTTTAAATTTCAGGCAGGACTCCACATTACTTAACCAAATTACAGCACTTACTGAAATTCACTGCAGAGTTACCACTTCTCTGGAATTCTGGGGTGTCCAAGTTTGGTGCAAATTCAATATATTAAAAGCAAAGCACCCCAGGTGCCAACTGATCACTAACAGGCCAATTGCTCATTCTACATAGTTAAGATGAAAGTTGTTTCAGCTGAGAACCAGGTTCTGAGACCTGTGAAATTGTTGGTCTATCTGGTTTTGGTGAAGTGCTAGACAAAATTGACATTTTTGTGCCATAGGGGCATTCTGCTTTAAAGGCTCTCATGTTACAAAACTAAAAATGCCGTAACATTCCTAAATGTTACTGCATGTCCCAGATCTCACCGTTTCCATGACAAGATGAAGAGAAGAAATCATCAGGGATCAGGCAAGAGCAAGTCCTCTGCTTAAGTGTCAATAGCTGCTAGAGAAGGTTAGCAAGCTCTGAGCATGAGAAGCTAACACTGTTCTCTGACATCCTAATGTACTCAGCGGGGCCTTTCCCGACTGTCATCTTTGATGTCTGTCTCCAGGAGAAGTGAATCACCCCCGTCCAGCTCCAGCGACCACCTAACCTTCATTTCCATTCAGATCTGCTTTCTCAGATTTCTCTCCCCTCCGTCTGAGGTTCTGTCACCTCGCTCTTCCAGCTGAAAACCTGCAGACCAGAGCAATCAGAGGCAAAAGTAACACTCATTTTTAATAAAGACAACAACGTGGACGAATTTCTGAACCTTGACAGGCCCCTGGGTGTTTTCCTGTTATAACATAGCCACTTGCCCTGCAAAACCTTTCTTTTAGCATGAATACAAAGAAAGAAAAAGGTGCCTGTTTCCCACAAATGTGTAACCTATCTCCCTCATCCGCCAAGATATTTAAGCATGCACCTTACTCGAAGCAAACCCTTCTGGGACTATCTGCACATGCTGAGGAACTTCACGTCCACTGCCCTTATCACAGTGCAATTCCCCACTCCAAACAAATTAAGCCCAGAAAGCTTCATTTTGCAGGGCTGAATTTCACCACAAAGTGAGAAGGGAAAAAAGACAGAAGGAAGGAGAAGGTTAAGAGGTTTTGTCAGGTCTGCAGGCCTCACGGGAGCGCTTTGGATTAGAGCCCAAATCCGGACTCTCAAGGTGCTGACTTTAAAGCTGCTGGAGTTTGGAGTGAATATTGTTTAGCTGCTTTAAAAGCAGCTGTTGTGCTGGCTGCTGCTGCTAAAAGAATCCAGCCATGTGGAGCACGGACAGTTAAAAATCCTTATCACTCAAGCAGAAAGTCTGTTATCCATTCAGACATTCAGCCTATCCCCCCCCCCCCCCACTTTTTTTTTCCCCTTTCTCCCTTCTTAATACTACTACGCATCAGATGATTGTATTGACTCATCCTCCCACAAAAATGAACGTTCTGGGATGTTGAGAGCATATTTGAAATCAATGTTTTCCTTGACTCACTGCTGTAAATACCCAGTTCTTTGGGCTCATTTGGGTCCTCTCTAAACTGAAAAGCAAAGCTCTCATTAGAGACAAATTGGCTCCAGAATAATACAGATCCTTAAGCCCTTGTGAGGTTCTGCAGAACTTCCTTCTGCAATGCCAAGCAAAGCAATGGGCAGGAAAGGTTACTCGTAGGTTTTTCATCAGTAATTTACATGCCAGCTTTCTGAGAAAGCAGAGAGGACATGAGGTGGCACCAACAGAAGCAGCATATGTAAGTTTGTACCAGGAGAAAGGTGTAACTGAAATCTACATCTCGAGTTTCCCCTCTCTTGCTTTATTCCTGTAAGGAGATACACACACAACTCCAGCTGCACGGCTTTCACAGTTTGACTCACGTGTTCAAGCCAATTAAATAGGTGGTTTCACTCAGTCCTCACCGCCCAGAGTGCAGATTCCTCTGAGATGCATGAAGCTGCACATCCCTTCCCTTACTTGTTGCTTTCTATGCTGTGCTTGCATGCTTGGCAAATAAAGCTGGGATCACTGGGATCCTAGAATATGTCGGAAATGCATTGAACAAATCTGGAATTACATGGCAGCGATGTCCAGCTCGGTACTGCAATTTTCAGAGGATTTTGAAAAATTGGAAAAGTACAACAAGAAAGGCAAATATGATTGGTAGGCCTGCGAAAATGGCCTTCAGCAAAGGACCTTAAGACCTCAATCTATTTATCCCATTAAAAAGGAAGAGAGACTAGCTTATCATGTATACATACCTTTTGAAAAAGCAAATAGGAAGTACCAAGGAGATTCATAAAATCTAGTACAGAAAGATATCAAAAGAAACAGTAGCTGGACATGAAATGCCAGACTCATACAAACCAGAAGTTAGGATTTATTCAGTTATTTATACAGTGAAGGTGGGTAACCACCGGAACAAACTGCCAAGGGAAATGGAGGCATCTCTGTCTTTTGAAGTGTTCACATCAAGACTGAATGACTGCCTGGGCAGTATGCATTAATCGGACATAAGTTACTGGGCTCAGTAACCCCAGGTGAAATTGGCAGCCTGTGTGTTCAGGAAGCTGGACGAGATGTTCTAATGGTCCCTTTTGGCCTTAAAATGTATTAATTGAGTGCACTGCATTAATCATTTTAACAATATGTTGTGCTTTCCGGCCTTTGCGCATTTTAATGAATGATTCCAAATTTAGTTTAGCTCCCCCCGCTTCTGAAAACGTTTCATTTTGAAAAAAGCTCAATTATGATACGATTGATAAAATACAGTGGTCCCTCACTAAAGATTTCTCTACCATATGGTAAGAACTGCTAGCTATTATGGCAATGGTTTCACTCAGAAATTCTCAGAGTATCTTGGCTTTGCACGACTTTTGGTGGCAGAAGTTTTAAAACTTGTAAAAGTCCAAGGAAATTTTGTATGACCAGGATACAAACAATTCTTGAATAGACATGTATATATAATATGCGTATGTTCAAATGTGCGTATGTATGAACAAACCTGTCTTTCCCCACACAGACAAAACCTGCGTTCTCTACAAATGATCCTGCCTGAACAGTACCTTGGATTGTACTTCTGGATCCCAACCAAAAAGATTACTTTTAAGATAACAAAGCTTCCTACCTTCCTTTTCTTGTGCCTACATGTTCACACTGAAAAAACAGTAATTTCCTTAAAAATTAAAAATATAGTTTTAGTTCCTCTAAGGAGCCAAACTCTTTAAAAGATGCTTTGCTGCTCTGATCGGAATCAGTACATTCACTTCAAAAACTGCTAATATGGAAGCAACACTGGAAATATATCCCATATCAAGACATCTCTTTCCTTTTGTTTTATATTAGAATCTCATTTCTTAAAAAAAAAAGTCTCACTGGGAGTTGCAGACTCCTAGGGACAGTATTCTCTCTTCTTATCTGTACAGGTTTTAGCATATAATGTGTAGACTTTTAAAGCTCAGACTCAGCAGAATTGAGTTCATGAGAAGAGACAATATCTTAGAGAAAGTAAAAGGTAGATGAAGAGTATCTTCCACATCTTAAAGGGCACGGGGGCATCTACCTGCTCCTATTTTCCTACATGGTAAAATACTGCCTATTTACAAGTATCAAGATTCAAAAGTCAAGTTCAGGAGGAGAAATGTGAACGCGTAAACACAGGTCTAAACAGAGAGTCCTGCTAGTAAATGAGAATGTAAGCCTTTATAATAAAATAATAATAATAATAATAATTTGAGATTATGTGACTAAGCAGAAAGGTACACTCCAAAAACTTACTGTCTTTAAAATGCTGTCATTTTCATGCCTACCTTATGATCCTTTCTTCTGCCACCATCCAGTTGTCCTCCACTTGGACATGTTCCCTATCACACAGCCCAGTACAGGGGGTCTGTCACCGACACAGTAAATCCCCCAAAACACAGATCCTACAAGGTACCATTGCTGTTTACCTCAATGAGAGTTGGGAGGCACGTGAAAAGAATTCAGATCTCTTTGGGGAGGGGTGTGTGCTTCTAATGAGCTGTGTCTAATTTACAACATAGCATGTACTGATGCAGCAGCTTTCCAGAAAGTACCACTGCAGTTACACTGGAGAATTGAACAATTTTATCCAGCTAGCTCACGATCTCTGTATGTCTCTATATCCCTCTACTGAAGAGAGATGTTGGAAAGGAAAAAAAATCCTTTCTTGACCTTTTTCTTCTGGGTACCGTACGTGTTACAAAACCAAATCGAACACATGCTCCGAAGGTGGCAGGTAGGAACCAAGGCTGGAAGAATTAGATTGTTAATAGCTGCAAAAAATAGCTACACTTCTAACCACTGCAAACCAGCACTGTTGACAGAGTGATGGAAGGCTGACAATACCTTGCCAAGCAGGGTGAGGCTATCATAACCGAGCAGATGATTAGTTTTAAAACTTTTAATGGATCTCTGTCCACTGCAGTCTGATGGAGTGAACAGTGCTGATACCCGAGGGATATGTGAAACTATTTTATATCTCATTTGCAGCAACGAACACCCAGGAGGTACTTTCTTTTGACAGAATACATAAGACCTACCTGAATGCATTGCATTAGCTTTCTGTGCTGCTCCATACAGCAGATGCTAATATTTTTTTTTATCCTGGGCTGGCCTCATTAAGCAGCCTAACATAACAGGGAAAAGTAAACCTAATAGAAAATCTTAGTTCTGTTTTGTGTACAAAATGCATTGGCTATGTAGGGGGGAAGCATTAGCAAACAGCAGCAAATAATAACCTGGATTTAAGATAAGGGGCAAAGACAGAGCTAAAAATGAGCTTACGCAGAAATGCACTGGGAATGGAGAAAAGTACAGACAGGCTTCGTACTGACAGCACAGAGCAGCCCACTTTGTCCCACTACAGGAGGAGGTTGATGTCTCTTAGACACACAGGGAGCATGGTTTGGAGCTAAGTCAGCTGAAAGAACAGTAACTTATTACCAGTTGCTCACTGGATAGTGGCTCTTCTTCAGCTGCCCAACAACTGTATTCCTACAGGGCTCTCCAGCTAAGGAAGCAGAGCACAGAACATGAGATCCCACAACAGATGAACCAGAGAGGCTTCAAAGTGTGGGCTGAGCTGAGCCAAGCAACAAGTAATTGATTTACTTGGACATAGCTGGAACACCGTACTTGTTGCTTGTTCTCAAATCAGATGTACAGGTGGTTCTTACTGCTTTTGGACTCTCAAATGTTCTCACAGTCATTAAGTGACCTCTAAAACAGCTGAAAAAGTGGCCCAAGTCCCTAAATCAGTCACTTCTCTGCTGAAGCTCACAGTAACTGCATCCTCGCTCTGTTCCTGCCACAGGTTGAGTATTAACACCGCACGGGGCGTGCAGACCATGGCTAACAATAAGCTAAAACTTATCTTCGGCTCAAGGTCTACAAACAATTCAACAATTAGCCATGTAGGCAGTGAACCGTGAATTCTGCTGTTTAGCCAAGCTCTGCTGGTTCTGTTGTTACCTCCTCGAGTGTTTCATCTGCTTGCAGCAATCTCTCCGGTGAGCAGACGGTTGGGTCCCTAGGGAAGGGGCTATCTGCTTGCTACAAAGCAAGGGCAATGCAAGGTACACGGGGGCCCGGATTCTTGACGGAGGCCAGAGCACAAATTTTACATTTGCATTAACCCAAAATGAACCTCCTTTGTATAGCTAACGAGCTTCTCAAAGGAATCCCGCAGATTTTGTAACGTGTTCCCACAAACAAAGATCCTCCACTGGTACCGTGTCTTCAGAGTATTGCACATAAATATTTTAGCAAACAAGATTAAAATTCCAGAATGCACTTTCTCAGCCCAGAGGTATCATCTTCACCTAGATAACAAAAATTACAGAAACATTCAGAAACGTAAAAGTTTCATTAGTTTGCGAAGTGAGTGTCAAGTCACAATTATTCCAAGGAAAATGTAATATTGCAAAAATTACCAGAGCCATCCTTTTTATTAACATTACTTGATAAAACGTGAGCAGGATCATGTTAAAACTATTACATTAATATTCCTCAGAGAGTTATACTATAATTTTAGCTTCTCTTTCTCACTCTCACTCATTTTGCCCTGTGAGTCAACATAGGAGGATGGTTGGCAATCAGCTCCTGCAATTATCTTTCTCCCTAGATTTGAATTGTTAACCGTAGCTTCCACTAATAGAACTGCAAATGAATAGTATCCTTTTCACTTGTATTTACTGGATGAACATTATGCTCAATGACTCTTGTGCTCGAGGCAGGATGCTAAACAGAGGGCAAAAAGGACAAGTTTTATTTCTATTAGCTTGCTTAATGGCTGCAGTGAAAATAAAGACAGGAGCAAAGACCAAAGGGCCAGACTCGCACATCCAAGGTGACTGGATGGCTCAGGAAGAATGCAAATGGATGTCAGGGATATTTCCTCCTTTGGGGAATTCTTGCACAAACACAGGATAACATTCCCTTGTTCTAGCCTTGTATCCTGGCTAACTTCTGGTGAGTCTCTGGCTCCTCCAGGCCAGATTCAACAGAGAACTTCTCAATGTCCTTGATAATAAAAGCAAGCATGAAGACTAACCTGAGAAATTTTAAGACTACACTTCACAAGACTCGAGTAATGCTGTGAACACGTTTTACAAAGAATGAAAGAAGTCCACAGAAACAACTTGATAATAATTGGCTTTTCCTGCCTGCCAAGTACACAGCTGCTCTCCTAGACTGCAAGCCACAAGCCCATCGATTCATCTGTTCTTGGAACTGCTTACATGGATCAAGAAATTCCAGTCTGAAATGAACACTCTGGGGTTTGTGCCCATATTTTGTTTCGTATGACAACAGTAATTACATGATCATATGGTTGGGGCATATTTCTATGCAGTGAAACGTACAGGTAAATTCTTGGTAGCAATGCTTTTTGCTGGCTTTTGGAATTCACGCACAACCCAAGACAAACATTGCAGAGAAGCAATTTTAGGCTCACAAAAAGGTGAAACTGGCTTTCAAACTAGAGGTAGCTACAGTAAAAAGAACAAGGGAAAGGCGACCATCAGGTTACTTGGCTGTTCAATGTATTTGATGATGGCACATTGCTTTCAGAACTTACGTAATCGCCTAGCTCTGGAAAATGCTCCCCTGAGGAAGGACGTGAGCCATTGGGTTTTTAGACCCAGGAATTTCAGGTGTTACAGATCTCAGCATTTTTCAAAATGAAGAGCGTTATTCGAAAAACGTACTTACACAGCTGTGTCTTGCTCCATGGCTACGGTGCTCTAAGGTCAAGCAATTGCACCATGTTGTAGCTGCACACCCAGAATACGAAAGCCTACTGGTTCGGGCTAACTTCCCTGCTTTTCAAAAATGCATTCCTTCTAATGTCTGGAGCTTTTTATATTGCTCGTACATCATTATTCCTCTTCCTAAAAAAAAACCTGTTCCTTCCTGTGTTTCCTAAATTTAAGCAAATCAAAACTGAAAGCAAAATGCTTTTCATTTTCATCAAAACTTTCAGCAGAGGAAAATAATTTCCTTTCTCCCACCTCCTTTCATTTTCGGGTAGGCTCTAATCAACATCCCACATGCTAAACTCTTTTGAAAATCCAAAGTGGAATCATGCGATTCAAAATACTCAAGTCCCATTCACTTTCAACAGTCTTTATCCAGAAGATACTTTTCTCTATGGAAAGGCTGCCACATAATGACTAAACATTATGTCCCCTTTCTGCTGCTCGAGTCTTTAATACTCAGGTCTTTCTATCCTTCTGCCTGCTCCCTTTCAAGACTCTGCAAAATTGCATCTATTTTATGCTATTCTCCTCTTACTCTTTCAGTTTCTTCCACCAGAACATACATGGACTTCTGTATTCATAAAAAGGAACCAGTATTTCCCAGACCCACTCCTTACTCCTTAAAATGTAATTAGTTCTTCTAGCACTGAGTGTTGGTTGCGAAGGCAATGTCTCTTTGATCTCTACAGCACAGATAGAAGCCACAGGAGCCAAAAACTAACCTACTGAATCAGTGCCAAAATTGTCACTGGCTTCAGCTGAAAGAGAAACAAGACACATCAGTTCCCACTGGGGACTGCTGCCATGACTTGAACTGATCTGTACTGCAGCCTAAAAAAGTATCACATAAAATCAAGAGGTACATCATTATCCTTCACTTGTAATACATTAAACCCCTTCAAGGATGCACAGCAGAAATGGTGGTATCCTTCAGTACTTAACTAGTCACAGTAACCACGTTTGTCAAAGCACATACAAGAAAGCTAGCTGCTAAAATTTAATCTAGAAAGATTATATGCATTGGAACACATCATTCCTATCTATAAAGCATTACATGCAGCAGAATTTGCTGTTCATTCAACCAAGAAGCAATTATATAAGCAGAGCAATGGGGATGCATCTTCACATCTTCATAGAACCAACAGGACAGAGGATAGATCAAACCATGAGAAATGGAGGTCAGGACTTGTATTTCAAGGTCACTGACTTTAAAGCTGGTTTTGTTATGGTGATTTTTGTTTTGTTTTAAACAGAAAGTTGGCAGAATCTACAACACTCACCGCTACACAAAATCCATAAAACAGATGTATACGTGACACTTAGGTTAGAGAAAATGTTAAATGAAATTAGAAAGAAGAAAAAAGAAGACATCTGCACTATCTAGAAAGTCTTAAAGATCTTTCCCTGCACTTATGTACTTACAGTCTTCAGTATTCCTTACATAGAAGATGAGATGGTAATCAGAGGGATGTTTCACTGTCAGGAAGCAACAAATTGAGTTCAAGTTCTACAACCATAAAAGCATGGCAAAGCAGAACGGGATCACTGCTAGAAATGTATGGACATCACGTAAGTTAAACTACTGAAATAACAAAATCTTCCATGCCAGATTACATACTATGTCTAAAAAAAGTTATTTCTTCTACGTAGAAGCAGTGGCTTGGGTTTACTGATCAAAATCTAAGGATACCAACAAAATTATACTGCTTAGAAATTTAACTTAGTGTAAACCTCTTTTTCATATTCTGCTCCGCAGTAAAGACTTCAGTATACAAAACTATAGGCACAGTTTTAAAAGAAGTCAGTTCCTGTTTACATATCTGAACAAAGTGATGAAATGTAATCACAGTGTTTGTTTTTTCTACATGTGCTTGAATGCTGAGTAGTTTTGAAATTCTGATTGCTTATTTACAAGGCAAATTTTCAAAGCACTTGACTGCTTTCTGAAAATCTGACCATTGTCACCATCTCTGCTTTAGCAGCTCACAGGAAAGCTCAGCTCTTTTGAGCTCCCTGTGTGCATTCACTATCCAGAAATTTAGGCACAAGTGCTTTTGGATCTCTCTACCAACATGTCTGCATAGGAGTTCCAGGGCTTCTTCTCAAAATAAGGTGGACTCACACAAATAATGATGTCTGTTATACAAGTAATATTCTCTTTTCTATAGCTGTATACACTTACTATACTTTTGTCTGTTTAGAATGTGCTTCAACAAATCTTCATAATTGAGGAACACATAGAAACTCTATTACTGAAAGCTCCATCTACTGGTTATGAGAGAGTACTTAACTCAGCAACATCAATGTCCATCTTGCCAGCAGTTCATAAATGATGTCAGAACATGATTTAATTCCTGTTCCTTTACTTCACATTTCCTTCAATGTGTCCCCAGGCTCCCTGTAAGCTACTCTCAGTGGTAAAACGTTTTGTATGTAGTTTGTAAATCATCGAGGGAAAACTTGAGTTGTAAATTACATATACACACATGCCTCATGACAACATACAGAAAAACAGGTAAAAAAAAAAAAAAAAAAGTAAATGTTTAGGACTGTAAGATTATTCTGTATAGCTGTCTCCACCAGGTTTCAAACACGCACACTATATAAACTCCTGTTTAAATTCCAAACTACAGAGACAAGGGTACAGAGAGCTTTACACCACAAATGACACAAGAATACATCAGATGTAAAACTAATGTCTTATCAAAGTTTTGAATAACAGCTCGCAATTTTGAGGCAGAACACACACATTCACTTTGGAATACTCATCTCATTATTCTTACTGCCTTTTCATCGTAGTAATTCTTGTCTTGCTTTGTTTATTTTTCCATATGTTACTTAGGCACTAAATATATTCAATGCCTAGGCATTCACGGGGTGAAAACCTTGAAGAAAAGAGAGACAAAGGTACAACTCAAGCAAGGAAAAGTATCTTGTGTGAGGTGACTACTTAAATACATGTGTTTTTTTCCAGAACTAGTTTGATTCAATAAATTGCTACCTACCAGGCACAGCACTTGTCTGATGACTTTGCTCATAATAATTTTATTATTTTAGACTTTTAGACTTTGCTCATAATAATTGATTTCCAGGAGTGACCTCACATGGGGATTCAATGAGAAAATGGAATCAGAGCACTCCAACAAGACTCTAGGTTTCCCTGTGCTGCTTTAGGAGCCATTTTGACACTCACCGAAAACTTCCAGATATGAAGGGTTCGGCGTAGGCCTGGGGATTAGATAACCTTGGACTTGAGCAGCATACGGCAGCAGTCACCTCCCAGTGAAGCAGGCCGTCACCACAGGCCTCAGTCCCGGCCTGCTCTGCCTGGTCCCTGCCTCCTCGGAGGACATTTTGGAAGTCCCCTCAGCCATCACTCGGACTGGCAGAACGCACCGAGCAGTTTGTTCGTGCTTCTTCAGCACCTCTCTGCACCGCTGACGTGCATGTTAGTAGCAGTAATTAAACTGTCACCCTTTCTGCCTTCTATTTACACTTTAAAAATGCAGCTACTGAGACACAGATGTGCCAGGTGATGTATTCAAGGTCACACAGGGAGCCATTGACCAAGTCCAAAACTAAAAAACATGCCAGATCAATCCACACGCTCTTTTTAAGTCAACACACTTGTTTTTACAACACATTGTACCGGCTTTCAAAGCCCCATTAACACAACTCAACCATTTTTCTGCTTCCCAGCCAGTCTCACAGGTTGTCATCTAGCCCCAGAATGATCAACACTCTGCTAAGGCTTCCATGGAAAGTCAGCAGTCACAGGAATATAATACCAGAAGCCAATGAGGCATCTTGAAAAACATCTGCATTTTAAGGAATAATTAATAAAGAATGGCATTATTCATTTGCAGCGTTGGGAAATCAAGGCATAGGACTGCTGAAGCGAACTGCAGGATCCATCATTACACAGATGCCACATAAATCAGAGATTACTTCTTACTCATTTTTGTAATACAAGGAGAAAAAACAATATTCATTGAAACAAATGCAGCAAACTGTAGAAAATATCATTTTCATTTATTATTTATAAATAATACTAATATCTAAAGAGCAAAACCCCATACATCATGAGAGCTACTGTACAAGTAGTAAGGGAGAATTTTCCCCAGACAGTTTGTAATCTAAACAGAATCAGATGAACATGTTTCTGAAGGGATTTTTCTAGGCAGATGCAACAGATCAGCAGTAGTGCTGAGTTCAACCTCATTTTCTTGTACTATCCACTAGATTTCCTTAGTGCTTGTATTTACTTTTTTTTTAAAGTCCTGAATGGATACATATTTATTTGACCAGCATAAAATGCCACAGGCTTCCAAAGTCTTTTTAGAGTCACTGGATATTCCTGCCATAAAAATAACATATAATCAAATTAAAACTGAACTTTGGAAGGTTGTACCTATAATTTCACAGGATGCAATAAGGACCAGCATTTATTCTGAAAATAAAATAAATATTGAAAGCAGGAAAATTAGTGTAATCTCAGTGCTTAGTAGAAGAGAAGTTAAAACACTAGTTTTTAAACCTGTATTTCATCTGAAAAAAAAAGCACACGTAGCTGCAGTGAAACCAATGACAGCTACTATGTGTGAGGGAAATAAAGCACAACAACTAAACATTTGCTAAATTAGCATTTCCAAATTAGTCCATAAATGATTTTTTTTTTAATCTGAAACTGTCAGTCTACAGCAATAGGCAATGAATATGGGGTATCATAAAAAGGAGAGGGAAAGAGAGAGAGAAAAAGAAAGAAGGTTTATTACAAATACTGAATACGTGTGAATTATCTTTTACAACGCTGTAGACATCATCAATTTGAATGAACTAAAGAGGCAGTTTGTAAGAGGTTGATAATGGCTGCAATGCTCAAGTTGTAATCTCATTAATTATTTTCCTGCATTCTTTTCACCCTTCTAAAACTTCTCAAACATCTCTCCTCTCAAACTCCCACTCTTTCTCTGTATTTCTCTCTCTTTTCCAGACTGCTAAAATCATGTGTGCTTTCTCTTGGGCAACATAAATAGTCTTACAGGACCTGTAGGAGATAATCTGTGGTTTGGTAGAGAAATGAAACGGCTTGACATGAAGGCCACAGTTCAATGATACAGCAAATCTAGCTGTAGGGCTTCTAGAAGCAGATGAAAACCACCATGGCCATATGATGCAAAGCACTGATTCGGTAGAAATGCAGTCTTGTGAGCATAATTAGATTACAAAAAACTGAGGTTTTAACCATGCAAGTCTAACAGGCTTTATGCTAGATCAGATACTATTTGTCTTTCCTATCCATGCCACTCCAGCTTTAGGCCAGATCAGGGACTGCCCATTCCTTCCACACCCAGCAAACAATCTGCATCAACTGGCAAGGCTGGAATAAACTCAGGCTTTATCTCTAACTTGAAAGAATTGTGATCTTATACCCGCATCTGAACAAGATTAAATTGGTACAACCAGTACTGCAAATGAAGTATAAATGACTGCAGAACTACACACTGGCTTTGTGGACCTAAAAGGTTGAAGAATCTTTCTGATTTACTCAACTTATCCATGCACTGCCCTTGAGTAGATAAAAGGAACATTCAAAGCATTGTTATTGTAGCACAACAGTGATTTTGAGTTTGATAAAGCCACACATCTGGACTGTCCGAACATCTGCTATTCTACAACTAGTCCAGACTTTCTTGACTCTCTATAGCTGTTTCTATTAAATTTCCTGGAGTGACTTCTCACCCATATTCACAGCATCATGGAATAGTCGAGGTTGGCAAGGCCCTCTGTGTCTTCACAAATACGAAACACTTATTTGCTCAAACTCGGAGCAGAATTCGTGGTTTTAGGTAGCATAAGAGAGTATTGCTGCTTGATCCGGTTCATATGTTACAGTGAAATGATAACCTGAAGATGTAACTTTACAGCATGAAGTGAGTAACCGTATAGTTAGGTCAGTCACACTGCTATTTTCTCACTCCTGGCCCAGAAGTCAAAACGCATCCACAATTTTCAAGCTCAGCTCAAACCCCACAACCCATAAAAGCCTATTATGTAGAGATTGTTTACGTCCACCACAGATGTTGTAGATCTCTATTATTCATTAAAAAAGGCAGAAAAAGAACCATACTGAATTTTTAAAAATTAAAGAGCCTCTGACAAAACAATTCAGAAATGGATTCTCAGGAGATGCAGGAAGGTGGAATCCTACCTCCTTCCACTGATACGTTTTTTTTGTTTATGCCAGAACTTGAAAGCCTGCTTGCTATGTGGATTTCAAAGCTTCAAAAAACACCCATGGCTGAGAAACCATTGAAACAGGAAAGGAAAACAAAATCTTTCAGACACTAAAATCACCTGCTCATCTATACACTTAGGAGTGTTCCACCAGCACCTGGCAATGTGCTGGGATAGCCATTCAGGGGTACCTTACCTCTCTCCTGCATAATGAATATATCATACCTACCAAGAAAACAAAGAAAAGGTTTCCTTTTCAATGTCAAAATTTAGCAATCTAATTTTTATTATATATATTTTTTTAATTTATTTTAGTAAGTAGGGGCAAACATTGAAGACCTTATATATATAAGGAGTTTTGCCAGAATTGTAACTTTTCTGTGTTTTCACAGAGAAAGGTGCAGGCAGATGGCTGAAGCACTGGCTTGTAACTCAGAAAACAAATAGCATTCATGACATTTCTACATTTCAGTCAGTTTGTCTGCCTCCAAGTCCTTTGCAAAGGGACTCTGTAACACTAATGCCATTCACAGATGGGGAAATGGAGGCTGAGCAGACTCAATCAAAGTAGAGATGGGCTGAAAACACGCTGTGCAAGTCCTGGTGTAGGCCTCAGGTATGTTCAAGTCCTAGGCCAGCCAGATACATATATTTGGTGCAAATCAAATTATTTTCTCTGTAAAATGTGTTATTATTTTCTTATCATTTATGAGGTGATCCAACACAATTTTGAATGTTATAGAGATATCTGCATTTCATACCAATTGTATTTGGCTATTTTCCACAACTCTATCACCTGTGCAAGAAATACATCTCTCTAGCAGGGAAAAATCAGTCAGAAAATAATGAAAATGACTTTTCAGCCTCCCTGAGTTACAATATTCTAGTCAGAAGCTAATAGAAGTTGCCCGAGGAAGCCATCCGCCACAATTTATGGAAGTCTTACAAAATGCAAAAACCTTGCTATGCTTTTAGCACTGTCTACAGACACTTCACGCATTACAGCCATCTCTGCGACAATCATCACTTCTTGTGGGGACAGAAATCAGAAACGTGGCTTCAGAAATTTGTTTGCTTTTATGCATTATGCTGAAGGCCCTAGGTCTGGTTCGACTTAATAAACATTGTTCATTAAGTGATTGCTTATGTGAGTGTCCTTCATCCTCACTCAAAATGCAGATTTACCTTTGGTACCAAAATTAATATTTATATTATTGTTATGAAAGTTTCATCTGTTGAGCTGACTGTTTCTCTCATAGCTCTGTATTTCGGTCACTCACATCTCCTTCTCGTTTAAGCATTAAACTCAAATCCCTACCAAATTGTATTTTTCTGTCTACATTGTTTCTTCAGGTTCATCTTGAAGTGCTCCATGCTGCTTTTCTGCTCTTCTAAAAGCTACTGCTCCTTTCCAGAATGAGATGCAATTCAGTCAGACATCAGCAAAAAGAAAACCACAGAATTCCTTCAGTACATGCCCAAAGTTTACCATCAATTAAACATCGCTTTAGAGAGGAAAATTTCCTTCAGGTGACACCTACAAGCCCAAGCCTTCCAACAGAAATTTATCTATTTGGTAAGACTTCACAAAACATTTTGTGTGGCAAGCACTTCGAACTCCCTAGAAGAAAGGTCATATAAGTATTATTACATTCCTATCACCTACAAGAAGCTGATTACATGACATTAATACCTTGCAAAGAATCTTCATACCCCTCAAGAAAATTAAAATTAAAAAAAATAGCTTTCTTCAAAGCATCTTACTTCACACTAATAAAGCCTCTCTACTATGTCTTAAAAATAAAATACCATTCTGGTTAGCACTTTTTGAATTTCAGTCCTCCCATCATTCTTCTAGTTCTAATTTGTGAAGTGGGAACAAAACAAAAACAAAACCGAGTCACCTTGAGAACATATTTGAAATATATGAGAGTGCAAATTAAAATGACTGATGAGAGGCTGAGGTGCTGTGAATGTGTCATATTTTTAGTGACGTCCATCGAATCAATCAGCAATCAAGCAAGATTAAATCATTGCCGGGTAAAGCATCTTTGTTCTACTTACATTTCAAGGGATCGGACCTGGTGTCCTTTTGATACTGTACCTATTCTTCTCTTGAGATTTGTACCTGCTTGAGGCTATTTGTTTAGGTGTGGTGGTTTTACCATATGAGGCAGCTAAACACCACAACGACTCTCTCACTCCCCCTCCTTAGATGAGGAGGGGACAAAGTAAATAAAGAACGATTCATGGGTTGAGATAAGGATAATTTTATTAAAGGGGAAAAAATAATTATTATTATTAAGGAAAGATTATTATTAACTAATGATTTAACTAAAGGGGAAAAAAGGGAAGGGGGAAGGGGAAAGGGAGGGGGAAAAGGAAAAATAAAAATAAAAAATACAAATACAAATAAAGGCTATGTGGAAGTACAGATGAAAGAAATTACTCTCTATTTCCCACAAATGAGCGATGCTTGACCATGTCCTTGAAGCAGGGACTCAATGCATGTAGCTGTCATTCGGGAGGAGAACTGACGTTTTCATGAGAGCCCACCCCTCCCCTCTTCTTCCTTTTTCCACCTTTTATTGCTGAGTGTGACATCATATGGTATGGAATATCCCTTTGGTCAGTTTAGGTCAGCTGCCCTGACCTAAACACTGGTGGTGTTTCTTTTCTCATTTTTTTGCCCACTCCCTAGAAGGGTTAGAGAGAGTCCCAATGCTGTGCCAGCACTGCTCAGCAGCAGACACAACCCTTGTGTGATACTGCAGAGCACAGCACTGTATGGGCTGCTGCAGGGAAAGTTAACTCCATCCCAGCCAGACCCAGTACAACCTCCACCCTTTATTCCATACCATTTGTGTCACTCTCAGATCCCCCGTACTTTGCCAGATATATCTATGCCAGATAGATTCCAATACTTGACTAGAGTGAAGAGTAAATTTAAGATTTCCCTTAATGACCTAACACGGAGGAGAGAGATTACTGTGGCAATTACTGTATGATCTCTGTCACCCCTACAGCATTTCGTAAAACCACTGGAAATGCAATTAGTTTTCTGCATGACCCACCTTATTTACAAAGTGCACTGTTGTGTTAAATTATTCGGCAAAGGACAGTGATTTTCCAAAGCAATGGCAGTTCCAGGTGTTTGCATCTAACGTCGATGTAACAAGATATGGTAGGTGCTGAGCACAGGTCATGACTTGGATGAGTGAGGTCAGGCCAACTTGTGCTCTCCTTGCATACAGCCCAACCGTCCCAAGCTGCTGCTCCTTTCAAGGCTGGCATTACAACTTGAGCTCATAATCGTATTACTTTATGTTGACATTACTGATGTTGTTGCATTTAATAAACTTGTGATCTTATTAAAGTGATGTATTGGTTTAATAAGACCGATAGGTATGGTTCAGGCTCCACGGTAGAGAGCAGGTGGTGCTGTGAATCACTGTTGGGTGTTCATTAATGACTAGGGGGACAGATTGTGAGACCCCACTGCTCCTTTCAGCTCTGTGCTCCTGGGTTCACCAGCACATACCACCTGCTTGTTGGGAAGCTTCTATTAACAACAGTATCCTGTCTGCAGCAATATTAGTAAAAGAGAGAGAAAAGGAAAGTGGTTTACACAAGGCCACATATATGTGTCAGAGTTTTCTATTGCTGTAGTAAAAATTACCCTAAAGCTAGATAAGCACTAGCTTTTTTTTATAATGCCTTGCATTTCTGAGGCAGTGTGTCCAGTCCACAGGTCACCAGACAGAGATTTTAAAGATCTCCTCCCTTTAGCACTAATCATCTTCATGATTTGGAAAATCCAACTCTCCTCTTTGTTTCTCCTCCCATTTGAAGTTTGTTTTCACCACTAGGATTCGTAAACTTCTTGGTACCTGCCATACTACTTACTACATGCTTGTAGAGTCCATAACAATACACACCTTTGGAATTACGGTCATACAAATAACAGCTACTGTTGGGGTTTCAGCTGATAGCAGCATCTAAGTTAAGCCTGCATTTCAGCTGCTATGTCAGCGTTCTCATTTCAGTTCACAAATGTTTGCTGTATCCAACTGATTCAAAAATAAAACATTTCAAAGCAACAGAAGAACAACACATAGCCTATTAATTAAACATTCAAAAGTCACTCATTTGCTAGGAAAACAGATTCCTAGTGAATGCTTCAGCTGCTCTGCTCTCAGGTTGCTGATCGAGTGGCTTTCCATCAGAATTGCCAGTGCCATCCTACAACTCTGTGTTGGTGTCGTTTTTTCTCTTCCAAGGCAACCCGTACTTCTCAGACATACAAAAGGAAATCAAGAGGAACTTGGGTCTCCACAGAAACAACTTTATGCTAGAGGCAGAGAAAACATTTTTCCTTACATGTGCACGAGCATGGACACAACCCAATTCACACGGCAATCTTCAAGCTGCCCCGTGTGGGACAACATTAGCTGGACTGATACAATCACAAACTGTGAACCAGAAAATAGCTTTTAATTTTGCAACTCAAAACGGCTCTTCGCTAGTGGAGCTTTCTCATTTCACCAATCTACACAATGCAAATATCTTAATAGAAACCTATTTCATGGCTATGGAGGTTGCTATTCTGTTGCAACATCAGTGAACACGGTATTGCTTATAGCCAACCAGTAACTCATAGTTTCTTTCATTAAAATACTTTCAAGATGAAAAAGTATTTTCATTATTAGGTATCAAGGTATCTTTTAAAGTAACAACAAAACCGGAAGCTGTACTTCGAGGGAGTCAAATTAACAAAGGAATACTTAAATTATAAAGCGGTTATGTAAGTGATGAACACTGCAGGATGCATATAAAAATGGTTTTCTGAAAATATTCTGTGGTACTTCCCTTTTCTATGGGAGTTGGCTGATTTATAACACTGTATTATGTCAACAGACAAAAATCTAGAGGGTATTGGGTTTCGGTTTTAATAATATCTAGTGAAGTAAAGGGCAAGTTTTGCTGGAAAGCTTCCCCTGCCCTGACAGCTCCAAAACCGAATGAATGAAGGCAATTTGCAATACCCAGAAAGTCCCAGTGAAGTTACAGTCCTGTCCAGCAGGCTACTACCCACGTAGGAAAGATCAGTCCACAGCAATGGGTTGCTTTTAGGGGGAAATTATGCTAAGCTCTGTTGCATCACCCCAACTGGAGCAACTTGGGGGCTTAGCTCACTGCTCACCCTGGCACCTTATACTTTAACGAGTCAATCAGGAGTTGAATGATGCTTCTTTTTCCAAGTCTTCCATCCTCTGTTTGGGTAAAAATCTGTTAAGTTTGTCATCCTTCACTGTGCCCAATGTCACCAGAATTACCTTCTGCACTACCTGCCTCAGAACATGGGGATGCTGAGAGGTTCCCCCCTCTGTAACATCTCCTCTCCATCCCTCGTGGGCCCTGCTAGGAAATCGTCCATGATCTGTTTCCAAATATATCTGAGGTAGCCATTGCTTTATCCTTAGTTTGTTTCTCTGTAGATGTGTTTGTTCATACTCATCCTGGCTGGGCATGGTAACCTGACAGAAAAGGTCGAGTCAGGTAGGTATTTGTGCAAAGGTACACAAAGTATGTCAACTGTGAGCTTCTGGGGCCAGGGTCATCTCTTTGACCTCTGCTTGTACTGCTTCTACCACAGCGGGCTCCTGATCCGATGCTACCTTTGAGTGCTAGCACAGTAAGAAAAAAGGAACAATAAACCAGCGCCTTTCCAAACAACAAGCTGGGAGTTGCTGTACGACCGCAGTGGTTTTGATCAGCAACAGCATATTTCTTCCATGTTTTCAATCTCCAATGGACCTTCCTAATTTACTTATACAGCCTCCATTACCATGGTAACTGAATATGTCAGCCTTCGATGTACTTATCCTCACGGCACCCTTGCATGGAAGCTCGGTAATTCTGTGGGTAGATACTCGGATTACTGGCTCATGCTCCAATTCCTGTCCCCGTGTATTCACTACTGTAATCCTCCCTGCTAACTACATTAAAACCAGCACAAATATGGCTCCTATAAACAGATTTCCCCCATTTGCTCCGAAGTCAGTATCTGAGGTGCATACCCAGGGATCCCACCAAGCTCATCCTATCAAGACCAAAGTCCACGTGGGAGAATCCTCTCTTCAAAATGCCATCCGACACTACCTAGAGGATGAATGCACACATGACTACCTGCATTCCAACCACATTTTAATTTGTTGTGCAGAAATACCTAGAGAAAAATGAAATTAGCTTTCATTTTCTCTCCTCGGCCAATGTACCTATCTGCCCCGTGTCATGAAGTATCCTGAGACATTCCAGCAGTGAGGCAGAACAGCGTGCATTAATGTCAAGCCAGCGATTCCAGCCTAACTCTGAGCTGCGACAAGAATAGTAAATGACTAATGAACCCTTCTCCAAAACACTCTCTCATTAGCAGTGTGTCCTCATTAAAAGGGGCAAATTTACCATAAACAATTGCATCCCTTGTGCGCAGACCTCAGCAGCAGCTGACAACAACATACAACATTTACCCCCTGCCATCCAGTAGGCAGGAACACCAAATTTAACTGAACGCACTATGCGGCTGGCTCTCCTCCCCAGCACAGCCAAAGCCCTAGGGAAGGAGAACCAAATACAACAGGCTTTAATGTATTTCTGTTTAACCTTCGTTTGGTATACACAGCGTATCATCCCATACCTCTCTCATTGACAGACACGAACTCCTCCACATGATGAGATCGGGGTGCTGCGGTACTTTTGGAAATCCCATCAGGCAAATGAGTCTTCTAGCATTTCGGATACCTTTGAGCAATGAGGCTTCCTAATAAATTTTTGAAGATAAGTCTTAGGCCCTTAAGTCTACACTGAGTGCCTGAAATCACCAGAAAGACCTTTTCCTCTCTGTATGAACTCGTAGCATGGCCTATGCATGGACTGACATGCAAGTCAATGCAACTACACTGAATTGAGACTAACAGAATAACAACTCCGCTCTGAGAGGCAGTTGCCTTTTGGGAGCAATTGATTTATTGTATACGACTATAACAAGGCTTTCAATTATACTCAGTCTTTAAAGAAAAATTAGGCTTAAGAGTCAAGCTTAGGCAAATTACTAGAAGATGGACACGTATCCAACCTAGTTCCCCAACCCCTTCAAATGAAGAAAATACTCTCGATCCACATGACGGCCTTTTTACAATCCACAGTAATATAAAGGGGCTTTTCTATAAACAAGATTTGGGTCCAGAGATTTTCATCCCAGTTCTACACATATTTGCAAATAACTCATTTGCTGGACAATGAGCATATAATGAGAACATTACAAACCAGATGATTGGAGGGAACCTTCATCTGCTGAAAAGCCACAGAAGTTTCAAAGGCTAATCTGCAGCATAATGTTTTAAATCAAACTAATAACAGTCAGTCAGCTCTGCTCAGACAATCAGTATAGAAGACAATCTTATAATTATCAACAGTGGAATTAACGTGCAGCATTTATTTGTGTGGTTGCGCTAAGAAACCAATTGTTGGCCCGCTGGAGATGGGACCTGAGGACCTCATTCTGCTCCATCTTTAAGTTCTCATCTCGCAATAAACAGCTCTGTAGGCACCATTTCCTGAAGACACAGAGGTTTTTTTAGCTATAGCCCCAGTGACACTTGGTTATGCTCTATTCCCAAATGCTCTAAAAGCATCACAATCCTTTTGTTCATTTAATCCCTTAAAAATCCACGCAGAGATGCTTTTGGGGTACCCAGTGGCTTGCATTTGGGTCAGGTATTAGGCTTCCTTTTATGATTAAAAGGGGATATGAGGCAGCTGGGGTCATGGCCATAAACCAGGACATGCTCCCAGGTACAGACCACGTGCTTCAAACACCTCCCCACTGCACCCCAGCAGAGTTTCCAGTAATAGGGTCGATGGGGAGTCCTGGCATCGGTTCTAGGACAGCTGGGTGAACATGCTCCTGCACGGTGCTCTTCTCAGGGGGCCATCTCTGCTCCCCGTAAGCTTTGAAACTGGCAGCGTGGCACAGACTGACTCCAGCAGAAATGAAAACGTGAAGCTGGAGCTGAAAAATGCATTTCTCATACCAAAAAGCACACACTATTAAAAACCTGTCACATACTGACGAAGTCTTAATGCTCTCGGGAGACTTGTGATAAAAGGTGTTGCTAACTACACATGCATACATACACACATATACGTCCTTTCATATGCATGCCTATGGGCAGAGAGTTAGGATATAGGAATATTTGGCAAAAAGTGTGCAGACCTCGAAGTTAATTTTGCATATTGTCTCCCAGACAACTGATGCAAGTTTAGGAGGCATTTCCCACACATTTTTTTTTTCTTTTTCTTTCTTTTTTAAAAAATTCCCAGATTAAAAAAAAAAAAAAAAAAAAGTCAATTTGTATAAATCTTAAAATCGTTTAATTAAAAACCATAAATCACAGAGCCATTTCAGTCTAGCTGCCTGTACATCTCCCTCTCTGAATGCAGGTTTTTCTTCTAACATTTCTACTGACCTGGAAGACAGATAAGATGCAAATGATATTCAAACCTTTTAATTGCTTCCACTAAGCATCCCTTTACTGCTCTTACAGAGCAAACGGTGTCACCTCCTTTGCAAATGTAATGCTGTGCTTCTGGCCAGATCTCTGCTCACCTCCTTCCAAACCACATGTTCGGAGAGAGTTATGCTAAATGGATGTGTCCTTTTAGGCCTGTGACAGATTACTTCTGCTTGATCTGACCGAAGTATTTCTTTTTTTTTAACCCTTGCTTTCTCTTCTCAATGCCCCCTCAGATGCGGCAGTTCATTCTGGAGCTCTTAAGAGCTTCTGTTTTTAAGGAACCCAAATAGAGAATCCCCCTTTGTTTAACCCTTTATCACCCCCATGGCCTCACCAGGACCTGATTCTCTGCACCTCCAGCAGAGAACAGCAGTAATGCTGATTTACAAGCTCATGCCTAAGCATATGCAAAAGGACACTCCTGCCTCGTTACTTGAACTTGGGCACTCGTTTTCTCCAGCATGCTCAGAGCATCCTTAGAGCAAACACACAAACAAAAACCCCACCGTGGAATATGCAGCTAGATCTCACAACATTTGAAAATTTGGTGCTAGTGAAAGGAGTTGACTAAAAAAATCAAACCCAATCATCTTTGCTTTCCACTAGAAAAATTTAGCAGGATGGGTTTTTTTCTCCTCTGCCTTACAAAGCCTATTTTTCTAAGGATTAGGAACATAAATAGGTGGGTAAAAGAAGTAAAAAAAAGTACACATCAGAAAAATCTAAAAGTCTTCCCTATAATTTTTCTTGCAGAAAGAAAAAAAAAAACAAAAACATTTCCTGACTGGCTGCAATTACAAATCCGCACAAACAAGGACTCTCGTTGTGTACAGGATATAATTCCAGGAGTTCTCATTCTCTGGCTGGAGAATCAAAGTGTCCAACTAGTAACAACAGCAGATTAATGAGAAACTTTAACATTCAAAGCAGCCTGAAACAATACAGCAGCTGTTGAGGTGGATTAGCACCACTATAACAGCTGCCAACAGGTAAGGAAAACTAAGAGAGATACTTAGTATAATGTCAGTTTCTTTACAATAATCCACCTAGAAATTAAAAAATAAAATAAAATAAGAAAAAGAAATTAACATGAGAAAAGACTGCAGGAATCATTTGTGCCACCTGATCTGATGTTAATTCTTGGACAAGAAAGTTATATGGCATTTTGAGTTGTTCTCAGACATAATGGTGCACAAAAATAACTCAGTTTATTCTTTTTCTTCCCTCATTTCTTTTACTTTAAACACACATCATCAGATACAACAGCTCAAAGCTGGTTCGTTTCCAGCTTCACCTTTAGGTACATTATCTGGTTTCTTTTTCTGACGTTTCCATAAAAAAAAAAAAAAAAAGTGACTCAGAAAAAGTAAAAATGGCTCTATACCACCCTACTGTACAAAATAATTACAGCATTCCCTGCTGAGTGATGGGCTCAGCTGAAAGCCTCACAGCCTGGATATTTCATCCCATTCGTTTCCAGCAGCTTTCCAACAACAGGTGCCGCTGTGTCCAGTTTCAGCACCCTGAGCACCTCCGTGCCCACGCTGCCATGCTTTCCATGGCCTGGAAGGATGCTGCTAATTTGTTTCATCAGAGAGGGCTATGAGCATTAAAAGCTTAACGATGCAGCTTATTTAAATACTGAAGTCAATGAGGCTACTCACATGAGTAAATGCTCACCAGCACCAGTAAAATGCCTCTAATTTGGTGTCCAGTAGTTATCGCTTTTGTTTTTCATGAGCAAACAGAAAGCAACAGACAAAGGCCAATGTTTTTTACTGGGGCTTCCATTCTCCAGCTTTCATTATTTCCTCACAAAACAGGGCACGGTGCAAGCCAGGACTGAGTGGCCAGGAGCATCCCACATCCTCGTAAAAGCTGATGGACCTCAACCATGCTGGCAGATCCCGGAACTGCACAAATTGCACATTTCCCAGCCCTGCGTTGCCCGTTCTGGCTGCTGGGTACAACCAACGTGGCCGTATGGGCCAAGCAGTCTTCAATCACCTACCCCAAATCTCACCACATACCACTTTTTAAGCAGAGAGATGCCAAGGCTTCCATCCTCTTTTACTCACTCATTTTGTTCTTTATCACTCGACATCACAGCACCACGTTCCCTTGGCAGGAGAGCAAGCTTGGGCCTGCTCTCATAGGTATGAGACACCCAGGCTGCAGTACAGCCTGAATAAGCTCAGGCAGAGGCTCCAGCACAACGTAGGCCCTGTTTTGGGGCTAAAAACAGAGTGGTTGGAACTTTAACCTCTTTAAGGGAGTCCAGATTTTTTGGACCTTCTCCCACTTGTCATAATCATATTCATTCTGCATATGCCTGAGTGATGAATTTGCAGAGAGAGGAATAAAACAGGTTTTTATGCAAGTTTTATGCATATCTAAATTTTCTCCCCCAAAAAGCCTTCATTCTTCTTCTCCTGAAAGCTCTGCCAAACTTAGGTGCTATTTCTGGTTAGCAATTAGCAAAAGAATCAGTCCCAAAAATACTGCCGTTACCAAGCAGCAGGGTTTAGGAAAGAGGGGGAAAAAAAAAGAAAGAAAGAAAAGAAAGAAAAAAAAAAAAAAGAACACATGCTATAGCCCACTGGCATATGATATTCTTTTAGAGTATGAACAGGATTTCACATCACATGCTGGGCTTTGATTTGAGAATCCACTCCTAATTGTGTGCTCTTTTTTCCTCTGCGCCACAATTATATCTTATCCTGTCCTCAGATCTGTCTGATTTCCCGATCCCTGGCACATCTAGCTAATTGACCACCTGCATCTGCCGTCATCTGACATGTGGGGCGATGAAATGTCTCTCTTCTCAAAGTTCAGCTGCCGCTACGCCTGTGTTCTGCCTGCTGCAGAGTAACCCCCACGCTGCCCTTGACGAGCTGGGTGGGAAGCCTTTCAGCCCCCAAGCCACGAGGACAGCACACGCTTCTGGACAGAGTCGGCGTTAGCAGGTCTCAAGCACTCTGTGGTGAAAATCATTTTTATCATCCCCACGAAACGGGTATCTGCAGGAATATAATTACTTGTTCAAGGTCGGTGGGCCAGTTGCAGGGACAGATGAAGCCTTGAGATCCCGTCGTATGTTCATCGGGGCTTCCTGACGATGCAACGTCAAAAAAGATGAGGCACGGTGCAAATCCACAAGTCACTACTGATTGCACTTACCGCTGATTCCAGGAGACATTGCATCTGTCATCTTGTCAATAAACCTATTCCCTACTTCCTTGGAGAACCAGGCTTTGCCTCTGGGAGCTAGGTGGAAAAACAAGGTACTATGAGCAAGATGCGCTATGCCAGAGATAACAGAAACTCAGGAGCACTTTCTGTCAGTGACAACTTTGTGTAGCTCGTCTCTGTTAGCTTATACCAGCAGTAGATTGCTCTCCAGCCTGATCCTGGCAAACAACAATGGAAATGGAGCCCAGGAACTGTCTAGTTCATGCCTCGGTTGTGCCAGGGAAAGAAAGAGCACAGGCAGATGGCCCTACCTCCTTCTTCGCATCACTCATTAGCACAGGGAACAGGTATTCATTCACAGGTATTCATACACATAGGGTTCGATGGCCTTACAACCTGGGCTGCATTCTCCCTCAAGTTATTTAATTACAAGCCAGAGCATGCCATCTTGGTTGGGTGCAGTTCTACTTTTCAGCCCGCAGATTTCTAGAGGAAAAACCAAACAAAAAGCCTTTCTAAAGATCCTACAAAATTGTGCTGCATTTATGACCGATTCAGATGCATTTCCTTACTGGAATAATAAGCACACAGGAAATGTTCAGGACATGGGAGGAAAGAAAAGTCCATCCATGAGTGAAATCGAAAGACAACAATCTGAGAAACGCTTAATGAGGTTTAGCCTGGCTGTCTCGCCCCGTGGACTGGAAGAGAGATGCGTGATTTGCTGCGTGCCTTTCCTGTTGACAAGTAAAGCAGGTAGTGAAACACAGGGCTCCTGCCTCCATTTAGCAGTGGGCATAAAGAGGTTGTCTGAACACTTGGTGATTAATGGGTCTTTCCTCACCATTTCTGATAGCAGGTAGCAGGGCTCATCTTTGGAGAACTGCGTGAGGAGCGTGGTCGTGCTCTACCAACCAGCAGTTGTGTCATTCGCCAAGTCCTATTTGTGAGGTGCAGCAAATTGGGCCTGACTTATTATGCTACTGAACATGAACAAACTGGTTTTACCCGAAGTCTCAGGTTTTTATCACTGTGTCACATCTTGCTTCAGATACACCTCACGGAGCCTTACACCAGTGCCTGCAGAAGCGCAGCGAGATCACAGCAGCAGTTCGGCAAATGCCCTTTTAAGCACTCCTGGAAACCTTGCCATGAGCCTCTTTGCTCCTTTCGGAACCCAAAAACTTTTGAAGTTAGTCCTCAGCTTCTATGCCAAAGACCTACTTTTAATATTGCAAAATCGGAGGACATTTAACAGGACATTAAATGCAGCCACTCCCAGCCCCTCCAGAATATCTCCCCATTTGGCCATCTCCTGTTTTCACTGCTGTTAACTGATTGCCTGTCACAGTACCTGTAGAAATAGTTATGTATTTGAAAAAGGAAGATAAACAGAGAAATGAAGGATATAAATTGACTTCTCTTGAGTAAACACGTCGGTGACAGACACCCTGCAGGATCAGAGCAACTCCGTAAGCAAACCACTGCTGACATCTTAATACATACAAACACTCCTAGCACCTCAAGGGGAAAAACCGTGGGCAAGAGCAAGTGAAGGACATGAATCGTGTCTCAAACCATTGGTCTCTCAGTAAAGCAGGCTGCCAAAGGAAAGGCACTCACTATTAGAAGATGCATTCTCATCATTTCAGGGTGCCCAGTTTGTCAGTGTTCGCAAAGCTCTTAGCGAGCAGCCTTTCAGAATAACCTACAGGTAGGAAGTATTACAGCCAACACACTTGTCAAGGATGTGCTCTTGAAAAGTGCAGCAATTAGTAGGTAGATGG
This sequence comes from Aythya fuligula, assembly GCF_009819795.1. Classification (NCBI taxonomy): domain Eukaryota; kingdom Metazoa; phylum Chordata; class Aves; order Anseriformes; family Anatidae; genus Aythya; species Aythya fuligula. The sequence continues at coordinate 1,699,907 of NC_045585.1, read as the reverse complement.
ATGGCTAAGTAACTTTTTCTGCACGAATTAATTACTTGAGAGTGGATGCACACAGGGACGTAAATACTCAATTTAAATGCACACGGACAGTAAATATGACATGGAGGAGAGGGGGAGACGGGAGCAGGTTCATCAGAACCACTAACTGCTGACTGAATAGCCAAGGAAAACCATAAAGTGCCTTCTTTTCAAGCTGTCTTGTGGGCAGTTGGAGATGCTGGTTACTTCTTAGACTGAAAAGCAAAAAGATGATTCCCTACTGACCTGAGATTTTGATCAGCAAATCTCTTTAGGAGACAAGATCAAATCTCGGAATGCTCTCATCTCAGAAGGATCTGAGTGCCCAGCAAATCTTTCACTGCAGATGTTCTCGCTGCCTTTTCCTTTACGGCTGTACTTTCCCTGTTGTCATCACCCACCACAAATGCATGCTGCTTATCAGGGACCATCAAAATCAGTCAAGAATGAAAGACAGAAAAACGCGATAATGACAGCTAGCCAAGCAAGGTGTTAAATGATCGGTGATTATGCTCTGAGACAAAGAAATGATGGCTAGTGGGATGTTACTGAATAGCAAAAACAGTAATAGGGGAGAAACTCATGTGATGTAATATGAAAAAAGATGGTTTAATATGTAAAAAAATCCTGCATTGAAATGGGGAGAGGAAGGCACATGGGAAGAGGCAAGGCAGAATCTCCTCAGATCAGGCCATGAGTTTAGCTGGACAACTTCTGAAAGTGAGCCTGTGATCTGAGCAGGGAACTAGTTGCACCTGCCCGTGCAAACAGAGACAAACTACAAGAACTCAGGTGATGTCAAAGGTGATGGCAAAGCAATAATCCCCACTTGGTGAGTACCTGGATGCCTTTCAAGATCTGAGAATCCTGCTGGTGCTAGACGGTGCACTTGACTACCTCAGAGTATAAGGTTTGTGTTGCAGCCACAGCTAGAAAAACACCGGACAAAAGATTTGTTACAGTTTTATATGTAAGTGCAGAAGTGAGATGATACAGCTAAGAAAAATGCTCCCGGGACACACAGTGTCTCCTCTAAAGTTGTTCTTTCAGACATGTTCCGAGGTTAAGTACTTTGTTTTGCTGCTACCAGGTTGGGAGCACAGAGCGTTTTGCAGCATACAAATCAATTCAGAAAAAATTAGACTGTCCTTTCATACTCGCACAGTGCTCAAGAGACTGCAGTCAGAGCAGTTGGAAACTGAACACGACTGTAAAATAAATTAAGAGCTGTAACAATTAATAATATTTCAGCTGCTGAAAACCATATGCTGATAATCTTGTCCTTTTAAAAGTTCTTAGTTTCACAGGTCAAAATGTAACCATAATTTGCATTACTAATAACTGCTTTAGCATCACATCTAACAATTTATTTCAACTTTAAGGGACTCGAGATTGTTCCCAAAGAACAGCATAAGCAAACAATGCTCATGGGTCTCCCAGACCCCAAAGATGCCGGCATGCAAAGGTCTGCCCAGAGCTCCCTGCAGAGTCCACCTGCTCCTGCTGGAGCCCTCAGGAGCTCCGTGCCAGTCTGACACTTGTGGTTCTGTCTTTCCAGAGAGCTGAACCACTTCAGATACTCCTCACGTCTCCAGCAGTTCATCTAGAGGAATTATTCTAAAACTTGAAAGCGCAGTATAAATGAGAGCTACAAAAGCATTTTTCAACACCATTAACTAGAATTAGCCCAGCCAAGCCATTGCACGTTGACTGCATATATTTTTCATAGAGGAAAAGTGGAGGGTGGGTAGAAGCAATGCTTGGGATATGCCATGCAATATAATTTTAGTTGTTTTGATGTGGAAGGAAAAAAATAGAATTAATTAAAAGGAGGGTATTTTAGGCTGTGTTGCTGTGCATGAATCCAAGTGCAGCAAGTTCCTCTAAAAATAAGTCTATGCAGAAGAAATTAAAAGAACAAAAAAGAAAGGTTGGAGGTGTGATGAAATGACTAATGGTTCTATAATAAGTGAGCAGCTTACTGCTTAGCTCCATCGTATATGTGGCTGTTATTTTTGTTAGGGGATTTTATGCAACCAGCATTGCAGTCGATAAGCCAGTGCTGACTATTCAGTTGTTTTAGGTATTTTAATTACTACATTTCTTATTACTAGAATTATGATGAGTACAAATTATTACTGCATTACCATATAAACATCAAAGAATCTTGACCCACAGTCCCTGAAAACGAATGAATACGCTTAACAGAACGCGAGTCTGGATACAACTCCATGCCCATGCCGAGCTGGTTTTTAGCTCTCAAGGCACATGCATCAAAAGTGTGCTACTCCAGCATCTTTGATCTCCAGAAAACAGTTCAGTGATTCCTAAAGATCTGAATTGCCACTAAAGGTGCGTGTGTCTCTGATGACTACAGAGCATATTTACAGAAGTGATATTAATGGGCCTCGGTTAAGTGCCTAGCATTGCCTGGAGTGAGTACTTGCCCAAAGAAACCCAAGGGAGGACTGACTTCAAGCTCTTGGATCATGAATTCAAGGTCTTGGATCAGATCCTTAAAAGGGATACTGCATACAAACGATAGAGGAACACAAGAACGCCGCAGCAGTGCAGGTATAAATGACAAAAGATAGGCATTACTAATGAGGGAGCGAACAAGAGCAGTGCCCAAGATTTCCAGGCAGTAGCTCTGTTTAGTTACACCTTCTCACCGCCTTTTCAAGACGTTCACAACAAATTTTCCATTTGCGTTTCAAAACACGGTCACCCTGCAGTAGCCTTTTGGATTAACTTAAATCATGTTCTTTCAGACAGAGCTACATTGCTACTGATGCAAAACAGACATCGCCGTGCCGCTGATCTACAAAGATGCACAGAGATTAATTCAGCCACTGCAAGAGCAGAGAAAACCCAAGGGTTGATTTCTGTTGCATTCATCCTTTATCTTCCCACACTTCTGCCAAGGGTAGAATTGGTTTTAACATCCAAAATCCACATATCAAAAACTAAGTACTTTAAAATGTAATTAATTGGCTATTCAGCAAGCTGGTAAGATCAGTGTTTGAACATCTAACTTGCAACAGTAATAATCTAGTTTTCAGAGGTTCTGGTTTTGTCAACTTTGAAGTTATCTAGGACAGCTTCTTGGCAACCTGAAGAATCTCATTTTCAAATTTTCAATATACATCAGTGGCCACCGGGCCATTTTTAAATACATACGATGTTTAGACTTTGAAAAGAGCTCCAAAAAAGTACCCCTATTTTTTTCAAAAAATAAACCCAGTCGTTTCCTTGAGTGCTGTAAGCAGAAACAAACTCTTTAAATATTCCAGTTGCTGCTCTCTTACAACTAGAAACACAATCAAATTTTGGCCATAACCTTTCTGTGCCTTGGACTGTTCTTCACAGAATGAGAATAAAATCTAATTCTCCTCTGCAAAGTACTCTGAGATTAACCACCACTAATAATTATTCCGATCAAGTGCTTTGAAATCTGCAGCTAAAACAGTTGCAAGCAGCACAATTTGTTTTCTTATTAGATGAACATCACACGAGGAAGGATGTTTCTGTTTTTATGTAGACTTTTCTATCTCACCCTAGGCTCAAGCCTTCCACAGAAAGAGATGGGATATAGCACTGGGATGGAAAACAACATTGTCATTGCATTGCCTGGTACGTAGCAAGGTGCTCAATTATGCTGGAAGCCCCCTGTTATGTCATGCACAGACGTAATGATGAATATGTAACCCAGCCATATCAAGCTTTTAAAACTCCTTTCTCTCCCAATCACCTCTGTGACTTTTCAGATGAGGCCAGGCGTCTGTTTCCTTCAGAGCAGGACACGCTCCCTGCCAACACATCCTCATTACTGTCACAGCGCAACGCAGCCTGTTCCTATATTCAAGCACTTCAAGGAAAACTTTACATTTTTGCACTAATTGCCTTCAGATTCCCAGTTTATTAGAAAGAAAGAAAGAAAACTTGTCTTTCTCTTTATGGCCTGGTTCAAAGTGATACACTCACCACTATTGCATTTCCTAACACTTCTTAAATCAGGCGTAGCATCAGCAAGAACACTCACATGCCGAAGTGCTTCCCTTCTATAAGGTCCTTCCACTTCTCCTCTAGTATTTGAGCTTCTTCCTGCAGATATTAAACTATTTTAACAATAGCCAACACGGGAAGCTCTGTCTCCCTGTAATACCAGTAACACAAATGCTCCGATTTATGCTCTCATTCGAATCTATTGCCTTGCCGTGCCAATATATTTTGAATTTAAGCTCTGTGAGGCCGTAGTTCTTCTGTATGTGCAAAATGCCTACTGCAGTGCACCTACCCGACACACAATTATAAATAAATCAAAGAAAATCAAAGAATTGTCTCCAACATCTTGAGAGGAAAAGGGCCAGATCTGTGAGAGGGCCCCACAGGGCCTTCTGTGACCTGGCCTTGTTTCCCCGGAGGAATCGATGCTCCACACGGTGGAACTGGCCCTCACGACAGGTTTGCCTTCGTATTGATGAACTTCATACAGAAGCATTTTAGAATAGAGAGAAGAGTCCTTAGTACTTTGCTAGGATCAAGTGTTCGTAGCCAATTAGCCTCAGTGAAAATTGATACTAATGTAGAGGACACTGTGCATTCTGGGGCACAGTTTTGGCAGCTCCTCGGCTTCAGTGGAATTGCAATGCCAGGGTTTTCACTAGTTCACAGCAAAACTGATAAAAAAAACACCACAAAAACCTGCAGAGGTTGCCATGTGCCACTTACCTGCAGAAATTAAACAATAGATTCAGTTGACACCAATGTGTACAGGTCTGACTGAAGGGTGGTGTGCTACACAGAGCACTCCAAATCAGACATCATCGATGTCTGCAGAGCAATGGAAGGGAAATAAGGAACTGAGGGAAGCCAAAGTACTCGTTAGTGGGCTGCAGAAGCAGAAACACAAGGGGAGGGACAACAAAATGGGAAGGTGGGAATTAAAAGAGCTCTGGGAATTCAAAGAGCTGCTCCTCTGGGGGTCACCTTTTGTGAACTGGCAAGATTGAAGAGAAAACTATTGCCTCCCAAGCATCTGTGGGGAAGTCAGGTTGGGAAAGACATAGGAGAAGGACTGGTTTCCCCATTCCTACCCGCTAAACAGCCACACCAGCACCAGTACTCTCAAGAATTAAGGCCAATAGCAGATAAAAGCTCCGCTCTCAAGGCTGAAAGCTACTTGCTCTGTTGGCTGCTACTCTTCCCAAGACCATCAGCAGAGCCTCCCGGCCAAGAATTAAAAGCCAACAGTATCACGCCTGAAAGATTCAAGCACCACAAAGTAAGTCAGTGCTTAGGCATTAATTTTGACTGTAAATTTTCTGCCAGTCTAAGGCTCCTGTCCACTCAGATCAAATAAAAGGTTAATAGCAAAACCAGCTGCAATACTGCCCTCTGGTCAAAATGGCTTAGTCCGTCCTGAGTTTTGATTAAAATTTTACTGAAAATCTCCTGTTATGTTTCAAAAATGGTAATAAATAGGAAGGGTAAGAGGAATACAATCTGCCTTGTACAGTACTTGCCTCCTGGCTCCATCCAGCACTGGGTGGTGCGGTGGAAGAAGCACTGACAACTTCAATGAAGAACAACGAGACCACCTCCTCATCATTTCCACCACTCCTCAGCTTCAGACCGAGGCTTTTTGCCTGGTTTAGCAGCGTACAGGATAGGAGGAGGCAGTGAGCAGAGCTGCAGCTCCCTGAAATGTCTGACACGTTACCTGTCTGCCCGCAGAGGTGTGAAGCACTGTGCCGGTACCTTGAAGGACAGAGCACACTTCCTGCTAATTTGGGACTCCCTCGTTATTTTAGGACAAGCCTGTTACAGGGAGAAGCATTGCTCAGACCAGATTAGTTTGCAATGGACTTGAAACCTAGGAAGTAAGGACTAGAGGTTAAAAGTGGCAAACTGGAGTTATGTGTATTTCCAAACCATGGTGAGCATGTAGAAATAGGAGTCCATACGATTATAAAACCAGAACTCTTGGTAAAAAAAACAGAACTCAGAGGAAAACAAAAACAAATGAGAGAAGAAAAAAAAAAAAAAAAAAAGGAAAGAAAAAGAACTTATAAACCAAACTCTAAGCAAAGGTTCTCTTAGCAAAGCTTGGAAACTGTGCATGATTTCATGGCACAGAAAAGATTTGGGGCCACAAATTGTCCAACCCTCTGTCTCACCCCCCAAAAATAAGGTTTTGTGGACCCTCCAAACAAAAGTAAGTGATGTGCACCAGGCCAGAGCTTAGTGCACGAAGGACCAAGACTCAACACTCGAAGGCCAAATGCCTCGGCATCATTTAGTGCTCAGAACACAATCCTTGGAGACTGCATTCTGGGGCTATTTCTGGTTTCAAGATGGACTAATCTAACAATCAAAGCAGACTGATTAGTAGTCAAAATTTCTGGGGAAAGCAAATTATTTTAGATGCCACAATATGTGGAACAGTTTAGTCAGCTGAATTATTTTTTGTACTGCAAAAAGAGACAAAAATTTCTAGCAAAGGGGGCTTTTGGGGACTGATCCTGACAAAGTGCCTGTAAGCTGCTGTTCTGCTCTCTTCCAGACCTGCACTTATGGGTCCAGACACTGCCATTACGTGCAGGAAAGGAAAAGGATGGTTTGGGGCTTGAGGAAATGCAGCGGGCCGGCCACAGATCCATCAGGATGATCCTCTTCTTTCCATGCCTCACTTCTCAACCTGTAAAATGAGGATAAGAATGGCCTTTTCTGTCTTGCCCCTATTAGTTTGAAGCTCTGTATAGGTGGGTCTTTTACCCCCAAATCCTACCCACTCGTTTCCAGTTGGATGCTATTCTCCTACAGGTACAGCCACCTTACTTCTCAGCCTTGTTCTGCAGCCCAAAGCAAGCCCACGTCCTCTCCTCGCCAACACTTTTATCTACTGTGCTATCCAAGTTGAGCCTTTTCTTTATGACAGAATTGTCATAAACAACTAAAACTGCAAAAATGTACTAATTTTATTCCACACACAATGCCGCACAATTATCATCAAAAGCTCTTTGATTTACTGGCAGGGAAGAGGAAGATTGTGCTCAGCCCCAGCCAAACTGGGTTTTGGGTCTTTTTTTCCTTCGGTATCTGGCTTGCCCACCTACCCTATGGCACAATCTGTTCTAGGCAGTTGAATACCACTGCTGCTTCACGGGAGATGGGAAGGATTGCAGGCCTTTCTTTTTTGGGAGCAAACTCAGCGCTGTGCAAGGATGGAGAGAAGGCTGGTTCGGTTTGGATTGTAGCTCCCAGATAGGGAGAAAGCAGCCAGAGGTGTTTACGGGGAGGCTGAGAACTAAAACCTGTGTCCCAGTTAGATGATTGTTTGAGTGGCTCGTTCTGGCGACCTTGCTGTTTGAAGCTCATGCGTTTGCATGACGACTCTTTTACTCTTTTTGTCTTCATCTGGGAGCTATTCAGGGTTAAATTCACAGTGGCTGCGTCTCAGTGTTTCCTCCTGTTTATACCAGGAGAAAAAACCTGCTCACCCAGCTTATGGAGGAGCAGGAAGCTTAAGAGTTAACCAAGCAAAGCCAATGCTGCTTTGTCCAAATACACTCAGAGAAACTGCTCTGAGGCTGACACGAGGTCAGGAAGAGCTGCAGTCCCTGCTAGGAGGACATCAGCCCAACAATGGGTATACCTGTGGTCTGGCCAGGTGCTAGTTTGCTCCTGGGACTGGTTAAGCTTTGCTAACCTTCAGTTTACTTCCTTACCACTGCGCCAGTAATCAGTGCATCATCGCCAACACGAGGATCTCAAAACGCTTTGGGCTCAGCTCCCATTTCAGCTCCCCACTGTCAGTGAGAGAACAAAGATCTGGTGGTAAATGGAAGAGAAAACTCAGGCTGAGGTTGCACTTCTCCAAAGCACAGCTGATAAACAGAATTTAGCACAGAACACGTTGCCTATCATGAATTAGGTTGGAACTGGAGCAGGTTAAAATTTACTGGCTATTATTCTTTTATCAAACACCTATAAAAAAATGTAAGTGACCTCCCAGATTCCAGCCCTTACCGTTTATTCTCCATCCTTGAACACTGGATTTGGCATTCCTTCCAATAACCATGGCTTCTTCAAACAATAATTTCAATTCTGAATATTCTCATTAATCACACACACGCCTCTTGAAAACACATTATTTTTACACCTTATTTCTTTCTTGATTTGAAAGCCATCTCACAGTCATGAGTTCCAAAGAATGACTTTATGTTACATAACATGAAAAAAATACACTGAAAAGCTTTTGTTTTAAATGCTTCTTGTCAGCTTCTCAAAATGTTCCATTATTCTTTGGGCTTTTAAGTGAAATTCAAGCACTACACAGTGCTTTAACTGCCCTCCTTGATGAGCAGAGACTTACCCTTAATTCAGAGCATCACAAATGATATGTCATATCTCGAGCTGATGTGCATTTTCATCAGTAAGATCTGGAATCGTGCTAAACCTTTAGACAGTCTCTCTGCATTTTATACCCTTTGTAGGCTATTTTAGAAATGATTTCTCCTAACTAACATATGGTATTTGTTAAATATGCAGGGTCTTTTCATGTGCAGTAAGCCTAAGTGACAGATGAAGGTATAGCCAAACTTCATATTTTATTTAGCGTTGAATAGGAACGAATGTGTGCTGAACTGTAAATGATCAAATTAGGTAATTTCAAACACACCTCTGAACTCAAGTCACACAGAATAGCTTCCAGTTTTTCAGCAGCAATGGCTGATCTTCACCTACAGACATTTTCTGTTCCTCGCCTCCTGATTTTTGTGTACAATATGCAACCCAGCACTTCCACGCAGATGATAAGAGATCATTTGCAGCCTTCCCTGAAGTGACTAATGGATTCAAGCCATTCAGCACAGATAGAACTGAAAATAAACTGGATCAATGGACTAGAAATAATGGAGTTCTATAATCAGATTATTTGACCCCAGGCATAACGGAGAGCCTACCTCTCTCTTAAACCAGGCTGAGCATTGGTCACAAAGCATCCAAGAAGCTGAGCAAAAGGACCCAGATAGTTGAAGTAATTTAATTAATGAAAATAATGGCTTTGATGAAGGAGTTTTAAGAAGCCAAAAAGATTTACATGCTCCCATTCCACGCTCATTCAAGGCAAATTACATCCGTCGCTCCTTTAGCTGCCTCTGAGAAATTAGCGCTGTTGCAAGCAATTCCTTCACAGCTCCCTTTCCCCGTGCCCCACCAAAACCAGCGGGCATCCTTCACACTTCAAGGTCTTCTGTGATACACAGAGCTCACTTAACCACTGTCGAATGCAAGAAGAACTGTTTTAAATGCAAGTCCTCGAGTATACACTGCAACAGCTTTGATTTCTCCCAGCAGAAAGTGGTGTTGTATGCGTAACCTATGTACACATGCACTTTCAGAAGCAAGCTCACATAACAATACCATTACTGTCATTTTGCACGTAAGTGCTAACTGCAAGTAATTGGTCTAGTGCCTTCTGCCCTATTCCCATTAACCTCGCTGGGTATTTTGCCTGAGAAAGACCTCTACTTAGTGATCTCTGTACCCAAGCGTCTGTCACTAGAAACACTCTCAATAGCCTTTAAGAGGTAAACTTTAAAATGAAGTTGGTTTTGGTTCCCTCTCTCTCCCTTCAAACACTGACATGTTTATATAGGGTTTCTTTTATATATATATATTATTTTACATTATACACACACATATATATTATTTTTTTATGTGTGTGTATATATATATTTTGTTTTACCAAAGGCTACATCACTCCAGCTGGAGTTTGGAGCTAAAAAGATGAAAATATCTCATGAAGGGCTCTTAAGATATTTCTGTTTGCACTCAAAAGCAAGGAAGAGCTTGAAGCCTTCTACAGGAAAACTGTAGGAAGTTTTCCTGCAGGAAAACTTATTCTGAGGTTTTTCAGCCCGGCTGTGGTTGATTGGAACAGCTGCTAAATTCCAAACTTCAGGGTTTCATCTCCTAACACCTCGCATGAACTTGATGGAACAGGACCAGCAAAAGCTGTCTTCAAAGTCACACGTTTGCAACCCTGCATCTGGACCCTGTATTTCCTACCTAGCCATGCAGCAAGAGGATACAGCACTTGAAAAGGAAAACAAAAGCAAAGAAAGACAGTGAAAATACAGTTACTAATTTTTCAAAAGGCTGGGCAGCAGAGCAGAGCAGACGCAAAGAACTCACCCAGACGTCCCGGACACTTGTCCCACCTCTGCGCTGCCCCCATCACCGTGCTGGCACTGGGGACTGTGCAGCTGCATGGTGCACTGCAGCAGGGAACTGCTCCAGCTCAACCATTTTCGACTTATTTTGCAGAAATAAGTACCATTGTCATCAAATGGGAAATCACAGACTCATCTAGACTATCTGCAAATGGATGAAAACATTGTTTCTAAAAATTATGTTGCTTTTAAATAAAAGCAACTTATTTGCCCTTAAAAAAATGTAGAACCTGACACTGAAAAATACTAATGCAAACGTTACCCACGAAACAATCTTTTTCACTGTATCACTCAGATAAATCAGTTACCAGATTGCATCAGATCCAAGCTCGGGCCAAGCAGCAATATTCCAATTTGGATCAGAATGTCTTGCTGCAGTTCCATAAATGCAAATTACACGATATCTACCTCAAAGCTTTTTAAAATGGCTCTAGCAGCTGTATTTTCATAGACATATTAAATTATATTTTAAATAGGAGGGAAGATGAGATTTTCTTTTATTTCTGTTTTCTGCAGTTGAGCCCGCAACCAGCCTAGCTCAACCTGCACAGCACTGCTGTAACTGTACTTTTTGAGGTTTCTTGCTTTTTTATTCCCCTAGAATACCGGCCACCGTGACCCCGGCGTTCACCCTGCTGTGATTCTGGCAGCACATACAGCTTATGCTGGACCTTGCAATTCATTAACCTGATCCACCACGGAAGGTAATGAAGAGACCCTGGTAAAAATGATGTGTTTGTCTACAGAAGTCAACAGATGAGGCCTTAATGCAGTGCCAACTAGGATATATGTAGGATATACCAGCTTGGGATCAGCTGACACTGTGTAAGTTGTGCTGTTCGACTGACATCAACCCTATCTTTTATTCTCTCTTTTCTTTTCCTATATAAGAAGTAAATTGTATTAATTTGGTTTTAATTAGCTTGAGGTTGATAAATCTAAGCTTTCAACTCTAACATCTGTGGCACCAGAGTGTTTGTAACAGAGCTTTTTAAATTCATTATGAGAATAATATAAATCAAGTTTACACCTGCTATGTACTGAAACTCATCTCATTTCTGCTTAGCCAATTTAATTCAAAAGTCACGGTAGCAATATTGCTTTCAAAGAAAACTGCAGACTTTTTTTTTTTTTTTTTTTTTTTTTTTCTCAGCTTGGAAACTGCATGTTCAAAGCGGGGAAACGTTTGGCAGCAAATTTATACTATGGAAGAAACCAGTTAAGAATAGAACAGCTTGCAAATCTACCATCAGAGCCTCCTTTAGCAAATTCAGAGCCAGGATAGACCTTGGTTTTGTGTGATAGACCCTGTCTTGGTCATCCTAGGAATATAAATGGAGAAACCTCCGAATGCTCAAACCATGAAAACCAACGGTGGCATCCTCAGACTCAGGACCGCACGCTTCTGAGTCCTGCAGATTTAAAACCTTTGGGATTAGATGTTTCATACGCTTAAACCCATGAAATCTGAATGAGGGGATGGGGGATTACTGATATTTATCTTCACTCTTTTCCTAGCCTGGCAGAGCCTGCACGCCACGCTCACGCACGCAGCTCGGACTGGCTGCACCACTTCCACTCCGTGCTCAGCCTCCGGATTAGGACCATTGCAGGTCTGCTTCCGAGCTTTCCATCCATTTCATTTAGCAGTGCTGGAACGTAAAACATTCATCTAAAACACGCTGTTCTTTAGAGATTACATCAGCGTTTGTAAAAAGACACGAGTCAAATACTCCCTGTAGTAAATTAATGGATCACTTATGTAACGCTTAAGTACTGTGCTTTTATTAAGCGACGTCTCTAATCTGGGATGGATGTGCTGAGTTAAGCACACTTGTTGACAGTATGCAACGAAATTCCCTACAACACAATTCTCTTATAAAATCTAAGAGCCATTGTTACTAGTAAAATTGTAGTGAATGACTGGATTTGCACAGTAAATAAAATTTGGAAAAGGAACATGATATAAACGACTTCTACTTTGGGTAAAAACAATTCAAGTAGTAAGGTGGGTTAAGAGCCTAACTCCCATTGATTCTTGGTGATGAAAACCTCTGAAAACAGCTGGGCTTTTTTTGGAAGTGCAACCCACTGCCACTGAAAACTACTTCCTTGCCACACAACCTCAGTTTGTCTTAGTTGAGCCCACTTACTTCCAGGTTTGCTCTCCTGGCACACAATACTTGGACGTGGCTGGTGTACTTGTGCCTAAGTCACCACCAGCTGAAAAACTCCACAAAGGCACAGCGTGTCCCATCAGCGTGTCCCATCAGCGTGTCCCATCAGCGTGTCCTTCTTTGCTTGAGCTGGGTGTTTTGGACAGAGCCTGGACCAGGCATGGGTTGGGCACGATGGCACCGTTGGCCTTGATCCACCCAGATGTGGCTGGCTGCAGCAGGACGCTGCCCTGACCCGAAGGTTTGAGAAGCTGAGATTATAGATATTAAAATCTCCGCTATTAAAAAAGGCGGTACGCATTGTTCTTCGCAAGAAAGACTCTTTTCAACCATGATTAATTTGTAAAGCAGCTGTGTTCTGCCCATGCATTGTTTCTGACCTAATTATGGTAATGTGCATGGAATAGATTTGATTCAAGCGTCGCAAACCATGGCACTGTTAATCATGTACAGTAGTGTGAATATCCAGATGAACACGTTCTGGCTCTAGGCCACCTGGTAGAAAAGAAGTATCTGTGCCCTGACCACAGACCACCGCTCACTTGTGGATCTTTAATCAAAACCTTCCAGCTCACCTCGGATATCCCATAGATATTGGTGGCTTTCTGCTCTTTTTATTCACGTGGGATGATCAGATCTCAACACTCCCCAAAAGCAGTGGTAGCAAAGAGTGAAACAAATCACCAAATTCCAACAAAATTGGACACGTGTCACCCTCGCAAGTCTGGCAAGTGCTAAATTTACCTGTTAATTCCGCGTTAAGTGATGCTGCTATTCCCCAAAGGTTGTTTAGATGCATTGGGATGTTTTTTTTTCCCCTGAATATCATTAGAAACCATCATTAGAACAAGGTACTGAGATAATGGCCCATTTTTTAAATAGTGCCTTTAATGGCCCCAAACATTAACTCACAAACAAATCACACAATGAGTGGATACTGTGATGAACACACCGTTAGTAGGGAAAAGATTAAAGCAGGTGAAGATAGAAAATTGAGTCCAAATTTCTCGATTCTAAGTAGAATTAACTTGTGAATTATTTTTTCCTTTATGGGATTTGTTTTTACATAATTATTCTCTATTCCAATATCGGAATAGCAATTGCAAAAATTTATGAAGAAAAAATCTTTAAACAGTAAATGCTAGGCTGGTTTTTTAAATCAAAACATTTGCATAAAATAATAAACATCCTTTTAAGTGAAAAAAAAAATATTTTTAACTGCAGATTAAAACTTGGATTTGTGTGGAATTTGTGTTCGTTTTGATTGCCTGGTTAATGGTGTAGATGTTAACTACAGGATTTTGTATCAAAGTTTTGCTTACGACAGTTCTTTCCTAACAAAAAGCAAGTTGCTTGATTAGTTTTTCTTTTTTTTTTTTTTGATTAGTTATATTAGTTTTGATTATTATTATGTTTTAATTAGTTTTTCTCAACCCTCTTTTTCAGATTCACAAAAAATTTCAGATCTGGGGGACGTGCCCACAATTCAGGTATAGCAACACTGCCTTCTTTTGAGCTCTTGGATGCAATCCAGGAAAAAGAGATGCCAAGAGATTAAAGGCATGGGGTTCTGCTCATTTCTTCACTGTCTTACAGTAACTTTGCCTGTGAGCAGGAAAGTCGTGAAGGCTGCAGAAGGTAAATGGGGGCTATGAAAAGACGTTCAAGTTGAATCTGCTCGTTCAGCCACCTGCACACCCACCACATCGTGCCTGTGCTTTCACAAGAGGGTTAATGTCTGCCATTAATCACCTGCCTAGTTAAAGCACATAGGTAAATGATGCTGCTGTAATTCAAGTTCAATCATGGGCTCATTAAATAAATTGGTGACGTGAGAGCCAAAATCCTAGAAGCCGCTGTCAGGATGGCAAAGGCTAACGAGAAGCAAAGCTGCATGAAAGGGATCTCCTCAGGGACTGACCACAAACACGGGTATCGATGCCAAGAAGCTAAGTGAGCATCATCAGCGTGCAAGAATGTGGCCTGGTGGGAAGCAAGGACAACACTGCTGGATGAGCAAATGGAGCCTTGAAAGCAGCGAGCATCAAAACTGTCTCCTGTTTTCTAGAGAACAGCATTACAACATTACAACAGCAAACTGTACAGCACTTCATCGATTTCTCTTTCACCTGAAATCCTGAACTTTTCAGACCAGGAGATCCCGTGGTCCTGTACCCAACTTGGTCAGCAGCCGCCTGGGTCACCTCCACCATTACCTCCTGCCCCATGCCAGCCCCTTTAGCACTGCTTTAGAGCAAGTCTGCAACCAGATTTAGAAAGTGATCCAGCTTAAAAAGTGTCCCTCCTTCAAAAAAAGGAATAATAAGCACAGAGGACCATAAAACATTAAGAAAAAGAGGTTGCCTCCCTCATTTTGCAGCCCATCTGAGAGTGGTGTGTTGCAGAAAGATGATGTGGTTTAAGCCAGCACTGCTGGTTTTGTTTCTTCCAACCAAAAACTTCAGTAGATGCTTGGGTTAAAATGCATTAAAACCCAAATCAAGCCTATACCTATGGGATATATTAGCACAAGGCCTCTATCGCTTTATAGCAAACTGCTGAAAAACATCCTTGAAAGCCTTGCCCATATTGCTGATCAGCGATAAGGTCTCCATTAATAAATGATGCACAAGTCCCACCATCCTTCAAAACAGCTTGTTCTTTCCTACTTGCGCACGCACACAACCCCTTAAAACCCAAACCACCCTTTCTTCCAACGTTAAGGCATTTCACACCATTTCATCTCATTTTTGATGTCGCCTGCCACCTTACAATCCCCAAAAAGAGCACTGAGCACGGAAAGCCACCAGGCTCCCTGAATTACAGCAGCGAACTCCCCCATTTCGGTGGGTCCCCTCCTTCCCTACCCCCCCAACACACCCTCAGCAACACCTCAATGAGCCAGCATTATGCAAAAGAGCTGTCACTGCAAAGCGTTTTATTATGCTTTGCCTGATTATGCTAATTCTAACTCTGGGAAGCCACTTGGCTTTCTCTCTTCCCTTCCCTCCTCCCCTCGCTTCTCTGTGCTGCTAGCAAAGGGTTTTTTATTGAAACGGGGAACATGAACGCCGTTATGAAACAGAACAAATTAAACAGAACAGTCGCGATTACTTGTCTTTCACAAGGCATTGCATGTGTTGCAGGAGCAGGGCTATAGCAAGCGGCAGCCTGAACTGATGCGTTATCTGCTTCATTTTTCAACTATTAACATGATACATGAAGGAATGACTGCCAGAGAAAAGGGCCAGGTTTTCAAGAAAGTCCAAAAGCCTAAGGCCACGCGCCTCTGTGCCCATCGCTGGCGTGCACGGATTGCTGAGCCGTGTCCAAAGCATGGGGAGAGTAAACTGAATTTGGGACTCTGAGTCTAAATAGAAGTAACGTTTGTGAGTGCAAGACACTGAGAAGTTTCCAGTTCTGGATGCCCAGTGGTAGAAATGCACAAAGTAATTCACGTGGGTTTTTTTGAGTCATTATAATACTGATAGACCTGATTTCAGGCCTGAATCCCAAAGACACTTCGAGGTAGAGATGCTCATCCCAGCAATGTGAAACTGGATCTGTACTCCAAGGCAAACCTGTACTCCGAGATCCCTGTCCTCCGAGGCAAACCAGCCGAGAGAAGTCCGGAGCAGACAAAAGCTCAGCACCATTCTGCTACGGGCAACACTGCTCCTGAAACAAAGTTTGCCTTCCGTAATAAGAGAAAGAACTGCAGAAGGGACTGAAAGCATCAAGAACTTGGTGCTTTGGATCCTTGTGAAAGCAGGGGGTCTGCTGAAGGTGCTCCAGCCTTGCTCCATCGATGGAAAGAGCCCGGCAACTGACCCTCAAGAAGATTCCTCCTCGGTTCCACATACACCAGCTGGCTTAATCCCGAGCCCAGGTACAACGTGCACCAAGCAGGCACCTAAGAAATGTCACCTGAAATTCAATTTGTAGTCCTGGCTGCTCATAAGCACTTCAGAGGAAGGAAATCAAACTCCCTGCAGAAGCTGCCACACATCAAGGACAGGGGGAAGGGATTTTATTCCTGCTCTCTGCAGGCAACCAACAAACCCCCTGAAGGATGGGATTAGCGCGACGCAAGCATGGTGCAAACAGGCAGAAGCCTAGTTCCCTGACAAAGTATCTTGTAATACCAATGCATTAGGTATTTAAGCGCTTCTATCGGAAGCTTAATTATTTCTCTCCAGGAATTCTTCTGCTCTGGAAGAAAAAAAAAATCTTTTATACAATTGCTGATCTTAACAAACCTCAGGATCCTCGTGCCTACCGTCCTCCTCCAGCCCCTTCCACGACTCCACTCCTCACAGAGCTCCTACGCCGTCTGATTTCTAGCCCAAAGAGACAGGAGAATGTGATGGAAGTTTGATCCTGAAGTACCAACACCAGACTGGGGATGCGGGAGAAACAAAAAATCCTCCCTAACTCTTGGTAGGAGCCTCTCCGAGTCGCGTGCCTGCCCCACGAGTGGCTGTAGCAGCGATGAACGCGTCCTGCAGGTACCAGCACGGCACTCCCAGCAAACTCAACTTTCTCATTTAGTTGTAGAGAACATTTATCTCGTGTTGCCCTCTTGCAGGCTTTCAAGTCATGGCTGCAAAATTAATGATAAACAGACAGCACCTAAGTAAATGTTCGGCTCCCCAAGAGCCTCCACAATTAGCAAGGCTGATGTCATACCGGAGCAAACCTTCATTAATGCTGCATTTTGGGGTCACTGCCCGATACGTCTGTCAAGCTGGGTGCCCGGCACTCCTGTAATTGGGAAGCTAACAAATTTATCACCTTTCTTTTAAAAGGCACCGTTGTTTAATGCACGCATACAGATCATAAATGCGGTACCTGTTACAAAAATAACATCAGCCTTCATATTGAAACGCGGTGACAAAAAAAGAGGGATGACTGGAAAGTGTTTTCTCTCATGAATGGTGCGTGAATTCATTGTTCAGCAGATCTGTTTCCATGCTCGCACTGCAACGGCCCGACTACTTGCAAAAACTACCTGGTTTGAGCCCAGGATTTCTGCCAGATTCTGAACAGCTCAAAGACAGCGACACAGAGAATGAATGGCAGGAGCTCATACCACGAGAGCTGACATGGTGAGGGGTAAGAGTTAGCATCTGGAGAACTCCGGGTCATTCTTTTCCTTGAGACAATGTATCAGGAGCCTCTACACCCCATTACCCACTTCCTTTCCAGGGTTAGAAATAAAGCCAAGCCCTCGCACTGACCACAAAAGGACTGATGTTTAACAGTCGCTTGCTGCTTCAGAAGCCACAAATTCTTTCCACTCTAAGCCCTCAAATTCTCCCTAGATGAGTGTTTTATGGCCAATGGTGACATTATTTTGCCACCTGCCTAGTTTCCCCACTTAGTTTGGAAAATATGAGCTTCTGACCTGAGGGAAGAGGGGACGTCCTCCTCCTCCCGAATATCCAGCAGCTAATTCCCAACTCCACGGAGCATACACCTCTAGGGAAGCTGACAGTACAAGGATCTCAGCAAGCCTTTAGTGGGCTTCAGCATCTTTAGGACTTCTGGATTGCTCCCTTACCACCACCACTCTCAGCTCTGTTTGCTTGTACTTTACTGCTGACCCACCAGGTGTCTCGATCCTGTCTCAGAATGGAAACCTCTGAACCTGCACATTTCATGTTGGATGTTCATTGAAATTCCAGGTTTGCTTTGCTAGCCTGGTTTTGGACTGCTCTAGAAGAAGAAGCCTCTGCAATCCAGAACTCCAGCAGTGGGAAAAACATTTTGTCTGTGGCTTTGGCTTAACTGTTTCCTCTTGCCTAACTGCATCTCCCATCCCGTGCTTTATCTCAGTCATAAAGGACAACTTAAAATCCAAATCTATACCATACGGTCAAGTCTTCCTTCTGCTTATAATCATGTTGATAATTTCTATGATCCTCCAGTGCGCCAGCACCATGGGATACCGATGTTACCAGGGAACAACTCTGAACTTCAGACCTTTCTCCTCCCATGAGCCAGGAGACAGCGATGTGTTGGGACAGAAATCTGCTTTTCTGCTAATCAGCTGCATTTCTCTAGGTATGAAGAGGAAAAGGTATTTCTGAAAGCTCATTTAATACACTTAATATTGCAAAAGTACCTAAAGACCCTATGGAAAAATATTTTTTTTGTAATCCCAGCACCAGTAAATATCGTTACAGCGACCACTCTTGTAATAGCGATGCCTCCTTCAGAGCATTTACTGCCACAAAAGAACCTACTGCACTGTATTGAACCTAAAGCAAATTCACGAGCAATATCCCAAATTTCCAGTGTTTTACGATAAAGTTTGATATTCCTCATTAACGGTGATAAATCCCCTCTAACATTTTCTTCCCATTTCCAAAGCCTGCCTGAGTCAGAACATATGGAAATCCCATCCTGCCTAACTGGAGGATGGTACTTAACAGGGTTTTTCAAAAACCTGGCGGAGGGTTGCCATTTTTCCTGTCACTACTATAACTGAAGGGAAAGTAGAAAAAAAAAAATAAATAGAACAGCGGTGATGATTACAGTGCTTCCAATGCCATCCCGAGGCACGAAACGCTACATCTGCATCTTCGGGATTGCATCTCGCAACATCCATCAGATTTACAGAGTCCCTTTCCATTGCTACTGCTTAAAGAGGAAAGGAATTGTAAATGTTCTTTGAGGGAATTTACAATTCATATTCTTTTAACAGCTGTCCTCCCATCCCTGGAAAAGTAACTAAATCCAGAGAGTCGGAATTTATGCATGCAAGCTTTCCAACACTTTCTGCCTTTTCTTTCATTTGTTTGAATTTCGTTCTACTTGCCTGCTCGTACAGACCGTGCACTGTAATTTTACAGTCTCCCTTCACCTAGGTGTCTTACCATATTGACAGCACCCCCTTCTGGATTAGCATGCCATGATCTCCGTATTTTAAAGACGGAGCACTGAGGCACAACGTGTCCTTGCAAGGTTCTCAGAGGCGCAAAGGATCCCGAGATGACTATTATCATCTTCATTGTTATTATTATTGTTGTTATTATTATTTTATTTTATTTTAAACCACAACAGTCCTTTTGGCATCCAACGTGGGGCACAAAGGGCTGAGATAACAACAGATCTGACCAGAGTGTGTTAAACTACAATTGGTGTAAGTATTAGACCTGCTTAATAGTTGCTAGTCACAATGCTGATTGCTTTAATCTCAAGTCTGCTGCGCCTGTTTTCCAAATTGAGTTTTATAGCACGTTCCTTTCTGTATGTGTCCCCTGTCGTGCTGTTTATCCTTTCTGGGCCCCGGTTTAAGATCGTTATGGCACTGTGCTGTGTAACAGTGGCTTATGAGACGATGAAATTTCTGGTCATGACTCCAACCTGGTATTTGTACTCAGCACTGTCATCAATTTTATACTTTGGAAACCATATCTTGGAAGCTATTAACTACACCTATTGCCGTTTTTTGTCAGGGAGCCAATCTGTGGAGGGGCAAGGGGAAGATATTTTTTCCTACTTGTTCACTCTCCCTTTCTCCTTCACCACCCTCCCATCCTCCGAGCTTGTTCCAATAGTTCTCCAAGATACTGAATATCCTTGGGATACTCAGACCAGCATGTTCTTGTTGTTATGTCTCCTGAATGCACTTCAGGTTTTGTTTAAGGTTAAACGACTACTTCAGAATCTCATCCAGAGATCTGTCCTGAGGCAGGGTAGTTGTGAGTGGCAGGGAGTTTGGGAGGATATGGGCAGGTTTCTAGAGCAGTGGGCACCTCCAGTGTTTTGGAAATTCACCCCTGAACAACTGAAAAATTCTAAAAAACTGGTAGAATGCTTGGAAAAAAGGGTGTCATGACTCTGGCAGTTCCAAAGTGACACAAATCACTGCAGCATGATGGGGTCTGGCCCATGCCTATCGAGATGCAATTGATGCTACTGTCAACCCAGACCCTGCGGCCACTCCAACCCCTACGATAGACCCTGCAAGCTACTCCAGCAGCTGCTCCAGTTCCAGCCAACGTGGGGCTCGACCCCATGAACCCTAAGATTAAGGGTCTCATACTCGACCAACTGAGCTAGTCAGGCTACCAAAGGAGTGTTGTGATTTAACCCAGCCAGCAGCTAAACACCACACTGCATTCACTCACCCTCCTCCCTCCCTCTCTGGGATGGGGGAGAGAAACGAGAAAGTGAAGCCTGTGGGTTGAGATAAAGACAGTTTCTTAAGACAGGAAAATAATAATAACAACAATAATAACAACAATAATGATGATAATAGTACTACTACATGTAATGTGTACAAAACAAGTGAGTACAATGCAATTGCTCACCACCTGCTGACTGATGCCCAGCCTAACCCCGAGCAGCCGGCCCCCACAACCCGGCTAGCCACCCCTATCTGTTGTTCAGCATGACCCCATATGGGATGGAATACCCCTTGGGCCAGTTGGGGTCAGCTGTCCTGGCTGTGTCCCCTCCCAGCTCCTGCTGCACCCCCAGCCTGCCCGCTGGCAGCACAGAGCGAGAAGCTGAAAGGTCCTTGGCTTGGTGTAAGCACTGCTCTGCAACAATGAAAACATCAGTGTGTTCTCAGCACTCTTCTCATCCTAATCCTAAACACAGCACCCTAACAGCTACTAGGAGGAAAATTAACACAGGGACACAGGGGTTTGGTTTGGTTGTGGTGTGTTTTTTTTTGTTTTTTTGAAACCTGGCTGCTGTAACCCAAGTCTAACTTAAAGCCAAACTATCAGCAACACTAACCCAGGTCCCAAAACGGCACATCCAGAACTCCAGGACTGAAAAGAAATGTGGCTTATTTTTTAATTAGCAACTGAAAGAGTTAAAATATCTGTGATACTCTACATAAATCCTACCAACTCACCCACAAAATACCCAAGGATTTTGGCCTCTGCACTCCACTGCAAGATAACACATTGGCTGTAGTCTCTTCTGCCATGGAACATCAGCTGTGATAATATCTTATTTATTTTATTCATGTTATTCATTGCCCCTAGACCCCAAGCTCTGTTTTAGAGCTGTGAAAACAAGATGTTAATCATTACCTTTTTGACAGAACACAAATTTCACACTTTTTTTTTTTTTGTCCTGTATAAAGAATTTCACATCAAGCGAGGGGAAGCAGAGCGTGTCCTCTCCTAGGAAGGGGCTTTGACTACAAGGTGGCCACCAGAGCTGCTGGAGTCGATTCCTGTGCCACAAAGAGCTGGAAGAGGGATGACAAATTATAAAGGAAGAAAAGACAAAAGAAGGGAAGAGGCAGGAATTAGACCTTTATTGCTACTTTTTTTCCTGCAGCCCCACATCCTTGTTGAACCGAAATAAATCACTTCAAGTTCTGAACCGTGTTCCGTTTTTGATGAGGATTAACGAGAAATGTGAGTCGAGAGCTAGTCCTAGTTACAATGAAAAGGAAATGGGTACATAAATAATGGATCGACTGGCAAGGAGGAACACTTCTATCTCACTGACTCCCCAGCTACAATTGCTGCCCAGGAGCAGAGAAATTACACTCGTTTAAGAACCAATTACCAGCTCCCCTAATCTTTGCTGAAGCAACTTTTAGAAGTCTTGCCTGGGCTCTCTCTGTCTGCTCAAATCCCCCAATTTCTGCTGTTGGTAAGCAGGATAGGTGCACAGGTTGTTCTTGTGTTCTGTGATTCAATCTGAGGTAGAACCTTGAAATGCTAATGTAATACAAGCAATAATTTCACATACACATACACCAATAAATGCTAACCAGCCCAGGTTTCGGTACAATAAATCTAATTTTTTGTTGTTGTCATACATATTATTCTACTGAAGATAGATGTTTTTGTGTTGTTTCGTAGTCTGATTTTGCACATGTTCATCCTTTTAGTGATATTTTCCTGATAAAGGAGTGACAGAACAAAAGAGAATATGAATGAAGTTAATAGAATACGAGGTTTAAGAGATACATCTAGGCGCAGAAATGATAGCCTAACTAATGCCTACAGTCAGCCATAAAGGATTATATCCATAACGCATTCTAGTTGGTAAGCACGTTAACTTGCTCCTCGCCCTCCTGAAATGTAACTTATCATTTGAGCAGCGTAGGAGTTTTCTCATTCATACCCCTGGGACACTACATGCAAATGGTGATGTGCATCAGCCGGGCTGAGCTGCTACACCACACAAGTGCCAGTTTAAGCGCAGCTACTAGGGAAATGAAGGAAACTGTGCATTTCTTCATCAAAGGAGGCAAATATGGTTAAAAACGTCCAAGCGATATTGGCTCCAGTTTCAAAATGAGCTAGCGCTGTCTCTGAAGCAGGGGCAGGCAGGTAATCGATTCCTTTCCCCATAAATCCCTTTTGCGGAATTCCTGCTGGACTCTTCGTGCTCCTCTGCTCACTTCGAATGGGATGGAGGTTCCACTAAAACCAACAACAAAACTTCCTGGGCCCATGATTTCACTTTGGCTTTTACATACCCAGGAATCACAGGCAGATAATGCTACTTCTCTTTGGTACCCTGCCATGAGAGTAGGAAGAAAGCATGAGGGGGGAGGTAAATAATGGTAGCAGAAAAGAAATGGGTGCACCAAGAAGCAGAAATTCCATAATAAGAGAGGGCAGGGTAGGCTAGGTATCGAGGTGCTCAGCAGCACAACCTCGTTGTCAGCACCACCTGCGCACAGATCCAGCTTTCCTCTAACGAGGTTAGTATTATTGCTCTCATCAATCTAGACAAATCAGCTGCCTGATGTCAGCAAACAACACAGAAATAGCCGAGTGCCTCCTGGAGCGATCCGCCTGCTCAGGAAGGGTCAGCTGGAGCATCCACAAGGCGAGTGCCTGTCCCAGCCCACCCAATCCTTGTCCTGGAGGTATTTACAAGAGGTGGGGACGCGGCACTAAGGGACATGGCGTAGTGGTGGGCCTCAGTAGGTCAGGTTGATGACTTGAAGGTCTTTTCCAACCTAATTCCATGATTTTACCCAGAATTAAGACCACCAAGAACAGTTTTGCGGCAAAAGGATTTAGCCTTGCTCCTGCCCCTCTATCTCCACAAGCAAAATAAATAGATCTTACAGTGTATTCCAATACTTAATAAACTCTGCCTGCCTTAGATCAAGACAGAATGGATTCTAACAATAATTGTCTCTCCGAAAAAATATGCCTTTGCCAGCAGCTTCCTCCTATTTACATCAAGAGGGTTCAAGCTTGAGTTCCTCTATTGATTGCAGCTGTGGGAGAGAGGTGATGTCTCAGGCAAATTTCAAGCCTGTCAAGCCTTCAGAGGTCAAAATCAACACCTTACGTTTAACTGCAAATAAGGCAAGCATTTCTGATCACAGAATCCCAACGCTGTACAGCACCAGCACCATACGGCACGTCAGGGGCAGGACTGTCACCAGGTGAGCCACGACTGAATAATTCTGCATAGAGAAAAGAGAGGAGCAAGGAGGAGCACACAGCACCAGGCAGAGCAGCAAAAACTTCCAGGTCATGTTCTCAGATGAATAGGACATCTCCAGGAAGGTAAATCCAGCCTTGTCAAACTACCCCACCTATGAAAATTATTATTATTTTGTAGTAATGGAAAGGAGTATTTATTTTGAACATACCTCAGTGTTCTTTAGAGACACTTACAGAAAGGAATGGCTTAACATAAAATAAAATATTCAGGTTCTGAAATTAAAGTCCAGCTCACCAGATAGAATAGTGTTAATCCACCACAGCTTTACATAGGATGCACCCCCTGCTTTGCCTCCCGCTTCTCCCTATCACGGTATTCAGCTTATATCAGTAAAACTTCAAACTGTACCACCCTTAAGCACCAGTTAAAATTAAAATCTATTGTAATTATGGCTGATTGAAAAATAGATTTTTTGCTGTGTAGAGCTCTTTGGTTGTGGTTGTCGCATTTGGTATTGATCCAGACCAAAGAAAGAAAATATTTGACAGAACGAGAAGTTCTGTAAAAATCTACTAAAATGTCAGAAATTCTTCAGTTCAAGTCGGTAGAGGTAGATAGGGTCGGCAGCTCTGGAAACCCTGCATCTGCACTTTTTCTGATGGCACAGAGGGACTTCATCACAACCACGACCATGCTCACCCCACCAACTGCGAGAAGTCCCAGGAGACTCCAACAAATTACCCCCTTGACAGGCAGCAGGTCTCGAGAACTTTGTTCTGAGAAATTAGTGACTGAAACATTTTCATTTATACCCCCAAACTTTCATATCCCTCAGAGGGATAAAAGGGATTTTTTTTGGATGTGCTTCAGCTGAACTTTCTACACCTTTGTACTCGCACATTGTAAAGCGGATTCTCTATTTTATAATTAGCAAATGGGTCAGTAATAAAAAAATACAGCTTTTCTTTGTCTTTAGCTACCCTGTGTCCCCCTACAGTATGTTTTATGTCGCTAGCCACTCGTATTAGGAAGAGACCAAAGCAGAGACACACACAGAAATGTGAGGGTTCCTGAGCACTGTGCTTACTCTAAATGCATCCCAATTATGCAAAGACCTGGGCTAAATAACTCCGTGGTCATACACTGGGAGGCTTCAGTGCTTAGTAACACTCCAAATTTCTCCTTTCTGTGAGGCAGGGTGGGTTTGTGCCCCCACACTGTGCCGCAACGCACGCTGCTCGTCCAAGGGAGGATTTTCTCACACCGTCTTGGACTCACGTTCCCTTTCCTATGTGTCCCTTCCCGGTTTTATCCTCTTGCATTTCATTGCCCAAACCTCTTTCAGAGGGAACGGGAAGAAAACAGCTTTAACCCTGCTGTTTTAAAGGAGAATATACAGGAACTGACCTGTCATCTGGAACTGAGACCCCAATGCAACCATCCACGTAGACACCCAACAGCAAGGCTACCGAGTCCTACAGTTAATAGGTACGTGGGAGTCTTGCTTCACTCTTAATTCTTGGCTGCCTTATTTGCTACCAAACTGCTGACAAACCAAATTAAAAAGTGCTAAAAAGTTGTGATGATTATAATAAAAGGACTGATACTCCAAAGGCACATAAACTTTTGGGAAGATCTTGTCATAGTATCCTGAAAATGTGCGTTCGCCTCCAATTAAGACAACCTGACAAATACTTCTTAAGCCCAAAGGTGTCATCTAATTTCCATATATATGAGCCTAATAAAAAAAAATGAAAATACAACTCTGATGCTTGTGTTTACTTTCCCATTTTCGGCAAAGCTAATAAACTTTCTTTATGTAGAAAAGCTGGTGAGCTTTGCTACACCTGGTCATCACAGAAAAAAAAGGTCATGCAGCCCAGTGCCCATGGATTTCTTGGCCAAAAAAGTGAGAAAATAAGATGAGACCCAGTACAAGCTTCTCCCTAGCTAGAATTATTTTTCCATGTAAAAATAAAATATTACATTAGAAGAAAAACACTGACTCAATTTTAGACTATTACCAAATTAGGCTATGAAAGTCAATTAAATCTTGCAGTCTTGGAGCTTGAGTTCCAAGTTCTTGGCGCCCTGCATACAGAACAGGGTGGGGGTTTTGTTTGTTTTTTTAAGTGCTCAACATGAAATTTGTTAACATTTGTAAAGCTGTCCCAAACAAATCCCCAATCATGATCTGCAATAAGATAACTAAACAAAATAAACAAGCAAAAAAATCAGGTTATTTTCACAACTCAGTGTTGAAACCTTCCACAGATGATAACTTGCTACCAAAAAAAAACGATCTATGCTTTTATCTGTTATGACATTGACTCTATTAGCTTGAAATGGTTTAAGACATCTCTGCCGAGTTCCATCCCCTAATTAATATGACCTTTCCGTGCTGCTGTTCACTTGCATTTCCACTTGGCCAGCACAGACCACTTTTATGAACTTTTGATCAACTAAAATCTTTAGGGTAGTTAAAGAAATCAAAACACATCAAATGAAAGTTTAAACGCCAGAAGAGGCGAGTCGATTAAATATGCCCTTCAAAGTACAGCAGAATGGTTGTGCTCTGCCTTGTTTTGCCTTACATAGTTGGATTTTCTTGTACATTTCTTCAGCATACTTAATGAAAGCTATCTGTTGACTCATGCGAGGGAAGGTGACTCTATTCTCTCAGCGATGCTGAATTTTGTGCCAGGTGTTAAAGCAGCTTGACCCAATATATGGAACGGAACAATAACATCAATAGCACGGTGCTCTCAGGAAAAATACAATCTTTCTTTGTGCCAAAGCATTCTGCTACAAAAAGATGATGTACCTGCTAAAAGGAACATAAAATTACAGATCTTCCTCCTTTCCGCTGCCTATCCCCCGTCTTCTACTGTATTGTTTTGTTTTTTTTTTTTTTTTTTTCTTTATTACAGGGGTGCCTTGAAAAGGGGATGACCCACCCCTTTGGCAACAAGCTGCAACTTAAAAAGATTGCTGCTGCTGAATTTGGTGCTGTACCCCAGAAAAGCTGCTACTTTGGGCAAATAACCCCCGTTTCCTCGGCTCTCACCTTCCGATTGAAATCAATCAGAACTTGGATACCGAGGCACTTCTCCAGATTCCCCCCTTGTTTTTCCTTTCAGTTGGTCAGAACCACGCCAACAAAAGAAAGAAGCCCAATGGGCAAAGATTACTCAAGCCTCATTTTAAGCAATCCCAGTGATTTAAATCATGGAACAAGACTGGGCCCCCCTGGTGTCCCTTACAGAGCAAGAGTTTCTCTGTTTGCAAGTAACCAACAAGCTAATAATCAAAACAAGGCAGGAAAAAGAAACAAGGACAAAGTCAGTTGGCATTTTGTTGTTGCTTGGCTTATTTCTTTTCAGCCATGAGACTCAAATAATTAAAAGAGAACTAGACTCAAAGGACCTTTCGTAAATCCGGAAATTGCAGGCATCCCAAATTTTCATCTCGTTTTAACTTAATATTTGTGTAGGACAGGGTAGAAAAGAATGCACAAACCTCTGCCCGTTGTTTTTCCATGAAATTCATTGTATCGTCAGAAAATTTTCATCAAAAGCACAAGTTTTTAACTGGCCCTTATTGGTATTTGTAGCACATGCATATAAGAGTAAATTTCCATATGCAGAGAAGGAAATAAACACGATCACTTTCAACTCATGACCAGGGGAACTGAAAATCATTCACCTCATTAAAATTGCCAGAATAAGCCCTTTGTAACATTACCATGTTCATTTTGGCACTACTTCTCTGAGTGGAAAAAACAAAGTGTGCCTATGCATATATGTGAACATAAGCACACTTTTGGTTGTTGTTCCTAATTAGAAGGCGCTGGGATTTGAGAGCTACAGGACCCAGCAAGGGGTTCAAAACGAAGACAAAGCAGTTTTAGATTCAGACAAGTCTGGAGCGTCTGTGCAAAAGCCCAAGCCCCAGATCAGATGTTCTCAAATATCCCATTCCCTGGGCAATTTGGCAACAGGCTATAAATTGTGCTTAATCCTAAAAATATTCATCAGTTAGTCTTTGGTTGTCAAGGAGACCGGCCTGGAGGATTCTCTCTCTCAGACACACCACGGCAAACCCAGAGGGACCCACGGCCCGGGGAGCTGCCAGCCAGGTCCCTCGGCATCTGCAGCAGCGACGCGACGACTTTTGTTACTGCACCACCTCTTGCTCCCTAAAGGTATCAGCTCCATATCAACACATGGTTAATGTAGTTGTAAGGTACAGTTTGGCCACTGACCACCACGTTTTCCACCCAAAACCTCAGAGAACTTGCTGGTAGCCAGAAGATGCCCTGGTTTCTACTTACGAGACTCCAGGAGTTGATCCTTTAAGGCAGCGACCGGGACACTCCTGGCCCACAGCCACTTCACAGAGCAGTGGATTTCTTGACAAGTCTCATGCTTCCTATAGCTATTTTGAGGATTAATTAATGTCTCCTCCTTTGAAATTCTTTGAAGATCCGACCGCTAGCTACACCTGCATGGAGCGAACATGAGCTCTGCAATCAGATCAGACACATTCGTTTCCGAGGGATGTGTGCCCTTGCTTTTATTTTCCCAATAAAATCTTTTTTTATACTTTTTTTAATGGAGCACCATTAAAATCAGTCAGTGTCAAACTACAAGGAACAATCCCGGAAACTCTGTTCCAGGCAGATATTTATAAATTCATTGCATTTGACAAGAAAGTGGCGTTTTCCAATGCTCACTGCTAGGAATGCAGCAAACACCTAGTTGCTGTGGTTACCCTAACGATGCTGAGCCCACCACAGTTTTCTCTGGAGCTTTCACAGAGTAATATACTGCACTTGGACCAGATTTGGATTTTCACTTCCTTTTCTTTCAAGAGGAGACGAAATGTCAAGAACGAGAAGCGCGAGGCTTCCTCGCAGCTTTATTACCCTTTGCGTTCTGTTCCATCTGCACTCAACGCACAAATTAAAGGAGTAAATTTGTGTGGATGGCTTTGAACAGCCACCAAAATCAGAGCAACTGTTAAAAAAAAAAAAAAAAAAAAAGCGTGTATATGGTAGCGATGACAGGCAGTCCTACGAGCAATGCATAGACATATGCAGGAGGAAATTTCCAAAAAAGGTACATCCGTGCTTGGCACAAAAATCTATTGTGGTATTTAGGAGCCAGGACCTTTCAGCTCCACCATAGAAATGCAGATGCTTCGGCTCTACAGCAAGACAATGAAAAACACCTTACCAAACAACGTCATCTTCTCCCTCATGATCCAGGACTGGCATAAAGGTGAAGAATGCAATCTTATATCTCTTTTTAAAGCATTAAGTATAACACTTGTATGCTTGTTAACTTTGTAGAAACTTAGTCCTCTTAAAAGCCGAGGGAATTTATCTATGGACATCTTATGACCATGACTTTCAAAGATTACTTTCTGGGAAAAGAAGTACTTTTTATTTTGTTAGTTTCCTACCTTTCAGTTTCTTCTAATTTTTAAGTAATGAAACATAGGAGAAGCTCCAACTAACTGTTCTCCAAATTGGTCATTATCGAGAAGACTTTAACCGTGCCTCATCTTAGTCATCTCTTTTTCAAGACTGAACACTTCCAGTCTCACTCATGCCTTGCTCAGTGCTGGGAAAGCAACAATTAAATAGCAAATACGAATACAGAGATACCTGCAGAAGTACTGGCAGACTACCTTTCGCTCCTGGTGTGTATCCACACGCTCATCCCTGCACACAGCTAGCGGTGAGGCTTCACGAGGAAACACTCCAAAAACAGGTACACAGAACTGCTCTGGGCCGCCCAGGCTTGTTGCCACATCGCTCTTTGCAAACAGCTTGTGAAAGCAGAGGCGCGATATCTCAGCACCTAACAGCACCATAGGGCCTGGAGAAGGCAGGAGCCCTGTGTGAGCAGTTCTGCTCCAAGACAGATGGGCTTTCGGCGCGAGTGCCGCCACCGCCTAACACCCTGTGTCAGGCCAGTAAGCACTGACCTATTTCAGAGAGGCAAAACTGCGATTTTGGGGGACTTCAGCAGATGCCGTGACATTGAGATATGCTGTTATGATCTCATTAGGACAAAACGCATTGTCTAAGGGAATGGATTTCAAGAAACCTGCATTTAATTCCAAAGCAATCCCATAGGACGGATTTACTCAACACACTCCATGGTCACAGGCCAACCTTTACACCTTCCCTCCATATCCATCTCCCTTCTCACCGTTTTGTTCCATCTCTTCAGAGCAATTCACATCCAGGCCAAGGAACCCAACCGCACAGCACCTAGCACTGCAAGTCTTGCACTCCCCTGGGCCTGGAGGTGCTGCTTACATTGCAAGGTGAGCAGCAGTAACAAAACAGCATCAAAGGATGAAAAGAATCAATTATATAGAATACCAAAGATGCCATTTACCATCCTTATGGCAAATATGAGATAGAATACATCCACAACACCTGGAAGTATTTTGCAAACAAATTCACAACAGTAAGAGAAAAAAAGCAAACTTTGCTGGATAATTTATTCACAACGAATAATTCTTCCAGTTCTAATAGTAATACATAATTACATACCATGATGGAGTATTATGTATTAGTTGGGGGTATTAATTAGTTAATGTTTGTACAGCTTGTTGAAGATGTAATGTGCTTAAGCATTATTATTAACCAACTGGAGCATTCAGTTTTAAATTATTTTTACCATAACTCAGAGCAATATCACCTACACTCTTTCAAAGAGCTGTGATCAGCTGAACATGGTATCTGCTGATCCTTTGTCAGGAAGCAAAATTCACAGCACAAATTAGGTACTAGGAGGAAGTATTAACAGCTCCCTCGTTGCCGAGCAGATTAAAAGTGAGATGATTTATTGCCATTTTAAAGGACCCTTCCTTGAAATAGAGGCGTTGCTTTATCTGGCACACACCAGATCACGCCAGCTCAAGCTCACCAGGTGAAATTAGACAAAAACTTAATATGACAGAATACCAGAAGCTTCCATGGGCTTCAGAGTGATATTGTAGATGCTCGGTACCTCTGATAACCAGTCCACTAAAGTAAGCCATGTAGGTGCTTGATATTGTTATTAGCTAGATTAGAAATGTCAAAGCCAACACACAAGATGAATCTGTCCTTGCTCAAGACTGATCAATTTACTGCTCAATTACTATAAAAAGGATGAAAAAAAAAAAGACAATTTGATATCAAAAGCTTTAACATCTGCTTGTGGGACTCAGAAAGACCGAACTCTGAGGAAGCACAGCATTATCATTACGAAAGGCTTTTAATTTAATAAAACCTCCACTATACACAAGACAAATGCAACTTCTCCATAAACATCCCAGGTTAATATGCTCCAAGCAACCACGCCAGACAGCGCGCTGCTTTTATTCTTCCTCCAGCTACAGAGACGAGATGTAAAGCTAGCGGAAATTTTCCCTGTCAGAGTGGTCCGCTGTCACTTGGAAGGCAGCATATTGGTATTTATAGCTGTCAAACCCAGACCTAAGGCCACTAATGCAAAGAAACACGCTTGCATTTTTATGCTAAAGGAAAGGAGGGCTGTTTTTCACGAGGAGCTTCATCAAGAATCATCTAGCTTTCTTTCAAAACTTTCAACATTTGCATTTTTTAATAGTTCTGGGCCCTAGGTAAATGATCCATGAAAGAGAATATAGTGCACATCCATTTTATGCAAGATCCACAGAAAACGCCTGTCAGTTTGCATCTGCAAAGGCCGAGCACCTCAGCTTTTGCTTCTGGAACCTGTCCAGGAGCATCCCACACCGAAAACCTCTGGGACCAAGCAGTCAGGATCCCAGAGGTGCCTTTGCCACGTGTGAGTAACTATTCATGGCTCGAGGAAATGGATAATGAAGACAATTGTTACATTTAGCTCGTTTCCCGAAACTACCTAGCGCCGTTTCATAAAGGGTTTTGGCCTCCGTTGATGAAGTCAGAGAGGAGATTCATTACACAACTTGCAATCAAATTCAGTTCCTGACAGTCTATTTGTGTACATACATTACTCCTGACAGATGCTAAAATGAATGTCTCCTAAATCAAGTGCAGTGTGAAAATGAAAATCAAATATTTTATGTTTAGATGAGTCACTGCTATTAATGTCCTGTATCTGGATTCTTCAGGGAGTCTGACTCCACAATCTCATCCCAGTGTATTTTCTTAATTGTGTGTGAAGCTAACATAACTGGGTGGCAAATGATGCTATTTTACATCCCCCCTTTCTGAGGCCAAGTTTAGCTACCAACATGCAAGCACATGCAAGTTTGGTCCAAGTGACAGCTAATGGATGCATTAGCGCTCTTAGTGTGGAGCTGCTCCGCTTAAACTATGCAAAGAATGAGTAATGGCTAGGGAGCTCTTGCTTCGAGAAAGAGATGAGCTGGCACATTTTCAAGGCCAAATTAAGAATTCTGAAAATTGGGCTCGCATTTGTTTGCAGCAAACGCATTCCTTTTTCCCCAAGATTTTTCATCAATTTGTTACAGCCACTGATGCGGCTTCTATTAATTCAACAGCACCACGGCTATTAAACGCTTATGCCGGCGGCGTAGCACCTTAGCTGAGCTTAAATTTACTGATGAGCAGAAAACAGCACTTTAATGATCCAACTTACATCGCATTCTTATCGGGACATAATCAACAGAAAACCCGTGCATGCCCAACTCACCGGGCTCTCCCATACAGACCTTATGCTGCAGGGTGGTTTTGGGCCTCTCAGCACCAGAAGGACATCGAGGCCCTAGAGTGTGTCCAGAGGAGGGCTATGAAGCTGGTAAAGGGCCTAGGACACAAGTCCTGTTATGGCTGCATCTGAGGGCACTGGGGGTGTTTAGCGTGGAGAAGAGAAGGGTCAAGGGAGACCTCACTGCTCTCTGCAACTGCCTGAAAGGAAGCTGTGGGGAGCTGGGGGTCGGCCTCTTCTCACAGGTAACTCTGATAGGACAAGAGGGAATGGCCCCAATTTGCACCATGGGAGGTTTAGGTTGGAAATAAGGAGACATTTCTGCTCAGAAAGAGCAGTCAGGCACTGGGACGGGTTGCCCAGGGAGGTGGTGGAGTCACCGTCCCTGGGGGTGTTCAAGGAAAGGCTGGGCCTGGTGCCTGGGGACACGGTTTAGTGGGCAACATTGGTGGTAGGGGATGGTTAGGCCAGATGATCTTGGAGGTCTTTTCTAACCTTAATGATTGTAGGATTCTAAAGATATCTAATTCCAGACTGGCTGCCAACCTTAAAGATTCTGTGATTCTGTGCTTTGCTCAAGCCGGGGCAGGAGCCCCAAAACAAAGCACCGCGCTGTGCTCCAGGACCAGGGCTATTAACTGTGACTTTTGGCAGGCCTACAAGAGCAACTCATTTGAGAACTGGGATGCTGTAGTCCGAGGTTGCCCTGTACCACTTTCTTGCATTATTTTATTTGTCAAACCGGTTAAAATTAAGGCCAGATCATGCCAATAGTTGCTAAAAGACACATATGCAGATGCTGTGACAGCAGCATACATCAGCACCCACATTCTCTTGGTGACAGAACCAGCACAAGTGGCTTAAAGACTTCTCGGCAGCCAGGCCTAACTCCAGCACATCAGGTAGAGCCCACGTGCATGATTGTCTCTGAGTATATCGCCTTTCTTTTGTCAAGGCATTTCTCATTAAAGCTTTAGTAGCACAGTCTTCCACATAGAAATAACTGATTTTTTAATTTTTTTTTTAAATCCTTGGTTAAAAGTTGATGCCCTCTAGCCAAGAATCAAGTACAGCATGTCACTTCTGATAGTATCTATTAGTAGTATGAATACTTTTGTGGTTTCCTAGTAGCACTTGTTCACACTCGGCTAAATCAATAAGCAATTTCCCCATATGTATGTAATATACAGTAGCTGTGACAGGAACCAGATGGCTTATTCTATCTGCAATTGAGTTTAGTATTTTACAAAAATAATAATAATAAGCAGAATGAATTTTATATGGAGGCAAAACATAGCCTTCACTTGATTCTCCGTGTACTACCTACCGCGGCAAAACTAAAAACAAAGGCAACATCAGTGTAACAAGGCAGGGGTGAGCCAGAGACTCAGGATGCAATGAGTAGAAATATATTCACCTATTTAGTTGTACACAAAATGAAACAAAACCAACAGAAAACTACACAAATTATATCCAAGCAGACTGCTGGACCAAGTGTCTAGTGCTCAGCCAGCACCCCAAGCAGAAGGAACGACTTACCACGCAAACCCTAGGTTAAGCCCTGGCAACTCCAAGCAAGGCTCAAGACATGCTGAAAACCAGATCCAACATCCTTCTAGGTATGCACTGCAACTCCTGAAACACTCAAGGGAGTCTATTATTTAAAATCAACGTAAACACAAGCTTTATTTTTGGTTTACCTTTAAATTGTTTTATTAAGCATTAAGGAAAATGAGAAATGGTCACTGCTTAGAAGAAGAAAGGTCAAAGCCCGTCATACAGTATAAAAAAATGGAAGAACCAGCTCAAGCACTTAAAAGTCATGGAAGGACAGAAAAAAAAAAAAAAAAAAAAAAGAGGAGAATATTGATAAAGAAACCTTTTAAAGGGTCTCCTTTTCTCCTTCATTTTCCTTTAAACAACCCTGCCAGGCCCCATGTTCAAGAGCTTGTAACTCAGTTTGCTCAGCTTGCCTCATGCCTTTTTCGAATGCTGTTCAGGCAGACCCAGCATATGAGAGCTAAACGATTCCTACTACTTAGCTATGTTACTAAATAGCATCTCATGAAACCGCAGTGAGCACTGGAGAGGTAAATGCTCGCAAATGACATTTTCCTACATTTATGTGCTGCCTGCTCTTCCAAATGGCAACAAAAGCTACAGACGAATGTGAAAAGGGCAGATTTATTCTTATTTTTATAACGGCAACCTCAAGAGCCCCCGGTGGAGACCCAGGCTCGCAGATCCAGGACCAGGAGTTTACACACAGCCCCCACAGCCCCGTCCCAAGGACATTTAGCATCCAAGCTGACAAGAGGTGATGGGGGATGCTGAACTGCAAGGAAACAACTTGTTGAGGGCAGTTAGCTGCTAACAGAGATGTCAGAGTGGGAGCCATGCACGTGGCTCCTGTGGCTGTGCTCTTCTTACCTTTCCTCTTCACACACAAATGGAAAACTTCTTGCTATCGGAGATAATCCAAACCACTCAATTTTTAGGTGTGAAGGAAGGGGTGAGACCTCAGCGAGAGTACAGACAGACTTGGGAACATGATTTTCTCACAACTTTCTTGGTGGCATAAGGGGTATGCAAGAGTAAACAGCTATCATCTGTGTGTATATATTGAAATCAGCATCAACAGCTTGGGACAGGCTGTATTATTTTGTTTACTCATTTGCATATAGTTTCGGAGAGATGGAAACAAACTGCAGAGACGGTTGGGATGTGCATTACTGGAGCAGATGGGCTCTTTGTGCGGGGGAATTCAGCGATCCAGATCGCCAGCTCTAGAGCCAGGAGTCCTCTCTCCAGCCACCAGACAGGTACAACAGCTGTGCCATCCCCTCTGCAGCGCGCTTCAAAGCCGAGGTGGAGGAAACAACGAGTCCCTGATCCCTGCTATGTCTGTCAAAGCTGCTGAAGTGTTTCTTCTGCACTGCGCTATTCCTGCAAATGTTATTTCTTTTTGTTGCTGTGTTCCTGCGGACCAGGAACCCAGGGTTCTGGGTGCAATGCAAATGCAAAACATTTCCATTCATCTCAAGAATCAGCAAGTACTTTCTACACAGACGAGGCACAGTACTGAGACCGAATCTTTTCATCTGTAGTTGATGTAGCTGGATTTAAACTGACAAATCCGAGCTGAGTTCTGACGCTGACTGCCCAGTGGCAGAGTTTCCTGTCTTTCAGGATTACTTTCACAGAGAGACATTCAGCACCTATCCCTCCCTGCTCCACTTCCATGTTCACCTAGTCCAGAGCACTGCAGTGCCATGCACCAAAGGGCACTGGAGTGGTAGGGAGATGCTCCAGCTGGGCTAAAGAAGCTGTTGATAAACAATTTTGTCCAGCTGTACCCAAACCTGTGCACTCATCTGTATAGACACCTGTAATTGCATCCGCAAGGCAGTCTTTGGTAAGCAGTGGCTTTCCCTGACACGCTCCTCAGTTATGAGAGGCCCCGAGTGTTTCCCGGCAAACTCTGAGTTCTCTCAACCCTACAGTTTTCACGAGGATGCGGGGATGACTCAGCCTATTGCAGGAGGTCATTCCCAATTAAAACTGGAAACGATCCTCTCTACCCGACACCGTTCCTGTTCAGCTATTTTCCTGGTCCCCGATGACCTTTCCACGAGTTGATCGCACAACACTCAGCACCACACAAACAGCGTGGCAAGAATGAGTCAGCCCAGGCTAGTGTTCCCTGCTAGCATCATAAAGAGTTTTTTAAGGTCTTTCTGTCATTTTGAAATGCAGGAGTGGCGCACCCCAGTTTTCATTTCCATAATTACCTCTTGCGTCCCATTTCTGCTATTGCACATGTATGTAAAGTTACATTTTTATAATAAGCCTGGTCTAAATGAAGGGGAAGAGTGGCTCTCTTCTGAACAGCTCATTCCTCAGATCTTGGGAGGATGCAGATAATCCCCTAATTGGCATGTTTCTCTTGCCACCGTGGTGTGCTCATTAAGAGGATTCTCCCGCACACCCCGCTGCACAGGGGCACCTGAAGGAACGGCTGGGCAGGCGGCGCAAGGAGAGCCCTGGCTTTACACCAAAGGCAATGGTCAGCAAAGCCCTAGGAATGTTCATGTGTGTTAATTAAAGGCAATCGGGGGTGGTCTGAAGCCCTCAGTCCTTCCCGTGGTTAGCAGAATAGCCAAAGGCGGCTGGACAGACACAGTGGCATTTCACACCTACCCTGGATGCCTACCGGACTCTGTGCTCGTAACACTCCCAGGCATCATCTCAACTGGCTCCTAAGTGGACCCCTGGTGGCAAAGGTGGACACCGTACTGTTCAGGTAATGAGCACAAACGGCGTGCTAAACTGAGCAGAGGTAAATCTGAATTTCTCAAATGCTTCTGAAGGAAGACAGCAGCACTTCTCAGCCTCCTGGAAGAGAATATATTCAAAAGAATTCTCCACAAAACATAGACGCCCACTGAAGGATGCTATTTTCTGGTAAATTTGGGGTGATGTGGGTTCCAAAATGGAAATCAGACGAGAGATAATAAGCATCTGGGTGGCTGAAAAAGAAAGCTTAGCTTAAACCCAATAGGTTCTGATCCTGTCAATTACGCACATGGTTAAAGCCATTAGACATATTTTGGCTTCCCTAGGATTCTGTGCATGTGTAAGGAGATTAGGAAAACCAATTTATAGGCCAAAGGTCTGGTTAATAACACAAGAGAGGAAACAGTTGTAGAAGGAAAGAGAAACCTTACAGCCTAGTCTCCAAGCTAAGCTATGAAGGCTGCAGGCAAGGACCAGCCTTTGGCTGCAGTTGAGACAAACACTGCAGGAGGACAGGGGGATGAAGCCCCCACGCTGCTGTGCCAAAGCAACGCGCTGCATTTGGCGTAGAAGCTGGAGCTGTAAGCGAAAGCAGGGAGAGAGCAAACAGCAGTGAGAATGAACAGTTCTTGCCATTGTACCCCGGGGATGCGGGAAGGCATCCGAGCCCAGGGCACGCTGCTCCTGAGCTCAGCTGCAAGGTCACGCCAACACCGCGCTGCTTTTGTTGTTCCAGAGCTGCCCCGTGTCATCCCAGCTTGCAGCACGCCAAACGAGCACAGCTTTGCCTGCACTTGCCTCTGCAGCCCTGCACTTAATAAAACCGAGGGACAACTTGATTACAATTTATCAGTATTTTTACAGGCTGTTTAGACAGGCAATTCACTGTAGCAGGCAGTCTAAAAGTATATACAGCATCAGGAATAGGGGGGTCAGACTCGGCAGGGCCTCTGCAACGCTCCCCTGCAATAAATATAAATTACTGCCATGAAAAGCAGAAAGGGGAAGAAAATCATCATCAAACTTTTTTTTATGAATAAAGTGAATTTTTTGCTAGAAAATTTAATGTAGCCTTGTAAAGCATGAGGAGAGTGAAATATCACTTCAAGCTGCCTTTAAAAAAAAGATAAAAATGGACAGCAATACGGCAGCATCAGTCTCTTCTAAGGATCCTTACTGTAAAGAAAACTGGCAAGTTCAAGGACCTTCTTTGAAGGAATCAGCTGAGGCTCACAGGTAGGCAAAAAGACATGCCAAATGAGAAGGGGGGAAGGGGGGAAAGAAATGCTTCAGATGATAAAACATCAAATGGATGAAGAAGTGGAATAAAAAAAATCAGAACTGACTCATTGGAAAGGAGACAGGTGGCAAGCAGAGCTTCTAACAGCTCTCTGTTTGATATTCAGGCTGTTGTCTGATTCAAAGATGATGATGAAATAGTCCCAAGCAAATGCTCTCAAAAGGAAACAAAGCAAACCTTGCATCCACATAATTAGCAATCAACACAGGGAGAGAAGAAAAATATTTAAGTGCCTACCTGAAAGGGAATGAATATTGCAGCGTTGTGAAACAAAGCCACAGCCTGATGCACAGGGAAAAGTAGCCATAAACACCGGCTTTCAATGAGATCACAAGGTATAAATATTGATTCAGTAAACACAAACAGAGAGAAAAGCTGATTTTTTCTTTCCTCCTCCTGAAAGGTCTGTAAAGACTCTGGAGTTCAGTGAACACACCGTGAACGTTATCTGTAAGTACCATACCCGTAGGTAACCCCCACACAACAACAGGTCCTTCGCTTTTTTATAGACACGGCTACTCACAAGTGGGGCATTTTTGGCAATAGCTACTTCACGTGAATAAGTTCTGTCACCGCGGTTTCTCCTCTTTTTGCAGAGGAAGGATGGTCTTGCAGGTGCCCTGGGTTTGTGGTTTCAAATTTTCGCTCCTCCAGGCTTTCCTGGCTGCGCAGACGTGAAGTCCCTCTCGCCGCTGCGGCGGGTATTCACAGCACGAATCCTCCAGTGAGAAATCTAAGCAGTAAGCGTTCCTGAAAATCTGACCCTAAATTCGTCTGCTACTAATTAAATGAAACACTTAAA
Source organism: Aythya fuligula (assembly GCF_009819795.1). Lineage (NCBI taxonomy): Eukaryota > Metazoa > Chordata > Aves > Anseriformes > Anatidae > Aythya > Aythya fuligula. The sequence continues at coordinate 1,660,980 of NC_045585.1, read as the reverse complement.
CACAAACTCAACCAATCATTAAGGAAACGCTTGAAAATAAATGTTCAATCTCTCCCATGCGAAGGGGTAATGTAGCGAGACTCGCGACTACAATAAATTAAACCCGCACAACCCCTGTGTGTAAAAAGTCCTGGGATGCAGGATATCCAAAATGAGACCTCTAAAAGGGTGCTGCCTTTTTAAAACACCTTTTTCCCCCCAGAAACTGGCTGACTGATGGGTCTCTGCTTCAAATCTCAGCATCAAACGTGAACATCACTTATGGTTTGTTCACCAGTTTTCTAGTTTTAGTATTTGCTTTACGGCTCCAGCTCCTTTGGAGCGTGTTTCAGATCTGGCATGCATTTGTAAATAGTTTATCGAGAGTTAATAAATTATTAATACACGCTTTAAGGAATTATCCGAAATCATACGCAACCTCTGATTTATGTGCTTGTCCTGTTTTAAAATTCATCAATGATTAACCAGCACTTTTTAAACCTCTTACCAAATGTATCTTTAACACCCACTGTGACAAATTAATTACTATATTCGGTTTGAAATCTGGCTACGCCATACCAGAGGTGAACAATAAAAACAATGCTAAAGGAAAAAAAAACTAAAGGGAAAAGGTATTTTCAGTTGAAACATGTTTCTCTTTGTATTTATTACTCCTCTTGCATGTAAGGGTTTTGTTTGCAAGTCTCAAACGTTTGCAATTAGATAGGGAGAACTTTGTAATTTTGGCCTGAGCTGCTACGAAACCCCCTTCAGGTGACAGTAGGGCCTTTGTTTGAGGAATGCAACGGGACTTTCCCCCAGTGATATATTGCATGTAAACAGCAGAATTAGCACCCGGGATGACTCTCAGCAGAGTTGTAGACCTGACACAGCTTATCAGACAGCAGCACACGGTTAAAACAATGGCTCAGGCACTTAATTGGACAGAAGTAAAAATAACCCCACTCCTGCAGAAGTCGAGGAAGGAAGAGGAGAACCCTTAGATGATGTCCTTGGTACGTCAGGATCAAATTCTCCTTTGTTGCCACCAACCTTTCAGGAATCTGGGAAGCTTTTTAGCACCGCACGTAGGGTTTTGAGCCTTTGCTGGCAACGACGCCTTGATGTAACTGAAGAGGAATTCAGCAGCGTGATTTAAAGTATGTCAGTGAAAGAACATGTCCATGTGCTAATTTAACTTCACATCCTTGATAAGCACACACCAAAACTTAAATATTACTGCTCTGATGCTGCTACGAGGCATGGTTTGGAGGCTGGAGAGGCAGGCAGGAAGCCTGCTGGTTTCAGTGCTGAAGTGCAGTGCAGCACACTTAAAATATCCCAGTTGACCATCAGACATCCGTCCTTTTAAAAGGTGGCAAAAGACTGCACCCAAGTTGTGAATTACTGTTGCAACAAGGTGTTAAGAAGTGTCTGTACTTGTACTACCATAGTCAAGATCCATCAAGCTTCTACAGAATGATGCTACTGACAATTTCGCCAGTGGGGCAAGGCAAACAAATGAAAGAAATCTGCACCTGAACAGAGACAAAAGTTAGATTTTGCCACACGTTTACTGACTGGTTCACAAGCCTGCTGAAATCTCTCAAGGTTGGTGCAAGGCCTCTCTGGCCCTCTCCCCTCTGCCTGCTTACAATCCCGGTGTTTTCAGTCCATTTTGGTACAGCCGTTCTCGTTTCTAAGCCTCTGGCCCCGAGACCCTGTGGCCTATCCCACGGTCAGTACGGTCGTCTTGGCCAAGCACAGATTTTATCTCCTCACCTTCTTTGCTTACGATGCTTTCTCTACGATTCATGATGCATCCCAACCCTGCCAGAGTCCCCAGGCAACATTATTTCTTGAATTACGAGGTAATAGAGCCGGGCCTGTGACCCAACGGCATTCTTTTCACTGCTTCCTCCAGACTTGTAAAAAATTTCAGTGAACATCACTTCGGTTTTTGCCTATTTCATCCGTCTGGGAAGGCAGCTTTGCTGTTCCCATCACCAGAATATCAGATTGCTGGATCACCAGCTGAAGGCCAGAGCAGTATTTGTGAAGTCACTGGGATCTCTTCTTGATTAAGAAGGGGCTTTATGTGTGCAAAATAATAAACCTCAGCACTAGATTTGTCACCCTGATGAACTGTTTGCCTTAAAGAACTGCCTTTATTGCATTCCCCATCTCGAATTCAGAATAACCACATATTTAAGGAGCTTTCGGTTCTGCTGCTTTTTGTTAAGACACACACAAGGAACCCCCCTGTATTTTACCACGTAATATATCTCCCCCTGCTAACACCCTCTTTAACCACAGCATTAAGATTTATCAGCGATGCTTTCAAAGCCCGGGTCTGTGCCTTTACTAATCAGGCACCAGAAGCCCTGCAGTGCTTGAGAAAGGTGCTTTACCACAGCAAGCTGAGCCATTTGCCTAACCCTGCTTTTCCCATCCATCTCTCTTTTTCTTCCCTTTCCCTTCCCACTGGTGGCCTGCTGTCCGAGCTGCTGCCAGCAGAGAAGGACGGCTGCTGTTGTGCAGGGACTGCGGGGGGCAAAGCTCGTGCACGGACACAGCAGCTGATGCCCTCCCTGCTCAGGAGGGGTGGGAGAAGGAAACAGCTCATGTTCATCGACTAAAAGAAGAGCTTTCTTCAAAAAGCAAGTTGAAAGGGAGCAGGGAGGATCTGAAGAGGAGGAGAAATCAGAGCTGAAAGTCAGTACCAGGAAACTGGGATACCTAGAATAGGAAGCTTGGTTGCAGTGAAAGTAATTCCATTAAATGAAATGGCCCGATTCTGAATTAGAAATGAAGATGTTGTTATTATTTTATGCATACACACGCCTACATGTATGTATATGTATGACTGAGGGAAGAGCCTGTTTCCTTCCACCTAGGTTCAGCTGCATGCCACAAGCGTTGACTCGCATTTACCATGAGAGGCTGGACCAGATGATCTCTGAGGTCCCTTCCAACCTGGACTTTTCCATGAATTCTGTGATTTAAGACAGTGGACATGAAATAGTTAAACGATTCACAAGCTTTATTTATTTTTTTAAACAGGCAGGATTAAAACACTTCTGCAAATCCCCCTGATGAAGGAAGGGAGTTACTGCTTGCTACGGATGAAGAGAAATCATTTCCATTTGTTCACCTGATGCATTTTCAAAGGGAATAAGATTTTCCCCTTTCAAGTGCTGATAATTCTGCCCAGTGATGCTGCTGTATCTCAAACTGAAAGACTGTAAGTCCTTTCAGGTAAGGATTTATTTTAAAGCAATGTCCTGGGTCTGTAAGGCACCTCACAAAGTAGGACCTTGACCACAAAGAGAATTTTAAATACTGCTCTAGTGAAAAGAGGTGGGAAGAAGCCGGGATACCTAACTCCTACCTTTGGCTGCCCTGACGGAAATTGTCACTGATAGTTTTGAAGTGAGAAAATAAGTATTTCCTATTCAGAAATGAAAGCATCCATAGGAAACATCCATTCATGATAAAACTTTAGAGGTAAGTATTAAAAAACAAAGTGGAAGCTCTCAAGTTAGGGATATGGCCAGCTAGGTTTTTTTTTTTTCCTGAAAACAAATTTTTGCAGGGTAAAGTTTTATTTATTTATTTTTAAGATATTTATTGGAAAGAAAACGCTCTTTCAAACTGTGTTTTTGATGTCCTGCAATAACTTCCCCCCAGCTCCACTGTCAAGGGCACAACCTGCAATTAAACTCAAAATGAAAATTCAAGAAAATCAAGCTTGGAATACAATTCTCAACTTCTGCAAAGGTCTGCAAGCACCTAGGAAGTGAGCATAAGCTTTATTCCTCCCATCCTACAAATGGAGAAATGGAAACATGGGAGACCTGAGTTTGTATGCCCCAAATTAATCAGCGACAAAGGCTGAATGAAATGCACCTCTACAGAAGTGGAGGGAATGGTTAACAAAGAGACAAAGTAACAGGAAACTGTATGAAGATTGTAGCATTTCTAAATAGTAATAATAATAAAGCTTAAAAAAAAAAACACACACAAGGAAGCTGTGCTAAGCCTGACTTTCTAAATCAAGCCAGAAAGATACCCCCAAGAAGTACCTCCCAATACTTCAGATATAATTCAGGCAATGCTGAAAGCGAGGTAGGAGGTGGGAAGATGCGTGCTTGAAGGAGAGCACAGCGTGATGAACTGAGGCAAGGAGAAAGATCTGGGCACAGGGACAGCTCCCAAGTACAACAGGATGGCTTTACCCATGGCTGGATTCTGCATTCGGTTATTCTCAGCTGCAGAAATACCCGAGAGCTGAGCTAGCTCCAGTAAGCCTTCTGCAAATTCTTCCAACATCACTGTGAATCTACCTTCAGCAGTTTATCATGCCAAATTAATAGTGGAGAGTGAAAACTGCTGCCATTAAACTCCTGATAAAAAATTCTTGGACTCCTGGACTCATTAATGATTTTTAATTAATTACCTATAAGCGGAACATTTGTTACTTTTGCAGAACAGGACAGACTTGGAATCATTGACAAATGCCTTCATTTTTGCCGCAGCTCAATTACCAAAATCCTTTAGCTACAGAAGCTTTTGATGCCAGTCATTCTAGAATGAGAGCTATCCGGCACGAGCCTGTCTCATGGGGACGAAGCTACCTGCACAGATCAGCAGCGATCATATCCCCATTGAAGCATGGCTTATCAAAACCACAACAGCAATATTCCACGGAGTCAAGGCTAGCACCACACAACCTTTGGGGAAAAATAAATAAATAAATAAATAAAGCAAACAAGTTTAAAAGGCCCAACTTCAGAGTATGACAACAGATCCACAGTCATTACACTGGGTAATAAAGGAACCAACGTCCAGAAGTCAGCCTTAAACCAGAGCAACGTGATGGTGAGCTCCATGACTTCCAAATGAATGTAAACTTACGACTCTGCTCTCATGATGCACCTTAAAATGTATCTCATAGCATGATAAACTACAATTTTAATGCCATTACCTCGAGGTTTGTATCATTGTTTCCTGGAAATAAATAGGGACATCGTCACGGAGTTTCTGCTAGCAGGTCCCTGCAGGTTGAGGCACAGGGGAACTGTGAGTCCCTTTGCAAAGCGCCCCTGGAGAGCTCCAGCAGAGCACGACAGGATCAGGAGTTAGAGATAGAGATGAGCAGCTGGAGATCTCATGAAAACTGTAGTGAAGGCAAGAGAAGATGGAATTGCCATGTGTTTTTTTTGTACGTTTTTGTTTGTAGCCTGGATGTTGTATTTGAACATCCTGAGTGACATTTTAAATATCAGATACTTCTTCCTCTCAGATGAGCTTAATCTCTTTGAGGAGGAAAGGAATCATTTTAACAGCTGAGCAGCTATTTTTCACTGCGAAGGTTATTAACATTTGGAACAAAGTTTTAGAGAAGAGGAGCCTTCTCTCTAACTAAGTCACCAAGCAACTTTTGTGGAGGCACTTTTTAGTCGAAACAAGCTCCTGGTTTTACAGCCACTTCAGTTTCCCGATGGTTCTTTGGCCCTTGATATACAACAAGGCAAATCATGTGGCTAACAGCCTCTTTGACCCTAATTTTTTTGATGTGCATAGGCATATAACACCTCCCCTTCCACCTTCATCAGATATGGGAAATAGCAAATCAGCTAGCTATACTTTTTATTTGAAACCTACACGGAAAACTCACTGAAGCAGTGTTAATTGTAGTCCTTTGTCTGCTAGAGACCTAAACAAAGAAGTCCAGACCTTGTTTCTAAAAGCTAATCTAATAAATGTTTGGGAGGTAATCATAAACAGAAAAAGGTTAATCAATTCCTCAAATTGCCGAGGCTTCATGCACACTGGGACTCTTAATATATTCCACAAATAAAGGTAGGCAAAGAGAGTACCCATAGATTTTGTTTTCAAATAAAAACTTCAAATAATTCCAAATTGCCCGTAGGTCATTTCCTTTTCTGATTTGTGCGATTCGTGTTCCAAATGCAAAACCCCACAAACTGCCTTCATTTCCCTCTTCCACCTCGCCTGTGACATTGATGTGGCTTTTTAAGCCAGAAGCCTAAGGTATGATTTAGACAGGGAAAAGAAAATGATAATGCTGGGAAAAGAAATGGATCAGAAATTTACATTAAAATCATGCAATTTCACTGCGCTGCAGAAAACTACCAGGACAAGGGAGCACCTGAGTAGCTGTGAGTAAGTCTCTGTTGCATCTGAATATAGTATAGACATTTTAAAAGAACTAAATAGGCATGTGCTAATACCACACCAACACAAAGCAGACCACTTCAGACAGGCTTTTATAGCAGGAACAAAACAGACTCAGTAGGAGTCCCTTAAGGCTCCCGACAATACCTTTCTTCTTTCCAGCTGAAGTAGCAGCTCAAGCCCCAGCCCTGCTCCGTGAGCCACCGAGCAGGGAGAGAGCAAGAGGCGATCCTCCCCTGCCGACCTCGGTGGAAGCAGACTGGAGGGCAAAGCCTATGAGACAAGCAGGCAAAATTTTCAAAGATTTAAGGATTGGTTTCAGTGCTTAAATTCTAATGAAAGTCAACGTGACCTTGCTTTCATGTTTTTTTTTGACAGTTTGCAACGCTCACACGATAAATTACCAGCGGAGCTGAGAATGGTCCCTGATTCCTGCGGCACCTGGTCATGCTGGTGGATCTCACCTCGCCTGCCAAGCTTGTGAGGGCATCCTCCAGCCTTGGAAGGCAAAGCTGAGCTCTCCCCTTTGTATTCTCACATCTTATTTCACTCTGAATCATGCCAGTCAGCACAACACGTGTCTGTACTCCACAGTTCAAGTAATGAAGTGGTAAGGTTTCGTTGTGTAATTGGAAGAGCAGGAAGGATCCAGAGGAGCAGACAAAGATTTAGCCCGAGGTTCTTCCATGAATTAGAGCTATAAACAGAGTAAATTTCAGCGTGCAGAGCTATATTAAACGGGAGCAATGCATAATTGCATAATTGGACTGTGCAGAATGCAGACCTGAGGATGTTCCCACTCCCATCGCTTCTCCCTCGTTCGCACACACCTGGGAGAGCTGAGCTCAGACCAGGGGAGAGCAAAGGCTGAGGAAACAGCTCTGCACGAATTCGTGCTCCACGACACGACTTGTGGCTCTCCTTCCTTTTTAGGAACGAGGATGAGAAGGACTGCAAGCTGAATTTGTTTGCAAACAATCTGTAATATTATTAAGTTGGTCTGTCTGTTGGCAGTTACAGCACGGCAATTACGGCCCTCCTCAAGGGAAGGGCTACCACAGGGGAGCAATAGAGGAAACTATGCTGAGAACACAGAGACCTCTATTTCCCAAAAATCTTTGATGAAACATAATACATGGAAATGAGATTGTGATTAAAACATCTTAGGACTTGCTCTTTATGTACGTACGTTTGTCCATGTGTGTCTGCATACAGACACCGAACATCTGTCCCGACCTCCAGTCCTCCTTAATAATGTTCTGTTAAATTAAATGGATAATGATGACCCAGAAAAATCATTTCTCTCATCTCCACGTAATGTGAAAAGTACATGGTAATTAACTAGCCTTTAAGAATGACACTGTCGGTTATTTCAGGACAATCAAATAATAGCAAAGAAATGGAGTCTGAATGGGAAGGCCAGTGTCAGATGTACAGTTTGAACAATAGTGGGTTTTGCCTGTCATTCATACCAAATTACCGCAGGAGGGGGGAAAGAAAAACTATTTATAACCTGTCAGTCTCAAGAAACCACAATTATGATGATTTAATTAACACATGGAGAGGCTTCAGGCAATCACATCGTTCTAAATTTAAGAAGTAGCACATTTCAGGCCCAAGATGATTTAGAACATTAACAAATGCTAGTTGAACCAGGGCAAGAATTTGATGGCCTTGTTGGTTCCCTTTAAAGCATCCATCATGACACAAAGATAATCCAAATGGATGTGTTAGCGGAAGATGAGAGCAGTGAAGAATCATCTGGGGTTTCAGAGGCCATCACACAGAAGGAGAGCTGATTTTTTATACGAGGACTGAGTTTGAAAATGAGCAAAGCCACACAACTCAAGTCCATTCATCAAAGACACCGTACGCTTTAGAGAAGTTTGAAAAAAAAGTGGAATTAGGATGCACGAGGGTGCAAGGCACTAAGAGTGAGGCTGACCTTCCCACGGAGACCTCGACGCTTGCTCTCAGTGACAAGTGGATCCTTCCCTGGCCTGACGACCAGGGGAGAGTTTTATCTGGAGCAGAACGGCCTCTTTCCTACACAAGACTGAGAGCTGGAGTCATCTACTGGACAGGATATTTTCCGAGGTTTCTTAAAGCCAGGATCTCAGTCCTCACTGGTCCACTCATCTCCTGAAAGTAAACTGCTCTTCAGGTCTCTGTTTCCACTTTCTGTGCCGTACTGACCTGGATCACCTGCTGTGTCCTGTTCTTCCCAGCATGGATTGACTCCTTCACTGTTTTCATATGGTGACTGAACTTGAGGATCGCCAGCTGCTACTCAAACACCAACAGTCATACTAATAATACCAGCACCACACTGAGATTACCATCTTTCACTTTGTTACCGCTTCCTTCTTACCTGAATTAAACTACAAGGAACATACAGGAAAAGCCTACTTCTTCCATACATGAAAAGCAATACGCCAGCGTGTTTGTTTATGAAGGAAACTAGAGTTTACATGGAACAAAAATAATGAAGCTTCTGCCTTAAAACAGGTTCTTTCATTGTCTGTCAAAAACTGGAGATCATGATTGCTTTTTGCACAATGTGTTTTTATACCTGTATGCAATAGGAAGCACTGCGCACACCCCCAGTGCTGAATGTATCAAAAGATCTTTGCACACTACATAATTTCCAAGCGCTGCCTGTTGCAATGAAGGACATGCCACGTTCCCACAATAGATTTAATGCACGCTGACTTCTCAAAACCATGTAATTTTTCTCCTGATATAGCACTTTTGCAATGCAGTTGAAATGTTCAGACACAAAATACTGAACGTTGTTAAATCACAAAAGAACTTAGAAATTTCAGTATCAGAATCAAAACTCATGTATTACGGTCAGTCTTCCCTGCTCAGGTGTCTACACAAACCAAATACATACAACACACAAGAGCAACACCCCACCTCTGATCGTGTTACTCTTCCCCTTGGGTTAAGAACAGGAACATTATTTTTGTGTCTGTTTTTCTGTATTTCAAAGGAAATCAAATAATACCATGAGAAGGAAAGAAGAGAAGAAGAATGGAACTTGAAGAGCAAAAAGCTGTTGCATAAGATCTGCGTGGTGCAGAAACTAAACATTAGAAAAATGTTACTTATCTGATGAGTTTTGAGATCTCCAGATTAAAAATATCATGCAAAGCATCTTTTTTTTTTCCGTAAGTATAGGAAACAAAAAAGATAAGTCCAAGGATCCTCCCAATGCCATAGGACGTTACCCACTGACACAGACTGCCTCGGAGCACAGAGCTTCTAAGGAAAGACTTTCTGGCTTGCCAGCATCTATGAGTTTCTTAAGCTGTAGCCAACAATATTTAGCTGTATCTCATGAACCCCTTAAAATAATAAACTAAAATACTTGAACTAAGAAACGATGAACCTTGTGGGTCCCTTCCAACCCAGATATTCTCTGATTTTGCTGCAGCTACAATATGCCATGGAGGGTAAGAGCTTACAGATGGTCACTGCAATCTGGCCTTTCACCTCTCCTACCTTCCCCAGACTTGCAGGCAGAAGGATTTCCATCCAAGCACCCATGGCAGCTCTCTGGCTGCTACACCTACTAGCAAGAGCTTTCTATTTCCTTTGCACTTTTACATGACTTAAAAGAGCAGAGATGAAACCAATTCATCAGGCCAAGAAGGCAACGTCCCCATAATTAACCCCCTCCTGCCCCATCCTTTCCACAGCATCCTCGGGCTTCTAACAGAGCTGGAGTCTGCAGCTCGGTGCAGAGGCAACAACCCCCAGGAAATCCCTGCTACTGATCCACTCATCACCTTTTTTTTTTTTTGTAGGCAGAGAAATCTACAAGCAATCTAAGCTTATTTGGCCATACGTGTCCAGAAGCATCCCTGCCAAAAAGCGGAGTAAAGCGGCGTGTGCGGAGCGTGGAGCAGCTCCGTGTGGTCCCCAGCAGGATCTGTGAGGCTTAATACCAAGAATCAGGTCAACCCTATTGTTCTGGAGGAGAGTTGGAGGAACCTTTCCAGCAGCGGGGTACTTACTAATAAGGTTGTTTGCCTCCTTTAACATGAGATTTTTGTGTGCGCGCGCGTTTAAAAGAAGAAACAAATGAATAGGTTTGACAGGTTTCTCCCAATTTCTGTTACCGTTCTCCCTCCTGATCCGAAGCACATAATGGGCTAAAATTGATTTTTTTTTCCCCTCCTTAAAATACTGGCAGCACATCACAGAGCTGGAGCAGAAGCAGGGGTGAGAGAAAAGGAGGAGAGAGATGGAGAGGGCAAACTGCATCTGTCACAATCCCAGCAACACAGGAATCCTTCACGGGGCCTGAGCAATGGTTATAAAAGGAATACAAATATTTTCTGCTCTCCTACAAAGCTTCCACAGCGCAGCATCCTCTCCGTTCCACCAGTCCTCGCTGTACGTAATGCAAATGGCAAAGTTTCCACCGTATGGATAAAGAAAGGGGAGTAGAAGAGGTGGGGAGAGGCAGGAGGATGCTGTCCTCCTGGGTACCGTCCCAGGACTGCTGTAACGAGCCCTCAGTGAAATTTTGGAGCTCAGTCATTAGCTGCCAGCCTCTGGCTGAGCTGTAGTGGAGCAAATGCCACGGCTGAAACCTGCTCTGGAAGCCCCACACCTGTGAAAAGCTGGGAGATGGGGGTGCAGCTTCCTCTGCCACTGATTTCTCGCATTGCATCAGAGCACATCACTTCCAGCAGCTCAGCAGCACGCGTCTTGCGAGACCCAACGCCAGCTCAGCTCAGCTCCCAGCCCAGGCACCTGAACGAGGATTGTGTAAGACTTCCCGAAGCGCTCAGCATCCTCCTGCAGCTCCCTTTTCAAATTTACAGCCAGCGTCTCAATTGCTGCTGATGCGCAGCTGGCTGAGCTCTCCCGGAAATACGGCCAGTCATTTCGGTAATATCTTTGGGAAATCTCACGCTCTGCAAGTGCTGAGCCCTGGAAAATTTGCCCCCGTGCATTTATGACTACATTACCAGTGCTTCTCTAGCACAGCCTTCTCTATCCTGACACGAGGCTTGCAATGCTAAGTAGAATAGCAGGATACAGAAGGCTCTGAATGTTAACGAAGTCTTTGAGGGTAACAAACACAAATTTCTATCTTTGGTCCTAATCCTGGAGACGTTTCGAAAATTTACTTCCTCCTCCAACCTCTTACTGGTCCTGCGCCTAAAAGATTTCACCTCTGAGCCACTCCAGCTGTATTTCTTTCAGATATATTGCACCGAGGAGAAGCCCTAGCAGCTTAGCCTCCGCTTGCTCTCCAAACACAAACAGAGCTTATGACAAAGTTCCTTCAGACTGATTCCCCCTTCGGTTTACATCTGCAGCAGGACTTTAAGGCCCATTTAAAATCACAGAGAGGCGCAAAAGAGGAGGAGGAGGAGCCGCAGCACCAAAGGAAAAGCTGAATGAACAACAGCCATCCGACAGCCCTCTGAAACAGTCACTGGAAACATGACTGAGCCTCTTTGGCCCTAAAATGAGGGCAGAAGGCTGTTCCCACCTCCTGAAGTCTCCTTGCAATGCACTGCCTGGGCAATCGCCTTCCTTCTCCGTTACCCCAAACCGTCCAAAACTCAAGCCTCTGCCATGGAGAGGCTTTGCTAAACACGCTTTATAAAAACATAAGGCTAAAGGAATGTTGTCACCGTTCTTAAAAAAAAAAAAAAAAAGAAAGAAATCTGCCAAACCACAGAGGGATTTCTCTCCCAGTGTCCCATAAGCTCCTGCTCGGCCCCTGGGCATCCCTTCCAGAGCTGAGTCACAGAACCACGAAAGCCTCTGCAGAGCTGGAACCTTGCACCAAAGAGCATCTGGGCAACGGAGACGATTTGCTTTCTTTCCTTTTTGCATCTTGTTCAAAACAAGCCAGTATGGCATTTAATGCATGTATAATAAACACCAATGGCGTGTCAACATTTCCTTTTCAATTAGGCTCAAAAGGAGGAGGTCAACAGCAGCCCGAAATGTTTGCATACGTTATACTCCTTTCCCCATCTATTTCTTCCCACTGGCAAGAGGGAAGCATGCCGAATTCAAAGCAAACATAATTTTGTGCGACTGATTTAGCGGGGATGAATGCAAGTGACAACTGCCCTGGTTTTCACTCCCATGAAAAACACGGGAGCGTCACAGCAGCCACAGGCTTGTACATGACCAGGTGGGTTTGTTTGTCAAATGCTGGGGTACGGCTGGACCTCGAGAAGTGGAAGTGTAAAGAGGAACATCGCAAGGGCTGTGGCAGCTGTCTCTCAAAGGGTTTCGCATCCACTGTGCTCAGTTAACAAGCAAAAGATGCTCACTTGGTTGGTTGGGTAGTTGTTGCTTTGTCGCTGCCAGCCTGAGGAACTGGAGATGAATAACCCAGCAGAGGGAAGGGAACGTTTCTGTAGCAATGTTCCTGCTCCCCACGTAACCTCCGCGTGCTATAAGCAGATGTTTTGCACGGGCTATGTATGGAATACATAATGTTACAGCTTGCTTTATACAATTGCTTTCTGTGCTCCCAGAAGTTTAGCAAATGTACAAATAAATATGAGAGAGAGGGGGAGCAAGATGCACTTGCACAAAGCAAAGTAACAAAATGAGATAGCAGCAGTCTGCTAACTGGATGCTGAGAGCCAAAATCGTAAGCATCCAGTTATTTTAGAAAGCTTTGCCAATAGACTAAAAAGAATACCACGGGCCAGGTGTCAGTGATTATAATCCCACTGATGCCAAGAGAGTTGCTCCCATTTACAGCAAGCCTGACTTTGGCTCTCCCTGCGCAGCGCAAGAAATAATTCATAAAGCAGGGGCTCAGGAGGCAGCCTCGCAAAGCGCACCTGCGTGGAAGGCCCCAAGGCAGGGCAGCCCTGGCACACCTGGGAGGCTTTGGTGCAGCCCAGAAGCTGTGCTGAACTTACCACCACGAGCACCTGCTCACACGTGTAGCTGTTTTTTTTTAAAAAAGCTGATGTATAAATGCCTCAGCATCTTGTTTCAGCGCCAGTTCTGCCATGGAAAGCAGGCGGGTTGTGCATGAGATAAGCTGGACGTGCCCAAAAGCAAAATCAGCAGTGTGAAAGTAATGAGCATGCCCACACAACCCTAGGCCACACTCACAAGCTATTCATTATCACCAACTTCCAACAAAAGAGCATCCTCAGGCATCTTTCCCAGGTTAAAATGGAATTAACCTGTTATTTCTTTCCCCAGAGACACGGGTTTTGGATGCCTAAGGTGCTTACAGGTGCGTGGGGAGGTAAGCATATGAAAGCAGACAACCGCTTGGAAAATATTAATAAAAGAGTAAAAGCAATAAAAATTTAAGCACTGAATTCTGCAAAAGGCTCTGCTTTCGTGTTGTAAGCAGGTACTTGTTTCCCTCTAAGCAGTCCTTTTTCTGGGGGAAACCTCAGGCTGAGCCCAATGAATGAGCAAGTCGGACCCACGATGGGGTGGGCCCGTGCTAGGACTCACTTGTCCCAAGAAATAGCTTTTCCCCAAGTATCTGCATCTGGCTAAATTCACTATTGATAACGAGATGTTCCATTTTCCCTTTTTTATTCCCCCCTCCCAACAATAAAGCCTTCCCACTGCTGAAGATACTACTGGGATTTTTTTTCTCACCATTTCTAAGTTCTGAGCCGCGCATCTCTGTCCTTTCACAAGTGGAACCTTGTAGCTATGGAGACGAAGGATGTTAAATCCAAGCTGAAGATAGTATTTGGGGGGGGGGGATCGTGGTTGCTACATGCATCTTCAGTGATCTGCTGCTTTCTGCCTCCTGAAGTCTTCCTACTAATAGCCAACAAGTAATAAATCACCAGGCAAACACAGAGGGTACACGCTCCCACTCACAGCCTGGGCCAGCACGACTGCATTCAGTACAGGCTCCTGAATTTCCACCACAAGTAAGAATCCCAAGGAAAATGGGATAAAACACGCTGAGTCCTGCAAACTTGTGCACCAGCTGAACTTAACCTGAACAGAGCAGCTGGGTAGAAGTGCTGTGGCACTGCGCTAGCACCTGGAAACCAGGTGAGCTGGGGTCCCCTTGTGTTTAAAGCTGTGTGTAACACTCGACAGCAGCAGGAAGAAATGTACGCCATACCGACCTGTTACTGGACCTGCTGGGACTCTTTGCCCTTTTATTTATCAGCCATAATGCAAATTAGCTGAATTTCAGTCTCCCAAACAGCATCCGTTTTCTTTTGTGCACTGCAATCATGATCCAAATCCTGTTACAGGTTGGGGTTTCACTACAGGGGCTTTCAGTTAAGGCCCGGGGATTCAGCTGTCCTCCAAACCATCTTGTAAATCACACCGAGCAGTACTGAAGCTAATGAAACTTCCGTGGCGTTAAATAATGCGAGCAAGAAGAAAAGACAGCCTTTCGGGTAAAATTAATGCTCCTGCTGACCGCCAGAGAGAATTCCAAGTAACTTTGTTTGAATCCGTTACTTTCTACTTGTGTTCTTAACAGGAAAAATAAACCAAAAACCAAAATCCCACACCTTCAATGACACAATACTGGCCGAGGTGACAGGGGTATGACAGGTGCTTTTCCCTTTGTGAAGACAAAACCACTCCAGAGACAGCAGCCCCACACACTTCTGCTTATTTCCTTCCCCTTAGCTCCGTGGTCCAAAATCTGCTAGGGACATCAGGTGCCCAACACAAGGCGCCTTGCAGAAGCCCTATTTTCTCCAAGTGCAAAACATCCACTTTTCAAAACTCAGGATCCTGAAACTGCAGCTGCTGAACGCTGCTCGGCGTTCGCATCATTCATTCTACCTGGCTGTCAAGCTGCTTAAAATCTACCGTCTACCACAGTCCATGCAATTTGGAAAAATAAAAGTCACGAATAAAAGTCAGCAAGCACATTGAGAAGGTATTCAGGTAGGATGCCCACAACCAGGGTGGACAAACCCACCGTGGTCCCCTAAAACCACATCACGTGCAGGGTTGGGTAACGAGAACTGAGATGGGACCGCGCAAACCCTCCTCATCAGGTGTTTTTAAGCAACTGTATTCACAAGTGAAAGCATTTCCTCCATACACGTTAATAGTGCCAGTGACAATACAGCAATGAAAAAATAACAGTATTTTCTTCCAAAACAACAGACAAAAGAAGCACCAGGAACTTTTCCTATTTGGATTTCCCATGCACTTGCTAAGTCAAAATAATATTGCGTGCCTAAGACATGAAATTATTGACTCCAGTAGAGTTGGGTCTCAAGGTAAGCCTTCAGTTTCAACAAAAATACATAAAACAAGTAAGAAATCTCTCTCAACCCAGAAATTTGTAGCTGTATCATTCAACTTTGGGCCTTTGCAAGGCTCATGTTCAGAAAAAGCTAATGAGGAAGCACGGATGTTTGTGCTTATCCAGCAAAACAAGCACACGCTCAACGCCAAGGCTGTGCTGCAGTCCTGTTGCCCCCAGGTTTATTCCTGAACCACGCAGAAAATGCAGAAAAGCTTAGGCATTAGTGCTAAACACATCAGAAAACCCTCAAAATTTGACTTGGGGTCTGGAGTAGAGAGGTTTCCGTGCTTATTTTTCAAACAGAAAAGGTTAACTCCTCTGTTTCTAGTAATTCACCAATACGGGACTCTTGTGGTCACTGATAATAAAATGGGAGCAATTGAGAAGAGCAACACTCCTGATACCTTAATCATAGCTGTTTGCTTCAACTTCATCTAATTCTTTCAGTCTGAATTGTTCAAAAATCATCGCCGCCACTTCCCTGATTGTTATAATTTAATGAGATAACCTCTCATAACGAGCAAACCCAATAGCAAAAACAACTCATTCATCTTTCTAGCATTTAGAGACACCTCAAGAGCTTCAAACATTTACCTCTCCTTCCCAGCAGCTGAAATGGTTTTAGGAGGATCATGGTTCATACCTCGCATTCCCTGGAGCCAGAGATGGTATACGTGCAGGGCCCAGATCCATTAACGGATACATCCATGGTCTCAGAGTTTGTTGGCTTGTAGTCCACGTAATACTCCTGTAAAGGGGAGTTCATTTGCCTTTCAGACTCTCTGGCCTTTTTCCTGCGCCTCTTCATGAGAGAGTGCTGCTGGAGCTGTTTCATGCTGGCTGGGTAGCGCTTCCACGACACGTAGATAACCAACAAAATCATGGCCACGGAAAGAAAGAGGGCCACGCTCCCCGCGATTATTTTGTGAAAGGAAACGTGCTCGTACTCTGGCTCCACTGCAGGCGTCGGGAGGTCTGCAGAAGGGCTCGGCATCACGGATGTTGGCTGATTGCTTTCAAGTTTGGAAACGGTGGGTTTAGGGATAAAGACAGGTCTCTGAGGGGTTTTGGGCGCCTGATAGGATCTCTCGGTAACCACCACCTGGATTTCAGCACAGATATTATATGTTTCCACGGCATCGCTCACTTTTTCGCCCTGGATATGTTTAGGGCCTGCACATATCATAGTGCTCTCTTTATTTCCCTTGAAATTCTTAAGCCAAGTGAACAGAGGGCAAATGCTTCGAGTACATTCCCACATATTTCCGGACAGAGTGATGGAGATGAGTGAGATCCACGTGTTGATGGTCTCCTGAGAGATGTTGGTGAGTTTGTTGGAATCCAGGTTCAGCTTTTGGAGGTTGGGGAGGCACTGGAACGTCCCGGGCTCTATCCCTGTAATGTCATTTCCTGATAAATCCAAGTTGTGCAAGGAACTCCAAGTCCACGTTAACCCTTGGCTGATAGACCGGATCCTATTCCACTGCAAGTAAATCGAGCGAAGGTTGAAGAGGCGTGGGAAGTGGGCAAAATTGATCTTAGAAAACTGGTTGTGCTCCAAATGGAGCTCCGTCAACTTCAAAAGGCCAGCGAAAGCATTACGGGATAAGCTCCGCAGGCGGTTGTAGCCCAAATCCAGAAAATCGAGGTTTCGGCAATCTTGGAAAACTCGGATGGGCACGGTCTTCAGCGAGTTAGACCGCAAATGCAAGATCAAGAGTTTACGGAGGCCCTTGAACTGCTCGGACTGCAACACCTGCAGCTTGTTGTACGAGAGGTCCAGGTTGCGGAGGTTGGGGACCGGGTGAAACGTTTTGTTGTGCAGATGGGTAATTTTGTTGGAGCTCAGAATTAATTCCTTCAGCCTGCGGATCCCCTGAAATGCATCCTCATCCACGGAGCTGATGTAATTATGGTCAAGATAAAGCCATATGAGCTGATTCAGGCCCGCAAACTGATTTGATTTCAGCTTCTGAATGCTGTTGTACCGTAACGATAAGCCTTGAGACCCTCCAGAAATATTCTGAGGGATGTCTCTGAATGCGTGAGATTCGCAGTACACAATCTTGCCATCGCATCTGCAGTTCTTGGGGCAAGCTCGCTGAGCCCCCGCAAGCATAACAAACAGCACCATAGGAAGTAGCACTAACACCACACTCATGCCTCTCAGCTGCTTAATTAAATGGAAACCTACAATATTAAAAAGAAAACAAATGTGCATTGTAAAGCTATTAAAATAAATCACCAGCAGATTACTAACGTCAATGGGGTTTCTAATAAAGCTTTAGCGAAGCGGTGGATTTGGAGGACAACCTGTTTGCATCCAGTCTTGCACTTTTTGTTGTATAAATGCCTGTCCTTTGAGTTTCTGGCTTGCCATCTCTCCTACCTGCACCATCACCAGTCCTGCTCGTGTTATTCAATTACTTTTGTGTGATTTATGATCCCTTAGAAGGACCAAGAGCCTGTTTTCTATTCGCTTTTCTCCTGTACATCATCTCTCAATGTTGCTGCTATATCCTTATCACTAGATGCTGAGGTTTTAACAATAAACATATTTGTCAAGTCACTGTGCTGAATGCTCCATAGTGCTGGAAAGGAAATGAGCCAAAGCTTCTGCTATTTACGTGGTGCTAAATATGTTCCTCAATAAAAGCAATTGCAAGTTCAATTCCTCCAAAAATTTCTGCAAGGAGTCAGAAATCTACTTATAATAAAGTTCAATCCATCTTTAAAATAGGTATTTATTGGAAAATTAAAAAGTAAAGGCTCTACTTCTTGCACTAAGTCATTTTTTTTAGACTAGGTTTAAGTTGCTTATTATTTTCACATACCTAAAATATAGAGAGATGTACAGAAAAAGTTCAAGCATAGAGGGAAGTATGCTATATAATGCTAGCATGGGACCTGAATACCAAGCTAACGTTAGACGACATTTCTTTAAAATGAGTCTTAGCCTTAACACATATTGATTTGAAGTTATCTACATGTAGCTGCAAATACCTACACATTTCCTGCTCTGGGTATACATTTATTGCATATCCTCTCTGCAAGTATACATGCAAATACTTGCATATAAACACTGCCTTAAGAGCAGCAAAACACAGAAAGTTTAAAGGGGTATATTTGGATTTCAGCTCTTCCACAGCTCTATTGATTTTAAGATTTTTGCATGTCAAAATTCTCACAGAGCACCAACGCTGTTGCATGACCACGGTGATATTTTCTACATTCCTTGAATAATTACGAAAGGGGTTGCAGGGGGCTGTCAGAAAATCCAACACACACGCACGCTTTCCTTAGCCTGCAGTGATTTGAGGGCTGATGCCTCTGTCCAGAGTTGCAATCTTGCTGGGAATTAAGATGCATTTTCCCAACAGGAAATATTTTAAGGGCTGGGATCTCCTTGATAAATAATTACTTTATTATTTGTTGCAAAACCATCCTGCTTTTTTGCTGCAGTTATTTAATCCGATTTTAAACCAATGGGCAATCTACGAAATAATTCCTAATCTAAAATGTCCCTGACTATGTGTCTCTGCCATTCACTTTAATGGTTAGATTTTTTATTTAAATCCTCATTTTTTTGCTACTGCCTATGTGCCAGCAGCAGCAGCCAGCTAGAAATATGTTCTTGCTGTTACAGACTTGGGGGCTGGGGGGAAGGAGGGAGGGAAATAAACCTGTCACACTTGAAAAAATAAGACTGGCAAATGACTGCTGGAAATCCAGCAGCAATATTAGGGGTATCTTTTCAAAGACCAAACGAGCCTTTTCAGAACCACCTATACAACAAAATCCCCCCCTCCCTTTCTGCTTCCCACATACCGCAAAGTGTTAACAGCCCTTTCTGACAGCCTGAATAATGCCGCTACAGGCTCATCGAATATGAATATAAAGCCAGGAGGAATTTGGTGTGAGCCTGCCTCATGCATGTATGCACTTCTCTGTGTG
Organism: Aythya fuligula; assembly: GCF_009819795.1. Classification (NCBI taxonomy): domain Eukaryota; kingdom Metazoa; phylum Chordata; class Aves; order Anseriformes; family Anatidae; genus Aythya; species Aythya fuligula. The sequence goes on along the minus strand of NC_045585.1, from coordinate 1,641,581 downwards.
TCTGCAGGTGTGTGGGTGGGTTGCACAGACAGCCAACGTGCTCCCCACAGCCCTGAACTCCGTGCATGCGTTTACAGATTAATCACATATAAAACCACTGCAGGAGGAAAGGTGTGTTGGGAGGGTGGGGGGGGGATACATGATCTAAAAATACAATAGCAAGTACAGTGAGTCACCTGGCAAAGGAATGCACTGCTGCTGTTTAGGCTGTTTTCCTCTCTTGAAGAGCTAATAATCCAACTGAAAAATATACCATACAGCTGCAGCTGTGCTAGCAAACAAACAAGAAAAGTTCACTTACCCATCCTTTTGTCATCAACAAATGCCCTCCTTTTCCTCTCTCCAGCTGTTTTCTTCTCTCTCTTCCCTTTTTTGCCTTCCCTTTGCCTCTCTCTTTTTCAAACCGGTCTCTTTTGCCTTAAACCAGCAGCATCTTCATGTCACAGCACGGTTGCCACTCACATCACCGCCATCCAGCGTGCATGCCAGTAACCCACACAAAGTTCCCTAGAGAGGACAAGCAAGAATTTGGGGGATGAGGAAGGGAAAGGAGAGGGAAGGGGCTGGGGGTGGGGAAGACAGGACGAAGGATGGGGGGGAGTCTGGGAGGGGGGGTAGGGAGGGACTCTAAGCTCTGAGAGCCATTGTGTAAGTCATCAGAGGAGCAGCAGCATTAAGTGGCAATCTGCAAGTCAAAGCTAAGGCTCACCGCGAAGGTAAAGCAACTTCTGGGGGAGAAAGCACAAAATCTTTGCCGGTACCTAGCATCTCTCATTCTGCTGCCTTTTGCCATCGCCAGCCACAGCGATCCATCCTCCGGCTCCCCAGCTCCCGGAGCAGGCAGGCCTCCCGGGCTGGGGGAGAGCCCAGGTTTAAAAGCTCCGCAGGCAAGGTTTCTCCATTTAGCTGGTCAGGTTTAAAGTGTTTTGTAGCTGTGCTGAGAGGCAGCTCTTGTCTAATTCAGAAGGCTTTCCAGAGAGTGATGATGCTTTGGAGCTTGTTGGTGCTAATGTTCTAGTTTGTGATACACTGAGTGCCCTCCACTGGAGAAAACAGATCACACATTAAAGGCATGAACAAGTGCTCCTGTCATTGCTATGCAGACTTTCTCCCTTCAGAAAAGAAAATTAAAGACACAGCATTGCCTTGCCCACCGCCATCCCCCCCCGGACCCCTTTGCCTTCTCCCAGATTATGAAATGTTTAGCTGGGGGATTTTCTCGCGACGGGTGTAAAACACTAAATAAAACACCTGGTCCCTGGGTAGCTGGCAACCTGATCTTTCCCTAATCCACCTGACCTGAATATTTGTCTTCAGCAAATTCTGAACTGTTTTTGTTTTCCTGCATTCAGGGGGTGAGGACAGGAACGGGGGGACGTCTGCAGATTAAAAGTGAAAGTCATGTTAAAGGAGGGGAGGGTCAGGAAATGCCCAAACTGACCCTTCACAGCAAAGAAACTTAATGGCACGCACCACATCTGACTGTGAGCATACTGAAAGCAGCTTGCTTTTCCTTTTTCAATCCAAGTGCTTTTTTTTTTTTTTTTTCTTGGTCAGAAAAACAACCAAGTTTGTGAGCACTGCAGAGCTGAGGAGGCAGAACTGTGACACCTTTTTTTCTTATAAATCCCCCTTCTCGCCAGCCCCCCCGGCTCCCAGGCAGGGACTCCTGACGCCCGTCTGGGTTTCGGCAGGCTTCAGCCCCAGCCCTTGCAGTGAGATCCGGGCTGTGCCACTTCCACGGCGTTTCACCTTCTGCTGTGCGTCTGGCAGGCTCACGGGGCTTGAATTCATTCTCTCTCGCTTCGACAGGAAGATGTCAGAGGGATTTGGAGCCAGAGCAGCACCACGGAGCCTCTCATTACCCCGTTAACCAGCAGCAGCAGTGAATATTCGCCCCGACAGAGGCCCCGCAAATGCACACGTGCTGTTTGGGGTTTCCAAGGCAGCTCGAGCATCCCAAGGCAGCTCTGTGCTGTGCCCCAGCACTTGTAACCTGGGCTCCTAAAGCTTATTTCCTCGTGCAGTCTGCTCCCTCTGTCCTGGAGTTTTGATGCCAAAATGGTGTATTTATTTATTTTTTTTTTAAATGAAGTCTGTTACGAACTGACACTGCATTATTCATTTTTTAAAAATTGCCCCCAGCATCATGCCCACTTTTTTACAGCCCGTATCGCTTGAGGTTTCTGTGCCCTTCTACTGGTTATTCCACGGTAACACAACAAAACTGAAATCCCATAAAACTCAAGGGCAGACGAGGAGCTCCTCTGTTCAGTTCCATGCGACCCTATTGCCATTATTCCAACTCACCACTGCCCAGTCCCAGCACCTTGCCCCCTGGGGGAGCAAACAGGCTGGGACACAGAATGGGCAAAGTAGTCAAACTCCATTTAAAAAATAAAAAAATAATTAAAAAAAAAATAGAAGCCAACTCTTTTTCCCCTCTGTCTGTATCCCAACTGTAACATATCAAAACTTCTGAATGAAAAATGTTTTTTGTTTGTCCTACTATGAGAATTTGTTGCTATCTACAGATCAGAGCCAGATTTGAATAAGAAAAATCTATTAATCCCTGCTTTTACTCTGAAATGGCCAGCTCTGCTCACATCTTCCTCAAACAAGGTTCGGAACTTCATTACCATAAATGATCTGAAAGGACTTTCTACAGATTTGTATTAACTGCATCTGCATTACGGTCAGTACCACTTCAGCTAACATTCATATTTATTCATGATACAATTTCCTAATAAAGGTAAAAGCTGAAGTGTGCAGCTATTATACCTCGCGTTGATAATTCTCCGGGAAGAGTCCATTTGAAACTCTGCCAGATCTCAGACCGACCTGAGGAGTGATGTCTAAAGCAACTGAGCAGATTTCCAGGGGATGTCTTTTCCTGGATTCCTGGACCCTTTGATCTCGCATGAAGCTGAAGCAGCATTGTCATAATCTGTCCTGCTGCCATGCACTTATCGAGGCTCAAAAAAAATATATTTCTACAAAAAAAAAAATAAATAATTTTAGTTTTGCAGAAGTCTTCTGATACTGTAACTGAAAATACGAATTCTGAAACAGGAAGCTTTGATATGGTAGGTAATAAAAAAAACAAGTGAGCTTTCACTCAACAACATAAGGGGGGTTGGTTGGTTGGTTTGGTTTGGTTTTTAAATCTTCTGACAAAAAAAAAAAAAAAAAAAATTTGACAAAGAAGAAAAAAGATGGGAAACTTGGAATCAATCTAAATAGATGGTTCTGGGGAAAAAAAAAAAGCAAACCTCATCAAGGAAAGGAGGATGAAAATGCCCATTTGTGGTTTTGTTCTGTTTCTTTGGAGCAGTGAGTGGAACAGGACACAATCTCAGAGAAACCTGAAATGTTCTAAGTGCTTGGCTGATCCTCGTCCAGCTGGCAAAGCCTCCTGCCACCTGACCAGGAGTTACCTAGAGAAATTATCCATACTAATAAGTTCGTGTGCCATGGGATCTATAGTTTCTCTTCCATGATAATGAACCTGTATTTGTCTAGTTAAGTTGGTGATCAATACTAACAGTTGTAATTTTATATACATATTTGTTAAGTGTGCTTGGAATTTTGGCCTTGAGCCTTCCAGCTTACCAACTTGTTTCCATGTACAAAGGCTTAAAAATTCATAGCAACAATAGATTGTATTTACATAAAGGAGCCTACGAGGTCTTTTGGCCTCTCCACGGCATCGCCAGATCCACGTCTGCAAAGCTCCCGACTCACTCAGGCAGCAAATAGTAATTTTTACTTCCCCTTGATCTACTAAGCCATTAGGGTGCATTCAAGTTGCATTTTCAAGGCTTTACAAATTCATTTAGACTTCTTGGACAGATTTAGAGATTTCAGGCAAAGAAAGAACAATTACAGTCATCCAGCCTGGCCTCCTATAAAATAGAGGACAAGAATCCTCCCAAAATACTTCTACCCCAGACCCATAATGTCTGCGACGATGTCTGTTCCATAAAGATGAGTGGCCTTTCTCTGAAAATCACAAAATACTGCAAGAACTGCCCAATTCCAATGCAGGTTGTTGCTGTGTATAACAATCCTCACTGGTGAAGCGTTTAAGAGCCAGAGCTTTTTGGAGAAATCTCTATTCAGCCTGGTCTATATTCAGGGTCTTCCCCTTACCTCTGTCTGGTGTTTACTCCGAGGGCAGGCACAGAAGCACAGCTCACCAACTGCACTCTTACATCAGCCACAGCAGGAAAGTCTTGCAGATGCCTTTGCTCCCAACACGTCCTTTTTTTATCAGGTGCTCGTGTACCCTGACGCACGTGACGTGCAGCCAAAGACACAACCCCAATACCTCCAACCAAAGAATTTTTGCTCTCTGGGCCACCCACACCAGCTGATGTGAAGTACAGACTCAGTCTCAGCTGTGGTGGTTCCAGCTTTGTCTCTGCATCTCACCCAGGAGAGCAGAGCGTGCTCCAAGCCAAGACAGCCCCTTAAACCAGCCCCTCTGTTGGATGCTCTTAAGTTTATTTTCCAAGCAGACATTCTCACAGGCACACCAACTTCAGCAGGATGCATTTCCTCTTCATTTAATTAAGGTTTTATTTGTCTTTCCTCAGACATCTAGTAACTACTTTTATTTATAAATTTATCTGATTAATGACGAATGTCTAATCTCAGCTTTAATTACTTTTGAAGCAGTCAAGAGCCTTAGGAAATCCAATCCAGCCATAAAGAGGCAGCCAGCAATACCAAACTTTCATACTCTACAATTAACTACAACATAACTCCTCAAACGGAAGCCCTGCTTTGCTATCCAAATGCCAAATGCCAATCCCTTAGTTTACACCTCTAATAAATAGTTTATAGGGTCACAAATCGGAACGGGATTTATGGGCAGGATGATAAAGCCAGAAGATACTGAAGATGCTTCCTGCTGCCAGCACTTGGGAGACCAAAAGGCGGTTGAAGCTACAGCAGTCTGACCACCATCCACGTTAGCTGGGCTGTAGCACGCTGAACAAAGCAGAAAGGAAAATGCTGACAGTGCTAAGAGAGGTAGAAGCCTGTTCTTGGAAGAGAGCAGGAAACTAGAACACGAAACCTTCCCAACGGTCTGATTCCAGAGAAGAAAAGGAACCGAAGTAGATGTACAGTCTCACCTCCTTCCTTCTGAGAGGAATTATCACGATGACTTAATATGCTGTAATATCTTGGCTGGAGGACACATCCTGCCCAGCGTGACCCCAGCACACAGGATCAGCACATGCCGGTGGTATGCAGCGTGGGGTTCTGCCCCTTTGGTTGCCCTCTGGTTAAATGTCATTTCACGTTGCAAAAGCTTTTTTTTTTTTTTTTTTTTTTTTTTTTTTTTTTTTTTTTTTTTAATTCACCTTGCTGTTATTTGCCAAATCACAATACATCAAGGAATTGATTGAGCAGCGAGGAGATAATCAGCGAGGAGCATCCGAGGCACGACAGCAACTCGCACGGCACCTTTGCAACTGTCTGCAAAGGGAACAGCTCGCCTAGGAAAGAATTAACATGCACACACACACCAAACACAGAGCAACTAAATGCGACACAAAACCATGCTGATGAGCTCCTTGAGATTAAACTACTTCTGCTTCTCCCTTTGTTGGACGTGGTTGCAATAAACTGGGTCCCCCCAGCCCTGTGCTGGTCATTAACATGTATTTAATGCTCCAAGCCAGAGCAGTGGGGTTTTTGCCCTTGGAAAAGAGTCAGATTAAGGCAAAATCTGCAGTAGGGGCAGGCTAATCTGTTAATGGTGATGCATCCTAAAGCTGAAATGGGGTTTTATGGCATTACATAGGGCACAATAGTGAATTTGCTCACAGAACACTTTTTCTGCCATCAAGGTGGCTGCGATCAAAAGGTCTCCCAGAGCTTTGCATTTTAGGACTTATTCTAGGTCAAGAGCACTCAACAGAATGATTTTATAATTGGCATCTTCTATTTTATTAAAGAGAGTGTTTTTTTTTCCAGTGCTCATTATCCCTTCCTGTCCTTTTGGAATATTTACATTTGAAATTTCTGCTCCAAAAAACAAGACAATGGCTTTGTCTTTTATCAGTATTTCTACGCATTTTTGTCTTCCTTCAACAGTCATTTAAAATACTGCCTTTGTACAAGGGAAGATTTACAAAGTTTTGAAGGCATAATCAAAGAAGAAAAAAGAATCTCTCTTCGATCTGTGCTGGAGAGCAGCCTAGAAAACCTAGAAGATCTACTTAGGTGAACCCTTATATGAATATTTTGTAGAAGTTTTATTTAACAAACAAACACAAATTTAATCTGCCTCTGAAATTGTGTGTATTGCTAGGGACTTCGGAATATACAGCCTTTAATATCTGCCTTCTCTCACTGATAGACAAGGCTATAATCACGTACTAAGAGATGCATTTTTTTCTTCAGTAAGCTATTAGAAAATAAATTAAATAAAATACCCTACCCCTCAACTGTATCAATTTGATTAGGAGTCTATGAAGCCTTCTTTGAAAACTCCTACAGCTTCTAAAAATACTACAGTGGCTGAAAGAATTAATCACTAAATACAGCCAAGAAACAAAGCCTCTGCTTTTGAGCAGCACTCGTCAGAGCAGTCTGGGATCTTCATATGGTTTTGAAGCCCAGGCCACCTGGGAGAGCTTCGTGCTTCCCTCCTGTGCTACCAGCACAAGCTGGGCAGTTTTCCCTGTTCCAGTGCAACAAATACGTACGTGGAATTGAAAAGACAGTTTCCTGGTGATAAATGTTCACCAGAGGGATACCTGACCTCTTTTCGTCAACTGAGAAAAATGGCTAAGGCATTACCAATGGGAAAAACAATAAATAAATAAAAACAACCACCTAACAAAGACCACAAGTAATTCAGCAAGAGAAATCCTAGTTTTGGAAAAAAAAAAAAAAAAAGAGTAATTCTTATGTTGCTTGGAAAATACCCACAACCCCAGATGCCCAAAACTTTCAGACGGTTCTCTTTCATTTTAGTCCTTCGCTGAAAAGCGATTATGCTTTTTAAACTAGCCAGGTTTTGGTCTATGGGACATAATAAACGATCAACAGAAAATAGACAGCATTTTAAGATTATAAAAAAGGAAGATTTTCTTTAAAAATACTTCCCATTAACATCCTGCGACGGACAGCAAGGGTCTCACTGTTCTTGTTGCTGTACCACTGTAATTTTGGTATAAGGAACCAGGAATAATCTCACACGTGAAAATCAACTTTTAATCATATTTCTCTATTTCTCCATAATACACTGCACCACGCTGGTAAGCACATTTAAGATTTTCCTGCAGTTTCTCATAACTGCAGCCAATTGAGTAAAATTAAACTCTACTTAGGATTAGCCAGATAAAATGCTCGGGAGCTGCAGAAAACAGCAGCGTTGGTGCAAGGGAGGAACACGCAGCTGCTGAGCTCTTGTCTACTAAAGACGACAGCAAAGCACTGGTCCACCACTGCTGAATGCTTTGAGCACTTTTGGTGGACCACTCTTGTCAAGCAGCTGGGTTTTGGCAGCAATTGGAGTGGGCATTTAAGTCAGGTTTCATTCCAGCTTTTTCAAAGTGTTTCATTAAAACAGATAGGATTTAAATAAATGAATTCATCCCAAAGGACATCTGGACATCTGTTAGTACCAAAGTAAATTTCTGTTTAGCTGAATCCTCAGGCTTTATCTATCAGATGGATAATCTTCGACATTTATATTCCCTCGCCATTCCCAGCCCCCCATCGTTTGGCACCTGCCAATCTTGGATGTAGGTTCTGGAAAGAGCCCTGCCCATTGCAGGACTATTTATCTGGACCTTGAAAGAGAATAACGGCCCAAATCCTAGAAGGTAACCTTCTAAACCCCAAAAAGTCAGCAATTTTTAAATGCAAGCAGATCCCTCAGAGCTGACTTGTACCACGCCTGGCCCAGCCACTGCAGAAGCCACCAAACTGCCTCAGACTAGTATATTTATCAGAGAAGCAGTAAATATTCAGTCTGAAAGGTATCAAAAATATAAAATTGTTAGTGGAACATTTCTCTCCCCCACTTAGATGGCACTTACTAAATTCAAGATGATGCTGGAGCATGTAATAACATGTCATTTACCCACATCTCATTCCTCTTTTCCACGCTGTGTTTAAGGTCATCATTTCTACTGAAAATGATCCTTGAGTTAGTTAATTGAATAAAAGTAATTCAGATCTGGCAATTGTTAATAAATTTGAAGTCCTGTGATTTGGTTAATCTTTGGGACCATCAAGAGGCTAAGAAGTCACTTGTCTTTATCTCTAATGTTATTAAAGATGGAAACATCTACACTTTGCAGTATGAGGTTGCTGCATTAATGTGCAGTCATTTATGTTTCAAAGTGCAAAATGAGAGTGTTGGCATTCAGGAACGGCAGACGTGACGATTTTTAAATCAAGACAAGATTTACTAAACATGTCCATAACATTGTAACCGAGTCCATTTCAGGCCACAGAGGGGACATTTCACATTCCTCTGGAAGACTTACCCAAGCACGTTAATCAATGGCCATTCATGCAACCGCCTTTCAGAGGGATTTTTTTTGCTTCTTTGTTCCAATGGGGTAGAAGAGGAGGGTTGGAGCTGATGACAAGAAATCTGCAAAGACAAGGCCCCAATGGATAAACACAGTCAACCTCAGAACAAGGTTAATAAAAATAGGGGGAGCAAGGAGGAGAGCGCAAGTTCAAAGCCTTTAAGTCAGCCATGCACTCCAAATGAGATTTCTTTGCAATTAAATGATCAGTCTCAGAGTCTACTCCCCTGCAGTCTTAATCTATGGGTTTTCTTTCTGATGACCTAATATTTGTTTGTTTGTTTAATCTAATTGAATGAAATCATTTATCATCTGTGGTATAAACATCTCACCAAAACTCTTTACTGCAATCCAAATAAACTTCCCTCCTTTGTCTAATTTTACCATGTACTTTATTTCTAAGCTCAGTCTAAAAATGAGTATCCTTTACAGCAACACTATTTGGGAAGTTTATAAAGAGTTAATATGATGTTACTACATATGTTAATACTCTTAATTGGCAGTTGCAGTCCTACCTATGATTTATAATGATGTTTTAACCATCTCTAACACCTACAAACCATGCATGCAATTGCTATTAAGCATTTGTTAGCCCTGCATAAATTACATACAACTACAGTCTTAATATGAAATATGATCAGTTTCCCTCTAAAGGTGCAATTTTCATTCTACATTCTTCTTCTATACACGGCACATGGAAAGTGCTTAAGTGCAGCAAAGTGCTGTTTTGTAGCAGGAAAAACAACACTATGAATCTGAAGAAGTGCAAATTCCAAGAAACAGCTCAATGACAAGCACAGAGCGGGGAGTGGGAAAGACAGAAATAGGGAAAGGTTTCTTGATAACATCTCTGCAGTTTTCCTAAGGCTAAGAAGAGACCATAAGAAAATACTATGTCATTACTTTTTGTCGTCCTCTTCTATTTTAAAAGCCCCAAATTATCCAGGCAAAATAAATACATAAATAAATAAAATTCTCCAGCCAGCAGCACCACAACTGGCTAGCTGCAATACAGACTTCCACGTTGTCCTACCGGCATCCTTTACTTCAGGAAATGAGCGCTGGGAAGATCATTCCACCTCCAATGCACAAATCAAACTGTTGGCAGAGCTCGTGAAAAGGTCAATGAGACTGCTTACAGCAGAGCCAGGTGTGATGGTGCTTCAGCAACACGTGCGTTTGTCCAGGAGACGCTGAAGGAGGATGACCAACTGATTTCCATACTAAGCATCAGACTGCCACTAGCCAAGCCTGGCTGGAATCGGAGCAGCCTGGACCCAAACCAATGACCTCCTTTAAACGACTATGTCGATGCAATCCCCAAGTGCTATTGAGGCAGAGAGATATTTAATTAAAATATCAAGAATAAGAGACTCTTCCAGCTGGACAATTATTCAACACAGGACTGACTGTGCACTTCATTAAGAGATTGTTACCAGGATGAGACACGTCCATGTTATTGGAAATTGCACCTTTAGCAAATTTCTTCCCAGCTCTGGGATTTGGTGAGAAGTGGTTGCTGGAACTGCCCACTGAAGGGAATCTCGCTCCACGTTTGGAGTCCAACGAAGCTCCTGAATGGAGGATTTTGTCATGGGTGCATCGTTTGCTTCCAAATATACAAAGTATTTTGCATACTAAAATGTTTACATTTCCCAGCACAGAGCAGAAAAGGAAAATGCTGTTGATGCTCTCAGCATGGAACACCAGTGCACAAAGCCTGCTCCAATAACATCTTGCACAGACACCTGGAATCTTGTACTTTTCCTAAAATGCCACATTTTACTCTCTTTGGTCCCAACTACACCACCACCCCATCAGACACGCTTTCAAACTACTTAGCATTATCCCCGATGGAAGTTATTGACACCTTCAATTAGCCTGTCTGGATTTCATGTAAATATCTTCAAGTCATTTCTTTTCAGATGAGCCTGGAAATTCTACAGGCTACAAATGTGTACAAATGCTCTAAGCTAATCTGGCGCATTTTGAAAGAGACAGATGTGTTCACACTCGATGCAGACTAGGTGACGTACGCACACAGATAAACAGGAGTCTATGTATGGAAACGGGCACGTGTATTTTATGAACTAGATTGCACATCGAATTTTGCTCAACGTACTTTGCACGATGCCACTGAAATGAGCATGACTGCAGACATCTGTATGAAGTTAATTGGCAAGTCTTTCAAAACATGACTTTACAAGCAAAAACAGTAATTATGGGGGCCTGATTTAGTGATTTCTAAGGTACCTATATTGAGTTTTAACATGAGTCTTAAATGAGTGCCATTTAAGAACATGATGGAAATTCAACCCTACTTGCCTAAAATATTTTAGGAGAGTTTCCTGGAAAGCAGAGCATTGGGGTGGGTACAGTGGCAGGTGCAGGAGGACAGACATTGAGGGGGTTTGCATGCATGCATTTCAGTTCTCCAAAGGAATCAACCTGTCTCTTTACTACATTTTAACTCATGGTGGGCATTTTTGTAGGGCTAAGTCTTCAGTACAGAGATACGTGACCCAGCCAATAGTAACAATTCAAATCACAGGATAAAACACTATGAACTCAAGGGAGGTTTTTAGGCAAATGAGAACGTGTTTCACCATATCAGCTTGGACAGGACTGCCTTACTTCTGTTAGTTTTCAAGTCCAGAGGAATGATTTGGTGGTAAGGCCAACTTTGAATTGGAATAGCCAGGCTGCTTTCAATTCCCTTCTTTTAATCTGGCCTCATCCACAATGGCTGATACAGAGACAGGAATCAGAAATCAAATGCTGCTAATAAAGCTAGCATGAATCTTTGTTTCAAGGGCTACTGAACTCAGACCTTGGCTTTTCCTTCCCCCCTCTCTCCCCACTGCTAGTAAACTATGAATAAATTAGCAATTGGAGTGTAATGGCTGGAGCAACTTCATTAATATACTGTCATCCTGCGCAGAGGTACAACTTCTGACATTGAGACTCTAATGTCCTGTGAATTATTGATGGAAATATATACATTCAAGTTCCCATCTTCAACTCTTCATATGTGAAGCATTTGATCGTCAATATTTGGCTGGTACATTAAAACCAGCATGCAATAAAACCCTTTCTGGATTCCTCAATGTTCTTCCACACTTGTCTCAGTTTACCATGAACTTATTTTAGCGTAGCACATGCAACCAGCAACACTGTTCCCCTAGCTGTATGCACGGAGCCACATACACAGGTAAGAAAAAAGAGAACTTAACCAAGCAAAGGTACAGAGGGAAGATGACTGTCTCCCCATTTAACAGATCAAGAACTGAGACTTCAAAGGACTGACATGCCCAAAGCCTCACAAAATGTCTCTTTGATGCATAAAATGACTTTGAACAGAACCTGCACCTTTTCATATTCCACCCATGGCTTACCCATGACCACCTTTCTTGTCAGCCAGGCAAGCGCCTAAGTATAAAAACCCTCCAGGATGCAGTCACGTCCCCTAATCGTGGACCACATTAAATACTGTGGATTTAAGAGCCATGTTAACCATGAGCCACTGAAAAAAACGAGGCACACAGTGATAAGAGAAGAGGTAACGGACACAAGTTAAGACACAGGAAATGTTTTCATGGGATGATTGCTCACAGAGTTTGTGGAATCTCTACCATCAGAAATATTCAAAATGGGACTGGATGCAGGCTAAAGGAACCTGACCTAGTTGAACTGCTTCAAACAGAAGCGTTTGGAATATGGATGGCCAGAGGTCCCTTCCCACATCAATTATTCTATGAAAGGAAAATAAGCACCTGGAAATTTAAGGGTGAATTAGATACATACCTTAATGCTTTCATATAACTCTATCAGGCACCACTCTGTGTTTTCAGTGAGGAAACAAATCTGTAAATCACGACCGAATTTCTCCATGTGACGCCCTCATATGAAAGGATAGGTTTTCAAATGTGGAGTACCTCAAACTGGAACCTGAAATGCAAAAAGAAAGCTCTCAGCACTCAATAAGCTTAATTCATCCAGAAATCTGAATGACGGGAGAGGCAAATAAACAGCAGATGAACTCTTCAGAAACAATACACAGCTAATTCTCAGTTAAATGAAAGATTCCAACTGATTTTAATTGAATATTTTATTGGATTTCTATTTGAGTGTATTCAAAATAAGAAGTCTCCCCAAATTGGATTTTTTCTTTGATCAGCCTTGATTCCATCTGACATACACAACCTGGAATACCCAATCCATTAATCCTCGCTACAGTTTCCAGTTCTTGAGGAGCTCACAAAGGCTTTCTCTCGCTTGCTGCCCTTTTTTATACTCTTCAAACCCTGTTCATAGGGAGTTTCCAATCTACAGAGAAGATTCATGACTTATATGACCAAACTCCATTGACATTAGCATCTTTTTTTTTTTTTTTTTTCCCCACAATATGACTAATAGTAGGAAAAGACTGGCCTCCATCTAACTGTATATTGAAATTCTAGACAGGCCACAGGAGTACGCACACATCACTGACAGTGTGTGGGACTGCCCTTAAAAGACAAGAGATATGGGCAGGTGACGAGGGAAGATTTGCAGAAGACCTGGCTCCTACAAGCCCACTCTAACCCCCTGCTCAGGTCCTGCTGTGGGTGCAGGGACCCGAATGGAGGCATCTATCAGCCTTCTCCCACAGCTGCACTTCTAAATGCCAGCCGTAGTACCAAATCTGTTTCTTCTAAGCATCTGGAATCTGAGTAAAGGTAATTTCCTTTCTTAGCCCTCAATTAAGGCATGAAAGACTGAGAATGGCAGCCGGTAGCTGTTCCCCTTCTGAAAACTTTAGTAGAAGGCACTGGGATCCTGCAGCTGCTGCTGGTCATTTTCCCTGCATCATTAACTTCTCTTCCCCTCTCATGCGGTGGAGTGGGATCACAGCTGAAGGGTTCAGTCAGATCAGAACTTTCTGATCTTGCTCTCTCTGTCCCTATTGATGTCACCATGGCAGGTACACCTGCTGATCAAAGCTAACAAGCGCGTGGCTCCAACATCACCAATTTGCTCCCATTCACAGCGCTCAGAGGTGTCCTACTGGAGGCTTTCCTGGCTAGGATGAACGATGTTACTCATTTTACTCACAGACTACAGCACAGCCTTGAGGTTTCAACCCAATGCAAAGCCTCCCTGAGGATACCCAAGCTCCACAGTACCTTCTCTGTACTTTGCTGTTTATCTGACTGAAGTACAGTGTTATTTACTGTTTCCATTGCGATGGCATTTAGAAGTCACTGTGATGGGCATGGGTACAAATTGCTGTCCAGACAGATGAAAAGACAGCATCGTCCAAGGAGCTAAACTGCAAACAAAACGCTGAGGGGGATGGGAACAGACAACTGTGTTCTGACCACATAAAAGCAGGAAACAGAACTGATTGGCACAATGGCAAGAGAAAAATATCATCTTTTTGTGCTTTATGTGGGAAGGAAAAAAAAATGAAAGGAGTTTCAGGACAAACAAGGAATCATTCTTAAAAAAAATACAAATCTCAACTCAGGGATTCACTTGGAAAAACATCATTCAGCAGGTTGTGGAAATATATCTTTCATGTTCTGCCTTATTTAACAGTACTAACTACTGCAACTTATTGCCACAGGATCTCATTAACCTATGAATCAAGATTTTTTTTTTTTTTTTTTAAAACACAACTTTACAGTGATTACCCATGCCTTCAAATTAATAAGGAGAAAAGCAATATTCAAGTATTTCAAAAGAGGGCTAAATCTTCTTATGTACATCAACATTTTATTAATGGGTGCTGGAGGGAATATTTCCTGGTGGAGAAATCATCCTTTACCTACTGCAGCACCGAGTACACCTTGTCCTGAAGGAGGAGTTGGGAAGAAGAATATGGGAACAACTGGATCATTTGTGTCAGGCACAGGGGACATAGTGTTTGACACCCTTCCAGGGCATTATGTTACAGAGGCAAAACATTCTGGCGTCAGTAGTCTTCCTCTGAGACTGCTCCACACAAAGCTAGAGCACACAGCTTGTACGTGGGTGGCCCCAGCACCCTGCTCTGGGTGTCCCGGCTTCAGCAGGGGCTCGGACCAGGCGGCCCCAGAGCTGCCTCCCAGCCCTAACCATGCAAGTTGTATAAGACAAAGCTTCTTGCAAATTGCCTTCTGAAAAACTTGCTTAACTCAAATCCTTAAGTCACTGTGAATGGGGAGGTGAAAAAAAGGCCTGGAAGCTCTGGGGGCGGGCATGAAGTGGGGAAGACATACCGAGTGCACCAACAGGAAAACTTTACCTTGTTGCTCCTCACTACCACAGTTCTTACCAGTGAGGTTAAAGCTTTGTCCACAGCACACTCTCCAGCCGCTGAGCATCCTTAAACATGACGGACACCAAGGGCACTCAGCACATCTCACAACCAAGCCTTTCTTCCCCGGAGCAGTTACCAAAGGAGCTTCTTGCACAAGCACCGATTACCCTTGAAATAAACAAGCAAACACATTACCAAAGAGACTTAATGTCGCAGTTTTAGAGCTTAGAGACAATTTACAATCCTGCAGTAGCACACGGATGTTTTCAGAACAAAACTGAAATTAAACCTTAAGGTTGATTTACAGAACCAGGAAGCTGAATTTCTGAATGCTGCTGTCACGCATGAGACAACTCAGGCCACGTTCAGGCTTGAGTTATACAGGAGTAAATCTGAGCAGCAGACAATCCTCCCCACCCCATGTCTGCGAAAAAAGCTGTGGAAAACCTCTCTCTGTTTAGTAATAACTCCACCTCTATCACCACAGGCCTTCCAGCATCTCTCCCTCTCATTGCTAAGGGCAGTGGCACAAAGATGGGATCTTCTGAGCTTAGCTGCTCATTCCCACCTGGAATTCTGTGGGTTTGCCATCGAAGCCATGGCGGCATCAAGCGCTGCATCACACATGGGATTATTCTTCTGGGGAGCCCTGTGGCTCTCATCTGTTTTATTTACGACGTTTCTGGTAAAGCCTTCTTAGAGATCCGGAACTGTATGAAACAAATAACAGGGTATGTGCTCTAAGCTGTTATCTGGAGCTCGCAGCAAGGCTACCTACTGATTTGACCCTACCATTTTTTTCCTGAGTTAGGCAATTTGGGCTTTGTACAGCTGCTTGGACACGCGACCCATTTCAACCATCAGCAGCTGCTGGCAGGCTTTCAGTAGGTGACACGTTTTTAATACATCTGCTATTCTGTTAGCAGAAACCCAAACCACTTACAAAGCTAACAAGTACAGACAAACAGGGATGAAGCTACTTGAAAAGTAAAACATTAGCCAAAAAAAAAAAAAAAAAAAAAAGGAGTCTTAAAGCACCAGCAATGCACACCCCCTTTATCTACATGGTTGTCAAAGGAAATGCTGTTATTCAAAGTGGCGGGTAATTGTCTGAATGTTTTCATCCTCCAGGACTTAAGACTGCACTGAACCACAAAGCCTTGCTTGTAGAGAAATGTATTGTAGTTGAAAAATACCGTCCCTTTAGTATTCTGCTGCGTGTACTCGTTTTGAGTAAAAGCAAGCAATCACGCAGTCTAGGAGACTGTCACTGATGAACCCTGAAATAGCCATTTAGCAGAAACCACAAGCAAAAGCAAAAATAAAGGTCATTTATTTAATTCTGAAATTTACCTCACTCCTTGCATTGTACTAAATACGCTATTAAGGATGGAAATTAATTGAAGTGGATGCACATCCAGCCAACCAGGGGAAAAAAAAAAAAAAAAAACACCTTTTATTTGCTTCTAACCTTTCTTATTTTCATGACAATGTCTGCATTTTCTCTCTTTAAAACACAAACAAGTCAATGTAAGCATGGCTGGAAGGCTAAGATGATTATGGGATAATTCGTGTTTGCAAGACCAAACAAAATCAATTGCAATTGTTTAGGAACCAAGCACATTAAATGGTGGTGAAAAGATATTTGCTGGACTCTGACAACATGGCTTTTTTAAATCCCAACAATGAGAAGGGATAGACTGACAAAAACCCTTAGGAACTGGTTCAGAAATGTGCACGCTATCCTATCTGCAGCGGTAATGCAGGGAGTCATCTGTATCTGCTGCAGCTGAAATACAAGTGGATCTTGACAATATTTAAACAAAAAAGTCCCAGTTCCTCCCCAAAAAATTGTGTGAGAGATTGCCTGACTCAGGATGTCAATTTAATTCCCTGCTATTCCAGATTAAACACAGAATTACTCAATTAACTTCAGATTAATTATGCCTCTTGGGTAAACGTGCTACCTGTCATCTGGGCTAGCACAAGGCATTGAGTCACAGGGTATCAGATCGAACCCCTCTCACCCTGACCAGAGGACCTCTTGTCGCTGATCAAACCCTTTATCTGCATTTTTAACCAACTTCCTCTGCTGACGGGGTGCTCATGAACTGGGGTCACACATGTCCTAGGAGAAAAACTCCCCTCGGGTACTTCGTTATTTATTTTATGTTCCCAGGGGTTTCTGCTGCATGTACAGAAAACACTGACTCTGCCCTCAAGTTTGTAAAGCAAACAGATACAAACTTGCTGCTGCACTTTATTTTTTTTTTTTTAAATAAGAGCTGCTGGTTCTTAATGGGCTCTCAAGTAATGTGTCTTGGTTTAATTATTTATGACGATGCTTGATGGTCTCATTACTAGGTCATACATGACCTCTGGGTAGTGTCTTCATCCTTCCAGATTAATAAGTTATTGTGACACAAATAACTTTGGCAATTACTTCTTCTTTAGTGCCAGAGAGATATGTATTTTTTGCTCAGGAAAAAGGTCGATTTTAACAAACACAAATGTCCTTTTAAAACAGACAGTAGCTTCACACTCGAGAGGCCAATTATTCATTCTTTATTCATTTTTTTTTTTTAATCCCAGCTCCTGCTTTCTATGACTTGGGCGAGTTGTGAGGGTTATCTTGAGCAAGATCCTTTAGATAATCTGCACAAAAAGCCTAAGGAATCCTTTAACTCTTTGTCAAACTGTTGTAAACTCTGTGCAGTGTCAGGAAGCACCCCTTTTTAAGGTGCTGATTTTTAGTCAAACTTAAAAATTAGTATCTTCCAGTATTTATCTTCAGAACTCCTTCATAGTATTGAATTACCCACTCTTTAAGGACAGCTAGATTACAGAATATCTGCAGTGACAAACTGGAAATGACAAACTACTGCAGGAAAAGAAAAAACAACCACTCAAAACACAAATTAAGAAAAGTCAAAGTGTAGATCCAACTCTGCTTTAATGCAGATCAAACTCTGCATTATTTCAGTGCAGAAACACTAAACAATATTACATACGTATGTAAGTATTTAGTTCCTCCAGTAGTTATCTAAATAATGCAAGGTGGGTTTCTACTGAAGCTGAACGGAGACAGTAGAGTGGAGGATTCCAAAATTAGCTTCTGAAACAAACCATTTTTTATTTTTTTTTTTTCCCTGGTGGTAAGACCATGTTTTGAATTGAGATTTTTCACTTGACAATTTTCAGCTGACACAACCACTGCCCCTCGGCAAAGGAAAGGATACTCCTGGCCGTGTCCTCTGAAGAGCAGAGACATCTCCCTGGGGTGCTGCATTATTTAGGCACAGGGCATATTCATCAGAGGGCTGACAAAGAGGGATATTCTCTGTGAATTATTTTCAGAGATTACTTTCAGCATCTGATCATCCCCTTTTGTGTCTTTGATTTTCCTTCTCAGAAGCAAACTGCAATTGGCAGGTTTCATGTTTAACAGTGATGAGTTCCTTCATCCTCTGAGCCTGACTTTGCAGGGCTGTCTCATCTGTCCCCTGCAGGACTGAATTTCAGGGCGATCCTTTTCATGCAGGGCAAGCTCTTGATGCATCAAGCAACAATGCTCAAGATCATTCTAAGAAAAGCATTCACGGAAAGGAAGCGGAGCTGCATTCCCAGGCAGCCGGCAGAACTTCTCATCTACTCAAAGGACAGAGGTCAAGGAAAAAAAAAAAAAAAAAAATCTTTAAAAACACGTCTTTAGTCTGACTTTTCCCATCTCTGGCCAAGAGCTCTAAGGCAGGAAGGAGGTGGTTATTTAGCTGGAGTGCTTGAGGCTTCACCTACCCCAGGCACCTCTGAAAATCTCACTCATCGCTTTCCTTTGGTGCTAGTTCCCATTCCTGTGGTTGTTTCTCTATCTATAGAAGCCCACCATTTGGAGTTAAATTCTCACCTAGCATGAGATTACACTCAGCAAAAAATGCCTTCAGGGGGGAAAAAAGCACAAATCCACTAGAAGAAAGACATTCCATAACCGTGTCAACATACAGTTGTGATTATGAATGCGCTAAAATGCTGACCACCCACACTGGTCTGGGAAAAAAACCAACAATAACGATGAAAAAACATCAAACCACCACCACCACACAAACCAGCTTGGGAAAACCCACCAAAAGCATTCAGCAGATTGGGGTGAGCCTAGAAATGTGGTTTCTATTTCTGTCCGCATTTTGCCAAGTTCCCTCCCCTACCTGTTCTCACCTTTCGTCCTACTGAAGCAAGGCTTTTCTCAACCAGTTATGCTGATTTATGCTGTGCCAGCAGCTAAGCACATGGAGCACAAATCACATCCAGAGAATCCCCAGGAGATGTTCCCTATTGAAAAGGAACTGGCACGAGACACCCATGATGCTTGCTGACTTCTGTTGAGGCTGGTTTATCAATAACAACCTTTGAATTTTAGGCAAAGCACACGCAGAAGTATGCTGAGAAGTGTTTAACACGGCTCTTCTCACCGGTGCTTGCTTGGTAATGGCATGTTCCTTGGGGAGCTGAGCACAAAACCCCACAGGAATCCCCGCAAGCTCTTCCATGGTGAGCAGCATCTAGCAAGTTAATAAGGTTTTCTCACATTTATAAAAATAGGTGTTTACCAATTGTGAAATACTTCTGAAAAGGCTGCCTTGGTCTATTATTTAAGATTACAGATGCTGCAAAACCAACAACACGTCAGGAAATATATTTTGTTAATGTGTTTATTTACCTGAGAGACTGGAAGTGCCCCCTCAAGACCATGTCAGGTCTTAAAAGTTTTTATTAAAATCAAACATAAAACCTTGTCGTTATACTCATCATCTAGTCAAGCACTTAAATGGCTCCTGGGGGGGGGGCTGCTCTAGCCTGTCCTACACTTCATACCATAAATTCAGCAGAAATGGTCCAGAGACTTGCTTTTTTCTCCACTTTTAATTAACAGGGGGTGGGTGAGTGGGTGAGTGTTGCACTCGGTTTACACAGCTGCCCAAAACACATGCCAACATAGCAGCTAAAATTAACCAGTTGTCAAAACTAGTTATTGTCTCGAAGAAGAATAAAAACAAGAGTGAGATTCTAGAAGAAAAAAGGAAAAAGAGCATGAAACAACAAAGCTCTTCTCCTCCCCTTTCCAAACTAATTTAAAAAGCTGATCTGAAGCACAAGACCCTGGTGTTGGAGTCCTTCCTCTCCCTGATTTTCACAAGGCAGATGTGATGACAGGGGTGGGTGGCACAGCACCAGTCATTTCCAGGGTTTCCTTGCTCCCATCCCATTGACCAGTTAAAAAAAAAAAATCAGCACACGTCTTGGATGAGGACTCAGGAGCAAAAGTAAGTTCAACTGGGGAATAACTGTTAGATGAAAACCCCTGGTTTGGAGGTCTGGGGAACTGGAACACCCTCTGTAATGTTCTCCATATTATCTCCAAATCACAAGTGTTTTTGCAAAATGTGCTTCAGCTCTTTAATTTTCCAACAGTAATGATGAAAAATTCCTTTCAGACTTTCAACTTGACGATCGCAGATCAATCCCTCAAAACTCCAAGGCTATGACTTGCATCCCTTCAGATATGTTTCCATTAAAATGTAGTTTCCTGGAGGATTAACAACACGTACAGCTCATCTAACAGCTACATCACCTCATACATACCAGAGAGAGAGATGTGAAGAAAATGGATACCTGGGTTCCAACTCCATCAAAGATTAGTAGGACTTGCCAAACCGAGTCCCTGCTCACTTCTGTCTTAGCTATATCAAAAAGGGATATATGCATTTGAAATGTGCTTCTCATTTGAAAAGATACTGTAAAAACGTACCTGGGTTCGTCTTGTTACTGCCACTGACATAAAACTTGTCAAAAGGGCCATCCTGCACAGGCAGCTTGGGGCCTTCTCTCAGGAGCACGTCACAACAACCAGATGACGCCGTGATTTACTTGACACGCAGTCTGCCTCCCTGTAGATTTTCAACTCGTAATAACGGCCCGCTTGCGTTCAGAAAAATCCGATGTTTGTCGAAAGGTTCTGCATATCGCTTCCATTTAGACCTCGATTCAGCAAAGCGTTTCAAATACGCTTACCTTTAACACATGGCTAAACCCCACTGAAGCCCTTCATACACACTGAAGTGCTTTACTGAAGAGGACTTTTGAGTACATTTGCAAAGCAGAGATACAAGGTGGGCACTAAATGGGTCTAACTTTCTCCAGCACCACAGAATTACTCAGTCTGCTGTTGTAAGCACAGCCAATTCCTCATTACACCATGACATAGAGGAAGTCTGGCTTCCAAAACCAAACCCACACCAACCCAACTATTTTCTCAAGCTCTGGGGGAAGCCTCTGCTCGTTGGTAAAATACAAGAGACAACACACAGCCGAGGGATATTTTCTTCCCATCCTGCCCAACCGCTGGTGTAAGTTTTCTCAGGGCACAGCTGACACCCCCCCAAGAAAAATAGAGCAGGGAGACACTCGAGCCACATCAGCCACAAACTAATCCCTGCCAGAACTCAAAGCAACAGAGTCGTGTCAGCACAACACTGTGTCTAGATTAATTAGCTTTGCTGAGAGGCTGAGCTAATTAGCCCGCGCACTGCCCTACTACCCACTATATTGCTTTTAGACAAATCAGCCTGCTCTAACCTGCTTTCCACGATGCGGATACAACCTAGAAGACATATCCCCTACCAGAGTTTGAAGCTAACATGGTAAGAAAATTGTACGAGGGGCTTCGCAGAGTGACCTTTTCCATGCTTACAGGACAATGATTACTACATCCCAATCAGCAGGGACAAACAGGAACAAAATGTCCTTGCAATAACGAATGCAGCGGATAATAACAGCATTGATTCCAGCAGGAAATATTAATTCAGGACATTCAGATTTCAGCCATTTTTAGCACACCCTCCTCTCTCACCCTCACCTCTGCTATCTCCCCGACTGTTCGTGCTGCTTAGCCCGGGTGTTCTTTGCAAGTCTCAGCGCTGCTTTGCAGGACAGATGAAAGGTTCATTTACATGCCTGTAGCAGCTGTAGTGGAATTAATATTGGTCTCATTATCTTAGCTTAGGATGTACAAGCCACCGGTTTTGCAATGCATACTGATGCAATAAAGAGGGGAAGAAGGAAAAGAAGGCTGGCTATTTTCACTACAAATGATTTTGTAAGATAAAGCAAAGAGTCGAGGAAATCCTAGAAAGGAGAGAGTTAATATGGAGTAAAACCCCAAATGCTAACAGCACCTAATGCAATTAATTCAAAAAAAAAAAAAAAAAAAAAAAAGTTACTTGTGAAAGTATGCAGTCTGTGCCGTGGTGTTTTTAATTAAAGGTAGAAGAAAAGTGAAATCATTTCATCCCTCATAAAGGTAGGGCCTGGTTTTGAAATACCCTTTTCCATCCATCTACAACACGGGCATTACCAACGCCAAGACTTAAAAATTCAGGAGACTATTAAAGAAGAGATTTTTCAAGAAGAGATTTATCAGTTGCCACTGTTTAATGAGTCTGTAGGGCTTGCTTAGGTCAGCTTCTTCCAACTTTTCTCCTAACATCACACAGGAAAAAATCACTGCCTTGGGAGGGGGAAGTGTCCACGAACATCAAGTAGTGTGGACATTAAGAAAACGAGCAAGTATCATGGCCCTGCTCCTTAAATAGCTGCCAGCACTCAACTACTGGAGGAGAGGGAAGGGAACGGGGTGTTTTAGTGGACTTCAGTAGCAACACCTTACCTCTGCAATCCTTTGCAAATCATCTGCAGCCAGCACCGCACGCAGCAACATTGCCTTCCAACACAGCCCCTACGACTGGGGAGAAAACAGCATTTTCCTGTGCTTTATGCAGAGGAACATCTCAAGGAAAACATCACAAAGCTAAAGCGCTTCAGCTAAAATGAACTGCGATTTTCCTCATTCCCTAATTATGATGCTACCTTTGGAGATCATAAATAAGGCCTGATTCACAGCACGTTCAAGTCAATCTCCTCATTGATTTCAGTGGATCTGGAGCAATCCCATCAGTATGCTGTGGAACACCTAACTAAATAGGATTTAAAGCTGACTGCACAATGAAGAAATGTACCAATTGTTTAATGATTGATGAGGGAAAATGTCAGATGAATTATCTGCCAAATGATACTGGGTATCTGTCCATCTGTTACAGAATTTTTCCAGGTAACAACAGAAAGAAATTAATTACATCGAGTTCATATATAGCAGTATTCTAAATTGGGAAGCTCAGCTCTTTTCATAAATGAGTCCAGCATCATTATCCAAGTACAAAACTGAAGTGGTAGAGGAAAGGTTGCCACAAGCCCTAACTTTAGAGTCACCTGGTGCACATGTTGGCAGGCTGGTCAAAAGCACAGACAGAGAAAGTCGTGATGGGCTCCCAAAGCAGTTCAAAAACCAGTTCTTCTGCAGAGGCTGTGAATTACAGAGAAAGTTCCCTATCTCCCATTGATGGTACCCAAAATGAAGTGAGGCGAGTGCTTTCTCAAGTCATCCAGCAGTACCCTGTAGCTGTGCACATCCCCAGAACTGATTCGTGTCTTTCTCAGGTCCTGATTTTTCATGCAACTCCAGTTGCCTCAGCTCCGAACACACCAGTGTGTTAGATCAAAGTGAGCCTGAATTTAATACCATTCCGATTTCACTAACACTGGAACCACATCACTTATTACTTTTTTCTTCAATATACTTTTTGCCTCCAAGTTAACTGTTCCCTCTCTACCCTGCTTTTAAAGAAAAAGCATGTCTTTTCCACTACATTCCCACTCTACTTTCTCTAGAAGTTCCACTTACCACGCACATCTTCCATCAAAAACCTTTGACTCCCTCATCCATTGGGATTCCTCACAATGAGAAAAGATGACGACAAATTAAGCAATGCAGCCTGAAGACAATGAAGTTCATGAGATTTGGAATGCCTCCCACCATGCCCCCGATGACGCTCTGTCAAATCAGCAGAACGTTTTTCTGAACAGTGACTGGGTTAAAGCTAAACCACCCTGAGCACAACCCTGCCCTGATTTACTCCTGACTTTAGTTATGGCATTTTACCTCAGCCATTTCATATGGCAGAGACAGCCTCATCTCTGTGTGACACTAGGATTTTGAAATGTTCAGGTCCAGGGGGATTTCTCCCGTTTGTCTCCAGCCAAATACTCTTGGTGTTTTTCATAGCCAACAACATTTCTCCAAAAGAAACCAAAGTGGTAATTCGACCTATCATAACCTACTACAGTTGCTCCTCATTTTTAATTTATCCTTCTCCTTTGACTCCAGAAGACAATCCTTTACAGACAATGAATCATTCATGGGATATGGAAAGGAGAGGTGGAAAGCAACACAGTGAAGAATGATTAGGGAAAACCAGAACTGATTATGTCACGGGGCAGATTCACTCCTGCTGGGTATGGGACATCCAAATCACTCAGGAAAGATTTCAGACAGCAGATTTTCGGCTTATGGCAGAGGGCAAGGGCAGCTTAAGTTAAATTTGTAGGGTACCCATGCTAATAGGAAGTGCCGAGATGGATATCTTGAAAGACACAAATCATTCTGATCATCTCTCTTCCAATACTGCTATCGTCTCTTTGATGGACCTTCTCTCAGAGGCCTCTAGCAAAGAACCACACCAGATACTCAACTGTGTCTGCATCAGGGCAAAGATAATCCTAAATCAAGCAAAGACAATCCTAAAGGAGGTAAACAGCTCAAAACCCTGGCTGCTGTGGAGTACCAGTCCTCTGTGAACTAACCCTAAATTATGTACATAAGGAAAGACCACAGATTTCAAAGGACAAGCCAGAGATTGTAATGCCAAGTAAATCCTAATGGATTTAGGATGGCATTTCTGTACCAGAATGCAGCTTCCATGGCAGTCTGTGACATATATGTTTTTCTACAGCAAATTCTGTGTCCGCATGCCGAGTTTCTGTCAGTGGTTAGCAGAGCTAGCAGTGAGCTTAAAATGCTGCTTAGCTGCTGCTTTAAGCCTGCTCACACGCCTAATGCTGGGAATGCCTTGGGCTTTGGGTAAGTCTCTTCCAAGCATCTTTCCAAAATATGATGCACCTAAGGAACATTGTGTAATACCTGTTTTGAGTAAGGGGATAATGATTACCAGAAGATACAAACCCATACGTTGAAGATGAACTCATTTCATAAAAATGGTGATTGGAGAATTTACAGGTGAAGGAGACTGAAAAGATTCCTGCTGACATTGCTTGCCATTGGATTAAACCAAGAGCAAGGATGAAGTCTGAAGTACTCAAAGTAAATACTGGAAGTCCCTAAGTTTTTTCCTTTGTTCGTAATAACGTAGTCCCTGTCTGCCAGCGTATCGTTCTAACACACACAAATAGTCACATACTAACAATGCTGCTAAAAAGGAAAAAAACACACCCGTAAGACCAAGGACATGTCAGTAACTGTCTGTAGGCACCATCTGCCACCAAGCTCTTTTCATAAATCCATCTGCTGTTAATGTTTTTCTTCCCCAGACCTGTCCGGTCAAGTCAGATGCACTGAGAATCCAAAGGCTGAAAAGGTCAAGGGACAGCTTTTGCTCTCTTTAGGTGAGGTGTTTCTCTCTTTCCTGTTTCAAAAGCAAAGATCACCACTGTTAAAATCTGGATCATATGCGGAAGCAACATGGGCCAAACAAGCTGCATAAAACGATAAAAGATTTGTGCTTTTTATTCACAGTTGAAATTCAGGATCTGCAGTGAGTACTGCTGGTGTTGTTGCACTGGGAAGGGTTTGGGTTGGATTTTTGTGTTGTTTTCCCTCTTCAGAGAAGAAAACGATGGGGAAAGATAACAGGTGAGGAGAGAGAGAAGAGCAAGGAAGGAGGTGAGGGAGAAAAAATATATACTGCCTGGTCCTGCCATGCCAAATCCAAGAGATGCAGCATCACTGACGAAATACGGCTTTTGTCAACTCAGTTCTCATCATCTGAGGAACTCGCGTAGCAATGCCAACAGAGAAAGTTTTGCTGGCATATGCTGCACGCTGCATGGAGAACCTGCCAACAGAGTTTTACAGGAATAATTACAAAAACATCTATGTCTTTGTTACCCTTCAGCTCCTGAATCTCAGAGCTCACACATTTTACCTCTACGGCTTTCCCTGTTACCTCCAGACACAACCGAGGAACACAGAAAGTGAACGATGACAAATTCAAGGGAGTTTAGTTTTCTCATCTGATTACTGAATCCCTATTCCTGTAAGATTTCACAGCAAGGCACGGGAAGTCTATAGCAGTAAAATAACCGCAACCACCTCCCAGTCTCCAGTAGCAATTCACCATCTTCACAGCCATTTTCGGACGAGTAACTTGAGGTATGTGGAAGCTAGATGCCCTTCCAACATGCTTGTCCCCGCAGCGAGGCAGTGGCACACAGAAGAGCAGTACCCTCATACCAGAATGATGACCAGTGAATAATTAAGAGCCTCGTAAAAGGTGGTTCTAAAAAACTAAAGTTACACAAGAGAGGATAATTTCCAATTAAGGTAGCACAGCCTGATTTCGGTTACAAGATTAACTTAGTTATGAACAATTATTTATTTTGAAATAAATTCTGGCATTTCATTTAGCAATGTGTAGCCCTTAAAACCTAACAAGGTATGACGATTTATACATTTTAAATAGAGTTTTCCAGAAGTGATACAAATGTACACCTCAGTAGGCTGGATCTCAGCAGCTGCCAGCTCTGGGTGCAGTGCTACGTGTAAGAGCAGAGAAGTGGTGTAGTTATTGTGAGCTCTGCTACATCTTCATGGCAGTGCACGTGGAATAGACTAGTACAGCCTTCTTGTTTATGAACTAATCCTGTTGCTAGTAATAGGATTAGCATCAAGAACAGATGCAGAGTAATTCATGGTGCATTTTTTCCAGATACAAAACTCTGCAGAACAGCTCCTCTAACAGTAACAGGAAAGATAAATTCATGCCTAGAGTTATCTGAAGGACAATGAAAACAGGCATCCTTCCTGTGTGCACTTAGTCTTAAAGCATTTACACGAGGCAGAACACCAGGATGGGGACAAAGTG
This sequence comes from Aythya fuligula, assembly GCF_009819795.1. Lineage (NCBI taxonomy): Eukaryota > Metazoa > Chordata > Aves > Anseriformes > Anatidae > Aythya > Aythya fuligula. Next base: position 1,614,687 of record NC_045585.1, on the reverse strand, counting down.
GATGCAGTCATTGTTACGCTACAATGGCAGGTGCCAGAAGACTAAAATGTGCCACAGAAAAATGCTTCTTTCTTAAAAGAAGTACTTTGTTAAGGTATTTTGGGATGCCTTTGATACTGACTATCTTCAGGCTGCTTAAAAAACACATCTTGAAACAGCATTTCTATTAAAGTATGTGCACCTATAATACCTGTACGTAACTCTCACTTGCAGTCTGCTCTCTGAAATTTCTTCTGTCCTCTGCTTTGAGAAACTGTTGACCAGTAGGCCTATGTCATGTATTTTGTGGTTTCACACAAAAGACAGAAATCACAGTTTTCAAAGACTTAAATTTTTACCTAGTATACACATGAAAACTTCTCAGATTTCACCTTAAAAGCTTAGATTTCTCATCTCCCTCCTTTTCTACATGATATCAAAAATCCATGAGCCCAATTGTCTATTCAACGGACTTTGAATTGCTTCACCTGCTAAAACAGATTGATAGACCTCCACTAGTGGAGAAAATCTAGTTCACAAATTTATTCCTAAGTGCAGAGGCATGCTGTAATTACCTTTACATGCAGCGAGAAAAGCCCAGCAGTGCCAGGCTTATGTTTTCTACAAGAACAATAAAATCCTACGGACCAAGACATAGGTATGGTGGTGTGAGGGGCTGACACGAAATTAGAAATAAACAAATAGAAATAATAATTCATCCCTTTTTCGTTTGCCTCCCAAGTTTTACCAACGCATCCTAAAACTTTTGTCTGAGGATCATGCAAACAAGTAGCATTTTTTTGGTTTTAACTGCAAAATAACTTTGTCATGGTATTACTGCTTCCACTGTGGCTCCAAGGAAACGCCACTGAACAGAGGTTTGGCTTAATAATGATTATAATTTTAAGAAAAATGATTACAAATTTAAGCAAAATGAAAGTTGATTTTAATATGTCATTTGGGTACTAACAAAACCAATAAAAGAAGGGAGCATAAAGCTGGAGAAGGTATTGCTTTTGGATGAGCCACATTCTAATATAAAACATCCCTTCAGTTTTGTTATAAACCAGGTACAGCATACAGGAAGAGGCAATCATTTTGATTCTTTAATTTAATCTCCGATTTCACACCACAATGCCTAAGGACGGTGAGCCAGCCAGGCACACTGTCAATAAATGGAAATTGAGGTCAAGTTATCTCTTAGGGAATTTGGGTTCAGATACAAACCCTGTAGATTGGAACCACAATCTCATGTTATTATGCACATTTTTGCTAAAGAAGTAATAAATAATACTTGGTATTTCCAGCATGCTCCTCATTGAGCAAGGTCTGTGATACATTAAGTGAATTTTAATTAATTAAGCCTTCTGTGGGCAGAGAATTACAAATATTTTATGACTTAAATCAGATTGACCATTGATAATTACATTAAAGAACCTTAGAGAGGACCTATCTGAAATTCAAGTCCGTTGGGGTAAAGACTGCACATATGGTAGTAAAGGACAAAGCTCTGAAGAACCAGAAATTTAAATGTAGCAGATAGAGAGAGGAGAAATAATACATTACCCTTACTTACAGATGAAGAACTGATATGCAGAGACAGAAGGCAAGATTGTAGGGGGAAAAAATTATGCAAGGAGCACAAATTTCTAACTTAGCGTTTCAAGTTTCTGACTTAGTGTTTAGGAATGTGATAAGTAAGACTCTCAAAAGTGCTGCGCAAACACGAAATGTAATAAATGCTAAGCACTTACCAATTCTGAAAAATCAGACCATGTATTTCAGGCTTTCTGTGCAAGCTTCTATTTTTCCATCCGCTCCAGCCAAGTGCCATGTCAGAAGCCAGGCAGTCTGCCTGTCATGAAGTTTTCCTGAGTGACAGATAATGACTTCTCGACATCACCTTCCATTATAGACTGGCTTCAAAGACGAATGCCTGGTAGTTTCGGGCCTTTCAGGAGTCTGAAACTATTCACAGGTAGCATCTGCGAATAAGGAATGACCCACTTCAAATTTACTTACCACACAAAATGAAGAATAGCACAATACTCAATAGAGTTGTCATTTATAAAAATATTGGTGAGACCTGGTCATTCAGCTCCTTTTTATTTTTATATTATGTATTCTTAGCATATACTCCTTTTTTTAAATTCTAAGCATTTTGTTTAAAAGGACTAGCTTTGTGAGAAGTTGGCCTCTCAAGCTTTGAGATTCTTTGATTCAAAGATATATTTTATTCTCTGGAGGGATGCCACATGTGTTCATTTTTCAGTTATTAATTTTTGCTAACAGTTCAATCTCTGCAAGATCAAAGATAGTTTTTCTATTTAGGTCAGTCATATTTTTCCCAAAATGAGCCAAATGAAAGTTTATGCATAGTGCTATTAAAATAAAAAGTCTTTCAAGACATTTGCATGCTCTGTACAAAAAAATGAGTGGAAAGAAGTGTATTATAGAATTTGTACATTTGTTCCAGTAAGACCCATCCAAATAAGGAATAACCCCAAACCAAAAGGTTTGTACCATCCTGCTTATACAATCTAGTGTTGGTCTAGACTCTTCTTCTTATTGAGGAGGAAATACTAAGTGATGATCCTTCCCTGAGCCCCCCTTCACACCTCTACTCATCGTGCTTTCCCGATCTTTTCCCCAAAAAGCCTCTAGAAGAATTCCACAGAACAATGAATCGTTTGCCTCCCCATCTCAGTAGGTACCACAACTCTAATTCTAATAGCAGCAATGCCAATAACAGTAGCATCCCAAAAGTGTGAAAGATTTCAAAGAGTTCAACTGCAGTATTGCCCCCAGAGCTGTCCTAACTCCACATCAAATCCAGCAAAATGGTTATTTATTTATTTTCCAATTTTACACCCAGCCCTTGTCAATATGCAGTTACCTCAACCTTTAACCATATTTTTTCTTTATTTTTTTTTCAGGAGCAGTAAATGCACTAATTATTCACATAAAAGTTATGCTGGGTAGTCTTTCTGATGTTGTAATGCTGTAATGCTGTCAATTTATTAGGTTGTAAACTTAAAGGGAGCTCAATATTACAGACTTTTTAAGGTAAAAAAAATGAGCATGTGCTATTCCAGTAATTTTACACTCTGCATACACACTACAGAATGAAGAAAAAAAAAAAAAGAAAAAAAAAGAAAAAAGAAAAGGTATTTAATCCTGTACTTCATAAGAGATGAGCACAGAAAACTGTCTCCTCTTTGGGGTGCAGTGCTACCTAAAATTTTCTAGGCACGCTTTCTATCTGGCAATGTAAACCTTAAAAAGAGCAGCAGAAGTGAGAGTTGGCATAGCACAGAAAGCAATTTAGTAGATTATCATAGCGCTAAATTGTACCTCCAGAAAAGCATATGTGGACGTTCCAAAAATAATCTGACAGTTTATCAAAAGTGGCAGGCACTGCCCTGGGTCATCAGCATAATGGCTAGGAAGATATAAACCATACATCACTGATAGAAGTGGATGGTCGAATTGGAAAGCAAAGGGGAAGGGAAGAGATGGGGGGGGGGGAGGAAGAGAAAAAAGAGGGACAGTACTAATTAGCATGCCGAGCTGACGATGACCGGGCTGGTGTGGGCACAGAATACTAATGCAGGCAGTACACAAGGAGGATCAATACAAGTGTCGCTCCCCTTAAAGCCTTACTAAGGAGCAAGACTGCTGTCCACACGCCTATTCCCAAATATTTCCTTACAGCATATGCAAGATGATGGGGCTTTTTCTTCCCCTATCATTTATTCTCCCCCTCTCCAACCATCTACTCTCTTCTGAATCTTTTTCTTTGCTGAGCAGAATCAGATTTATTTTTTAGCCCTGCTTTGCATCGCTTCAATTAAATGCAATTCTCCCTATTGTCACTGCAGGAGAAAAACGGTAACGTGAGTTAACAATGTTAGAAAAGGAAGGGGCTTTGATTGTTTGTTTGTTTTTAATAAACATCAACAGCCAAGTGATTATGCTTAGTGAACAGCACTACAGCAATGCTCTTAGGAGTGGAAAAGAATCCAGACATAATGAAAATATTTAATCTCCAAACCCAGATGATAACATCACAGTCATTACTTACACTAAGCTCGAGATAAGGCAAAGTGCTCTAAATATCACAGGTTCATGTTCCCGCAGAGTTCAGAAGTTTTTTTTTTTCCCCTCTTTTTTGGTGGAAAAGGGTTCTGGGAAGTACCAGGAAAATCTGTGCCTGGCCTGTTATGAAAATCCAGAGCCAGCAACGGGCATTATGCAGGCTGTGTTTATTATCCATATGTATATATATAAAGCAGAAGCAGCAATTGACTCGCCCAAGGCTACAAACTGTAGAAAAGCCAGAAACTGCTGCCAGTTTTACTGCATCTTTTTCCATTGCCACATGGCCCCTCTCCTTACAAAGCCAACTGGAGTTATTAAAGAAAAGAGGAAGGGAGGAGTCCGGCCTTTAAAAACACTTGCAAGATGAATTATGTTATAGAGAAGGAACTCTTCACGGATGCTTGCTGAATTGGGTTGGTTTCCCATAAGGAGACACCGGTGCATTTCAGGCATCTTCCAGAATTTCAGCATGAGCCTATTTGTTTACATTTTTGAACAGCAAAGGGTAATTCCTTTCAGCAGCAAGAGATGCTAACATCGGTTCAGGCACTCTTTCCCACAGCTGGCGAGTCAGGGTGCATTGCAGAAGCTGAAACGTGGAGCAGCTGACTTGTTTGCTCAAGCACTGGGCAACCTGTGGCACCAGCAGAACAGAACCCAGCAAACATGGCCAACACCAGAGCCAGGAGAAGCTCCCAGCTGGTACCAGCGAGGCAGTGGAAAGAGATCAGAGATACTGCGTGACATTTTCCAAAGAACCTGACTCACTTTGAAGCTGGTGCCCCAACAGATTTTGGAGTGAGTGTGGCTCCTGAAAGTTGAACGTACACACTGAACTCCAGCACAGATGACTTTTAAACAGCTGACGATTGCTTCAACAACACACTCTGATGTTATGCAAAGCAAAACCTGCCATAGATGTTCTCAGTGTATCTTAGAAAGAACCATGGGGACAGACTGGTGGAAAGTGTACTCACACAACACACACCTGTGTGTAGATTTAATCAGCAGAGTCTTCAATCTGCAGCTGAATCCCACTCACAGCTTCTTTTCCACCACCTTGCCTGCTGTGCAGTAGTACCCAGCTCAACCAGGGCAATATTGTCTCCTCCAGTTCCAGGTGTGCAAAGAGCCTCGCTGGTTAGATCCTCTTCGTTTCGTTCTCACTAAGAGTTAAAAGCCCTATGGGAGAAAAAAGAAATGGTGAAGTCGGGACCTCGCAGAAGCCAGAGCAGCTCCAGCTCCTGGCTCACCCGTGGGTTTCTGCGGCTTTAAGATGTTTGGCACCCAGACAGAGCTCAGCCTGCCGAGCCAAATCTCACACAAGCTCCTTTTATTTAGTTTGCTACTCACTGAGGGGGGAAGGAGAGCAACTGTGGCAGAAACAACGTGTGACATGAACACAAAACAAATGCCTGAATTTCAACTAAATTCCCCAAATTCACCGAACTTTGCTGCAGAATATAGGATGAGGGAAAAGCAAAGGACAAGAAGGATTTGTGTCCTTTGCAGTTGGGATAAAAGGAACTAAGAGATCAGCTCCAGTATTTGCAGCAGTAATTTTTGTTGTGAATCCAGTCCAGAGTTCGCTTCCATAAATGCGTATCCAGAGTAAAGCTACTGACAGGGCAATTGTGAGTGTCAGACCAGAAACAGACCCAAAAAAAACAAACAGGCGAGTCTGCATTAGTGAACAGCACATACACAAAAACAGGAAAAAATAATGTGAACCATTACCCACCAAAAAGGGCTAAAGATTACCTAATCCTGAAAGTGTCACCAGCATTTACATGCCTGATACGTATGAAAATTCCAACCAGCTGATTACAAATTGCTTTGGTACATGCTAGCATTTTATTATTACTAAACATTTTGCAGTATCAGATTGTTTCAGGCTCTCAGCAGTTCAAAAACCAAAACTAGGCAGAGTTCACCAAGGCAATGTCTCACAATATTGTGTCACAACCGATGAGAAACTCTGTTTTCAGGTTTGGATGTGTAATGTGCCCCACATCTGCTCCCTTAGCAAGGAGAGGAAGCTTTGATTTGCACAGAGCCACTAACGTGAGTGAACATGAAAAGGAAATCTGAGGAGCTTGGGATTTGCAGAGCCAGATGTCCCGAGTTTGGGAAGCTGCCTTAATTGAGACACTTCAATAGATCATTTCCTCAGCAAGGACGATGACGCTAAAGGTTGCCTGACTTCAGAAGATGAATTTTCTGCAGCGTCCTGAATGAGTTGGGTGGTGCTCAGTCAGGGAAGAGCTATCGCCACTGCATTTATCGCATCCAACAAACACAAGATTCATCTCAGCTACTAAACGTGCTTGCTGGTATGTATTATTTCATGCGCCTAAAAAGGGCAGAGATATTTCCAACAATTTTAATGATGGCTGCTCTTGTCCATCGCTAACGAGGACTAGGTAACGTGTTATTGTCCTCCTGGCAGGAATGAGCTTGCTCTGCAGAAAAAGCCATCCACGGAGCAGTTAAGGGCACCCAGTGGCTCAGTGACTGAGTCAGGACCGAAGCTTACAGTAGTTTTCTAATTTCTGCATCATATCACACTGCTACAGATTTCTTAATAGCTTGAACACCTTCAATGGAACGAGCCTCTTCTCCTTGTAGCAGTTTTTATGTTCAGTTTGCGTTAGTCCCGAATCGTTTTCATCTCAGTATCCCTACAGCAAACAAAATCCTGGAGAACAGCTGATGTATGAAGTGTCGCTTCATCTTGGTGCCGTTCTTAACGTGCACGGTTATTTTTAAACAGCTCCTTTTTCACACTCCTGCCCATTAAGCCCCAGGGTAAACAAGTGCCTGGTGGGACCTGCTTGCAGTCTGGTAAAAATAAAACATTCTTCGACAGCTCCGCATTTCTTGCTGTTATATTTCTTCAAAAGGCACGTAACCGTTTTAGTGAGCACACTGTTAATGAAAGAAGTTTCAGTACAGGCTTCAGCCAGCGTTGTGCTCGATTCCTTTATGCCAGGCTCTCGGGAAGTCTCTCCCATTCTTTCTGTCCCGTGTATTGCTGGAAACCATTTGTAGTGCGGCCCTTCTCCAGCATGCAAAGTTCTGTCCTGGGTTTTTCCTTCCACCAGGAAAAAAAGAAGTATACGACGACCTTAAAAAATGAAAATATCTTAGAAGATATTAAATCTGCAGTTCTGTTTGCTTTACTTAGTGAAATTTAAAGGACTGCAGTCTCAAGGATTTCTCCTCAACCACAAGAAACCTATTTTAGAAAGCTAAATCTCATATGAAAACACAATGCCTGCAGTCAGTGGTTTAGGAACCCAAACACAGCCTTATGAATAGTTCAGACAGATTTCATAAGTGGCTGTTCAAAACCAATCGCTGTTATGATCAGTTAACTTGATTCTGCTGAAGTCAACGAGAATATTCCGTCTCATTTCATTACAAAGAATCTTGGTAAAAGAAGCGTGTCAGGGATTAGCTTCGAGAGCAAGTTCAAGACCACTTTTAAATCATTTAAACTGTACAGGAAGCACATCAATAAAACGTTAGATGCTGATGTGGTTTACTCTCCATGTACAGACCATTAATTCCTTTTTCCGTTCACAAGATTTGAGCCCTAATTTCAAACCCTATGGGCCAGCTGCCCAAGAAATTTCTCTCCTTGACCTTTCTCCCTTTTGACCAGTTGCTACATCCTCTTAGAAGCTACCCTGACACGTTCAAACAAAGCCAGCACGGTGAGAGACAGCATCTCCAGTCATCCTCCTCCTACTCATTCATTCAAGATGAAAACAAGGGACAGAAGAGAAATTTTCCTGAGGTTGGAGCTGCCTCATTTCAAGGGCCCATAGATCACCCTGACCTGACCACATACACGTTCAGAATAAGCTCGTGGTATCACATTAATCTTGTCTATAACGTTATATTTCAACAGCTTTGCTGGAACTGGGAAGCTTTGGTATTTCCGTTTTGTATCAGCTTCAGGATTCATGCTGAGCCAATTCAAGGTATGTATCCCTTCATAAATGCTGCTGTTTCAAAAATGAATGGTGAAAAGCTGTGCTTCTGGGAGCACGAGTTTGGCAGCTCACACAGGTTATTTAGGCTAAATAACCTTTGACAGATTTTCCTCTTCCTCCCCACCAATATTGTCTGTTTGTTTTTTTTTTTTTTTTTTTTTTTTTTTTAACTCTTGTAGAAGTTTGGCAGCCACAGTATGCCATGGCAGAGAAATCCACATTTAAATCACACAAGGAGGAAAAACAGTTCTGCACTTTCCCCATTCAACTCCCCCTTGAGCACCTTTATGTTGTAAGTAGGACTGAACTCGTTTGCTATTCAATTTCTCCATGTTATTCATGATTTTACAGGTCTTTGTCATACCCTGTAAGTCATCTCTTTCTCAGTGTCCTCATCTGTTTAGCGCTACCTGTACAGAAACCATTTCATGACTTCACTGAACCCGTTGTTTTTTCTCAGACTGCAGTTTACTTACATGGCTGTGACCAAGTCACATCAGCCTCTCCATGCCTCAGTGCTTGTTGTAAAATGAAATTTTTACTAACCTTTCAAGAATATTACAAAAATTCTCACAAGGCAGTGATGCTAAAATGTCCCATCTATCAACCTAAAACAAATTGCCTTGCATACTGCCCAACCTCTGCAAAACAAACACACGAACCACGAAGGATCAGGCAAGCTGGCTGAAGTTAAGCAGGCTCCTGACCCGTTTGGGTTTGATAAGAGTATTTCATACTGCTAATTTTTTCAGTCAAACACAGAAGAATTTAGAACAGAGATGCGACACTGTTTTAATGGCACATCTAGCTTTTCCCTTATCTTTCTCAAGAACAGATTTTGAGAGGAAAAGCTATCAAGGTGCTCAAAACAGCTGGAGAAAGATATTGACATAACGTCAGAAAAGTGAAAAGTGCTTTTCTTTAATCTCTGAAAATAGCGATCATTACAAACTTGTCATCTTATTACAAAAGCAAATCAATGATGCTTGTTTTCTTGCTTTTACAGCATAATCTGTGCTGAGGAAGAATTATACTGATTACTTTGCCAATGCTTAGAAATCCTGAGACAGAGCTGGACAGGCTGCTCATTTGAACTCTCTCTGCCGTCCCTCCCTCCCTGTGTCTTCAGGACACGCGGATCTGTGAGCTAAATTCTTTGTCACCATGCTCCATGGCTGGCAAGCACAGGATCAAAGAGCAACTTTGGAACAAAAGCACTCTTTTGGGATTTAATATGAAGCTAATTGGGATCTTTCTAGTGATTTCCATGAAAGGCTGCATACCTTCAGCCTACAGAAATTAGCTCAGTTATGCTCATGTCAATGATCTCTCTGAGTTGGGTAGAAAAATGCCTTAAGAACTAAATCTGAAAATCATTTTGTTGCTGCAGCAGTGTCCCTTCGTTCTAGATCTGTTTCAGTCAGTACAAGCCACAGGCAGCAACCCACAGAATTCACCACCAAAGCTGATATTTTTCAAAGAGCCTCTACGAATAAATGTAAGTTGAATCAGAAGTTAGAGCTCTGCTCCTGCTTATCAGGATTCTCACTTCTTTTGTTAGAACTTCAGGGAGAAAGCATGCATAAAGATATCTACTGGCTGAATAAAAAGAATAAATAGCATATTATCATTGCAAGGAAGTGAAAACACTGATTTAAAAGATCAGGTCTTTGCTGAGGTAATATTCCAGCCCCTCACCTTCCCTTCAAACCTCTGAGATTCACAGGGACAACCACGCTTGTCAGTTTGACTCCAGGGACAGAGGATCGATTCTCAGAAGAAGCTGTGCAGTTTGGAATACAGGGTGAACTCATTTTCAATTTCTAATGAAAAATAAAAAATATTTAGAAAAAATAAACACTTTGGGTTCTATAGGTTAGATCCTACATGACAGACAGACAGCGAAGATGACAAAACTCTAGCTTCACGTTCAGATGTTGTGAAAAAACACCACTAACCTCCTGCAATGTCACCACAACATAATCATTCTTTAGGTACAGTGACATCCCTGGGGTTGATATAAATACACCAGTCAGAAAGTATCATAATTATTGCTGTATTTTTAATGATTTTAATAAGCTAAGAAAATGAAAGATAGGTTAACTATTCATATGCAGCTGACAGATTTCATTAAAACCACACAGCATCTCCATGCTGAAAGGTCTCATTTGACATATTTTATCTCCAGGTCAAAACACAGCGCTTAGATCTTTTCCAAATGCAATCATATTGCATTTACAGGCTCTGTTCCTCTCTGTAACAAAGGAAGATTTTAAGAGGGTAGCACATAGGAAAATACTGTTTGACAAATTAGGTTTAAAAACAGTAATTATCACTAGCATTGCTTAGGTCATTTGTTTCTCCCTCTGCTGATAGCGTTATTAATTACTTGTGATGTGCATTCTCACCACTGTGCTGGGTACTGCACACTCTCAGAATATTCCAAAAGAAATCTTTTGACGATAGAACTATTACTCAATTATATTGATAGAGAGGAACAGTATAAAATGACTGCAACAAGATGGAATAAAAGATCCATGAAGAAAAACAAACAATTTTTAAAAATTTAAGGAAAAAAAAAAAATAATATTTGGCTTTAATAAAAGCTTAACCTCTTATGTAAGAATTTAGTTTTATTTTTTTAAAACTCTTTTGCATTGTGTACATCGAGGAGCTCCAGGCACAGACTGGGATGTGACACCTTTCTACGATAAGGGAAGCATAAGGGCTGTTAGAAATCCAGAAGATAAAGAAAATCAAACTCTCACTTTGTGTCTGCAGTAAAGTCAACCACTGAACCTGTAAATAAAACGCTGGTGATTTTATTTCATTGCTGGTAGCAAGAAAAATAAAAAGATTCTTATCCCAAAGGAAGAAGAAACAAACAAACAAACAACACTTTCTGCTAATCTATCACTCCTCTCAGAAGTTTAGAGAGATAGGTAGATTTCAGTAATCTTTTTTTTCCCTGAAAAAAAAAAAATAAATAAAACTGTTTAAAGACCATTATTTGCTTCCCTCCTTCCTGTAATATTCCAGATTTTGCATAGCCAAAAGTTTGTGGCCTGAAAACAGCAATTCTTACAAGAAAAAGGAACACAGGCAGACAACCTATAACAATCAGCCAAGGGAAGGGACAACAATTTTATGTACTTTTTAAAAGTTTTCTTCAGACAACAGCTCTTTCTGAACAGATGTAGAAGCAAAGTTCTAAATATTTTAGATAAAACGTTTAAGCATGTCTTTATTTTAAGAACAAAAGATTCAACTTTAAGAGCTGTACATCTAAGAAACATAACTTTTGTTTGCTAGGAAGAATGAAGTGTACCTTTAATAAATAATACAGTAAATAATTTCCCAGTGCCCTTTTAGTTTGGGAAGCTTTTTAAGCATTCTATTTCATCTCCACGAGCACTCAGCCCTGCTTACCTTGCCTAAATTCTTTGGACCTAGGGGATCCATTTAATGCCTCACCCTTTGGGAAAGATAAATTATTCACAAGGACTGGGTGTTTGATAAGGAGGAGTTCTAGAGATTTTTGTTCACTTGGTCTGGAAGAAAAAAAAGAGCCAGACTAGTTAACATGAAAGCAATTCCAGCCACTCAGTTGTGCACGGGCCAGCAGCTTCCACAGGTATAACGTGAAGGTTAAAGCCGAGATGCAACGCAGAATACTTACATTCAGTTGTAGACTCCCTGCGTGGCATCAAACTCATTGTGTAGACTTTCTGTGCTTTTAAATGAGAAAAGTAAATCCTTCAGCATGTTTGACATATTTAAATTGAGAGCTCTTCAAGGATCCGAGCAGAGACGTGTAAGATCCTGGGCTCAGCCAGGCTCTCTCAGATACAGGCCTACTAAATCCAAGGACAAAATAGTGGTGAGGCCAGAAAATTTCATAGAAAAGCTTCAAGTAGTAAGTTAGCTTCATAAAGTCACTCCTCCATTCGTAGCACAGAATTTAATCTCTCTCATATTCTTCCTAAAGAATACTTAAAAGACCTGAAGAAAGAACTGCAATCTGGAGGCCTTTGTCGAGCGGCTCTGAGCAGCTGCCTAGCGCTGCTGTCTGGCCACACTCCCCAGCCATGCACCACCTTTAGACGGACAGAAACGTTAGTCAGAACGGCTGCAAAAGCGTTAGATAAGGGCTGCTGTGTGCAAATACAATTTGAAGGAACTGGGGTTGTTTGGTCTGGAAAAGAGGAGGCTCAGGGGAGACCTCATTGCTCTCTGCAACTGCCTGAAAGGAAGCTGTGGGGAGCTGGGGGTCGGCCTCTTCTCACAGGTAACTGTGACAGGATCAGAGGGAATGGCCTCAAGTTGTGCCAGGGGAGGTTTAGGTTGGAAATGAGGAGACATTTCTGCTCAGAAAGAGCAGTCAGGCACTGGGACGGGTTGCCCAGGGAGGTGGTGGAGTCACCGTCCCTGAGGGTGTTCAAGGAAAGGCTGGGCCTGGTGCTTGGGGACGTAGTTTAGTGGGTGATCGTGGTGGTAGGGAGATGTTTGGACCAGATGATCTTGGAGGTCTTTTCAAAATTTAATGATTCTACAGTAAAGATCTCTTATTATTAAATAAAATAACTACAACCAGACTTGTTTCTGCTGTTGCCCCGGTCACACACAAGGTCTGTCCATGTGGAACTGGGGCAAGACGAGAGCAAGCAGTTATGTGCTGGCCTGAAGGCTGTGCTCACGATCTGAAGGAGCAGAGGTGCTGCAACGGGTGACCTCGCATCCACATCACCTGAACGGCAACCAAAGCCTAGGAACACATTCCATCCATGCTGGCAGATCACCTTACTTCTCTATCGCAGTATCTCCTTGTCTTCTTTAGCCATCCAAGGTAAGCAGTTTGCCAACAAGGCTGCTTGTTAATATTCACTGAGGCAACAGAAGGCAGCTTCTGCATGGAAGCCCAAGATGAATTTCATAAACACACAAAATACTGTAGCTCATAAGAGCTGCTGTTAACAGCAGAAGGTTTTATTTAGGAGACACACTTTCTTAGCCCTACCAGTGATCCCTTTTCTTTACAAGGGCATTGACACCAACCAGGCAGACTTTTTCCTACAGGAAACTCAAGAGATACTCCAAGCTATTCACTAATATTAAGATAGTAGAAGAACACCATAAGGGAAATTGGCAGCCAAATAAAGATAATGGTAAGAAATTAGTACCACGAAAGAGGATTAGCTCTACTGAGCTTAATAGGATCACATATCACCTAAGCCAGAAGATGGAAGCAAACGTGGGCAGCAAACACCACTCTCCCTTCCTCCCCTCCCACAGGCAGATGCTGCAGCTGGTGCAGCCATACCCCTGGCATCTCTTTAGAATAAATGTGGCCATTTGAGGTTTCTAGGAAATAATGACTTGCGCTAATTACTCTAATGAGGATTGTACTTTGCACTCCCTGGACTTTCCTCTTGCTCAGTTTTTCTTTTCTTTTTCATACGAAAACACAATGTTCGAGACTTAAGTCTAATGAGCTTGGTGGTGTCAGTCCAGTTTCTCTTGGAGCAACCTCCATAACCAGCAAACCCAAACACTAATTAGGCCCCTTGTTGCTAATGTCTGCAGTAAAGCCAAGGACAGAAGGGATATTAACCTACCTCCTTTACTGGTGTAATCTTAAAGCGATCCCTGCAGATTTAAACTGAATTACAATTGCAAAGGGTCAGGAGGGAAAAAAAAATGCTTTCAGAGTCCTCACCTCAGCTTGAGGACAAATCAAATATTCTGAGGTTTGATGTATCCCTGACTTATACCAATGTAATTATAGCTTCAGAGAAGGTCGTTATATTGATTTGAAACAGGTGAGAAGAGGAGCCCTCCCCACCGCCCTCTGCGATTACTGAGGCAGTCCAGCACAACGCCTGAACATGAATTTGAGGGGAAAGGAGGAAGAAGCCCACAAGCAATTTAGAAGTGAATTTTGGTGGTACAACCTTTTTTAAACTACAGAATAGAAGTTTTCTATTGTGTCCAAGAATTTTCCTCAGGTAGAATTTGTGCCAGGTGCCACAATGTTTCCTTTCCCAGGTGATACTGAGAATTAGCCTAACACGTCAAATCCTCCAGGTGTCCTTTCAAGACTTCTGTGGTTGAAGAAGTGGTGGCAGCACTGACAGTATGCCTCCAACCCAGTTCATAGCCACAGAGGTAGCCACTTAACACTGGCAGGCATAAATTGTGGTGCTGAGGAGCAGATAACGCTGCCCATTCCGCTGCCTCCCTCTGCTATCAGCACAGCAGTCTTCAGCAGAGGGATGGGGCAGATAAGGTAAGGGATAAATCACCTTGGCAGAAATCCTTAGCTTGGAATCTGAGGCTGCTGAAGGTATTCTCACTCATACTTGGCTGCCTCCTCTTGCTGGCCCCGAGTCAGCAAAGCATGCGATGGAAAGGAGAGAGCACAATGCTAGAATACCTGGTTAGCTGGAGAGATCTTTTCTGGAGGGACAGGGAGACAATTTACAGAGCTCCAAGTATACACCATATGTAGAAAGTGAGGACAGCTCAAAGTTTTAAAGTCAGTCTCTTTTGAATTATTCCAAACTGGGTTTCCCAAAAATAAAAGAAAATGAAGAGCTTATGCCCAACGGGTCCCGCTGAAAGCCTCCTGCACACCTTAACTAAGTATTGCAAACAACACAAAATCGACAGGACCATGACAGGGAGTCTTGGCACACGTTGTGACGTCCACTCTTAGTGCTAGAAATCTCTAGGAGTTCCCTAAAACTAATCTTTTTATTTATTTTTGCTATGACTTTTACAGTAATAGCATTTACAAAAATAAAGGACAAAGGGGTTATACTGCTTGAAGGATTGTTTTCAAAAACGTTGTCTCTTCTGAGGTCACCAAGGAGCCTTTGGAGAATATGCAATAGGAGTGTTACAGCAGAAACGGGTGGGGTCTTGGAAGACAAACTGCTAGCAGAGACAGGAACATTTGCATTAATTAATAGCCAGTGTTCTGTTGGCTCTTTGTTTTTTCTTCTCTAAACAGCCATCAGAAATTGCCAGCTAGCCAGAACCAGATGGTAGTCCTCACTAGGCACCGCAGCCATATTCTGCATTCATTATTCATGCACAGCTCCTACCGAAGTCACCGAGAACACTGAGCACACAACAAACGTCTGCTACAAAACCCAAAAACTTCAGCAGGAATTCCACTGCGTTGCAGGGCCTGTTGTTCGCTTCTCCTATAGCTCCTTTGCCCCAGGAATACAGAGTGGGTATCAATTTAAGTCTAACAGAATTCAGGCCAAAGGGTAGAAAATAGCAATTGATGTCTTCTCTGATACAAAGCCCACTGAAGTCAATACAGATTTTGTAACAAAACCGAAGGCACAATATAGCCGTAAATACCAGGACGAAGAGAGCAGTAAGCATCTGATACAAAAGCAGCTGTAGATGTTAGGAGCTGCTTAGAATGAAGAAGAAGAAAATAGCCTGCTGGAGATGGGCTGCATTTTGAATCTTCCTTTGAAGAGGCAGATTAAGCTCAGGATGTTTCTGTCTGTGGTGCAGTGGGGCAAAGAAGGGGTTGGAAGGGGAACCTCCACATTGGTTTCTTCTCTTCTGGCTCTCTTCTGAAAGGAGACTGTGAACTGGTAGATTTAACTGGGTTTATATGGCTGGAGGAAGAATGGGGTGCAACGGGTACCAAAGGAGTGGGGAGGAAAGCAAAATCTTTGAATTGCCATCCATCATCAGAGCAGCCACAAGCTACAGCTGACAGCTGCAGGTTGGGATTTGTTTCCAGTCTGTGCTGGGAGCAACCGCTTGCTCCTGGGGATCAGCAAGGGGACACGGAGCCCTTTACCCTTTAGGACACCAGTTCAAATCCAGGTCATTCCTGGCTTTAAGCACTAATGGGAGCTGACTGGGAACAGATTTCCCCTGCTAATCTAAAAGGAAAGTGAGTTCTGCTTCAGGCGGCTGCAGTGTGGAGCCCCCGGTGCCCTCCCCTCCAGGCGCACTGCGAGCTCCCCCTTCTGTTCTGCTTCCAGCACCGAGGGGATGCTGCAAGGACTGGGGGCTCTCCACAAGCACCAAACCAGCCCCAACAGCACTGTCCGTTCAGCAGAAGTCAGAGTTCCCCTTGGTACCAACAACTGTGTGTTCATCTCCAGGCAGGTACGGTCATAACACTTCTTTTTAATTTTTATTTTTTTTTTTAACTGACAGACTCAGCCCCAAAGCCGGCATCCTGCTGCGCCTTCACATTGCTCACAATCCCCTGTTTGGATAGAAGCTCAGCAAACAAAAGCCCCAGCTATTTGCAAGGGCATGAAGAATATGCATTTCACTCACTGAAAAGGAGCCCGAGATCTCAGAGCAGGCACTGAACCGCTGTTTAATATTTTTTTTCCACTATTTCCACTGAGAAAAAAACTTCGAGCTGTGCTGCAATCTGCCTTAGAATGCTAAAACAACAGGAAAATTAGAACATTAGAAACTTAGAGCACTTAAGAAACTTTGCCATCAATTTCAGGGAATGGCCAGGCAAGTGTTTTAGGCCTACCACAATTGTTTAAGCACATTTAATTTTCACTGTGCACACCCTGTAGTACCTCTGGTTTTCTTCCCCATGCCACTTTGAAGAGAATCAGAATTATAGAACCATAGGAGGGTTTGGGTTGGAAGGGACCTAAGTCACTGAAATCCAACTCCAAGCCCCAATTCTGATTATTCAATTATCATCTGGGTCAAGAAATACTTCAAAATATCAGTTTCCAGTGGAATGGATATCCTGAACTTCATCTATGCTCAATATGCCCAATTTAGAGGCAAGGCAAAGATAAAGGAATAAGTAGGTCCGCAAAGGAATAAATAAATAACAATAAAAAACCTTATGGCCTTGTATCTTACCCACATTCCCATGTATTTACTACCGCAGTTTAGGTCCTTCAGCCTTCTCCCAGCTGCAGGACATCCCAGAAACTGTTCCAGCCCCCAGGCAGTGGTGGTTCTTCCCTTTTGTAACAGCAACTTTTCCTGTTTTCACCCCTCAGCTAAGAGGTTTCTCTTAGTGCCCCACCTTCAGCTGTCCTTCCAGCTGTCCAGAGTTAAAAAAGACCCCAACCACAAAGCTCACCGCAGCCAGTTCTGCAGTCTTTAAACCTGTGCCCCTCTCGTAGGACTCCTGTGAAAGCTTCACAAGCCCATGCCAACTGTGTGAAGTGACAGAAGCCAACACGGTCCTTTGATTCCCGTACTTCCCTCGAGCTTGTTGCTGCAGACTGCTGAGCTGCCTGGCGTGTGTTCAGCTTTCTGGATGCAAAAAGTGCTTAGAAAGTAACGTACGAGCCTTACGTGGTTTGATGAACTGCAGATTTAATCTGAGGTGATCCCCAAATCAGACATATTTGAAGTAAAAATGAGATGCCGTGTTAGCCTTTTCAAGGATCAAACTATTGCAGCTCTGTAAATTAAGACATCCTAAAGCTGACATTTACACAGTCTCTTTTATCAGTAGTAATGCAAGTACAGACTACACCAGATGAGCAAAATTAAGTTGAATTTCAAGGCTGACACAAAGAAAACTCATACATGTATGCTTTTTTGGATTTTCCTTGCAAAAGGTTCTTTGCACTTGACATCAATGCTTACCGGGAATCCTCGTGTGCTGAGTGCTAGACAGAGATGCACCAAATAATATCTCCATTTGGGATAGTTCCACATTTCATGCATGCAGCCCCCCAGTACAGACCAGATGTGCCAATCTCCTGGTGCAAAGGTGGTGAGTTAGGAATAATCCCTCCTGGGCCAGCCTGAGTTTGGTCACACTGACCCGAGATGGTTTTGCTCTGTCTGTTTAGGAGCTGAATCATTACTTCCAAAGCAACACACCAGGCTCGCGATATTGAAACGCAGGAAATCTTTTTCACAGCACCCAATTTCAGTAAATGAAATAATTTCCATAGGGAAAATTGAGAAAAATTGCAGAGTGCTCCATCTTACATGCTAACTGCAAGATGTGCGCTCTTCTTCCTGCAATCTGTAACAAGCACATCCTGGCTGAAACCCTTTTGGGGGAAAAAAATAACCCAACCTCACAACTATCTGAATTCAAGCATCAATTCTCTGCTTCTGCAGGGAGAAAACAGCGATGAGGTCAAATATAAAGAATCCATATACAAGGGAACACGTCAAAGTAATTCTCCTAGTCCAACCAGTAACATTTTACCGGGCTGTGATTTCTGTGCAGGTGCACCGAGAATTGGGCAGCCTGCACTGGAAGAGGAGGCTCTTCAGTGGCTTGCCTGACAAGCAACAAATAACAAGCTTTTTTTTATATGATTTCCTTCCCAAAACATGCTTTCTGCGAGTTGTTACCAGCAAGAATAATAAAATGGAAATTGCTTTGTTTTGACAAGTGTGGAGTAAAGCTTGCCATGCTTCAAAACATTCCCTAGCATTTTATAGAACATATAGGTTATCCAAAAAAACATAGAATCAAGGGAAGAGAAAACCCAAATATTCACGAAAAGGCGCGTGCTCTGTTCTGTACGCTGACTAAACGCCACTTATCAGTACCATTTGACACAGTAATTACACCGAAATATTTCTGTGTAAAGGCTGAAAGTAGAACATGTTTAGGACATTTTTGCATTTCAGTGTGATTCTCCAAATCCGGCTGCCTCGCTGTTCTCATGTTAATCAGGTGCACCAGGAAATAAAAAGACAAAAGCACAAAGGTTCTACTAAATGCTCCCCAGCAGCAAGAAAATATTACTGACAAGTTCCTTAGGACGCCCAGCATCTACTGCAATAAATTCACCCAACAGCTCGGTTTGCCAGTCAGCACTTTCTGGCTGTACGGCCTCTGTTAGTCCTTTTTCTTAACCCAACTGCATGCAACTTGCTCAGAAAAAGATGGAAAATTGAAAAAATCCAACCGCAGCAGGTGATAAGTGTGATAAATCTAATAGTGATGAAATAGCATGGGGTTTTTCTTAATGAGGAACACAAATTACCTATAGTGGGTAAGTTCTTCGAGTGCGGCTGTGGGGTCTCCACAATTCTTAAGTGGCCATCCTATTCATTTTAAAAATCCAATCAGCATGACTGGCAGCTGCAGGAGGTTGACTTAACAATGCTGCCTGGATGTGGTGGCTCTTTTTTTTTTTTTTCCAAGGCATTTCTATACTGGAAAAAATCCTTGCAGAAATACAATTATACCAGCAAAATGTGTTTTCACTGGTGTACTTTATGCTGTTTCCCTGAGCTCCCTTGCTGATGTGTGTTCCATCTGCAGTGGACGGTTTCCAACACTATTTTTCCTCGTGTGTGTTAGACATTATTAGAAAGGAAACATTACTAAGCATCCACCAGGAAACAACACCTAGAGACTACTTTTTGGATGCTCTCACTAGAGCTGGCTTGAAATTGTATTTGCAGTTTAGTTGAAAAATATTTTTTAAGTTTAAAAACATCTCTTCAAAACATCTAACGTATTTTTGAAAATATAATCATAACATTACAGTTTTCATGGCATGCACGTGAGGCACGCGCAAGGACCGCAAGTGGGAAATTAGTACAAGGGACTGTTTGGAGCCAGAACAACAAAACATATTTTTCTGCTCCATGTTTTTATTTTAAGACATACCACCTGCACAATTGAAGGCTGTAATTATAGGGTGCTTGTAGACGCTTTATTGACTGTAGGTATTTCCATAACACCATCACAGCTGCTAGACAGCTCCTGGAGACAACCACAGTACACATTATTCCCATTTTCAGACACTAAACTCTTGGGGGGGGGGGGGGAAACAACAAGAGTTGGAGAGCTTTGGGCTAGCCTGTGGCTGGGTGAACAGGTGCGAAATTCAGATTTGAGTTCATCAGAATAATGCAACAATCTGCAATTTAGGTGCATGCTTTAATTGCAAGACTAGTGGATACTACACTACCTGTAGTACCAATTTCTTACCTCTGTGTAATATAGAAGAATGATCCCATCATCATATAAGAAGCATTTTGACCACAGCCACTCCTTTGATTCCCACATTGATGCGAGGTAACACTGGATCCAAACAATCCTAAATGTGAAACCTCCCCTTGGCCCCCTTGGAAAGATGCATGGAGATAGACTACAGAACTACCCTAAAGAAATCTGTCCCCAGATTAAATCCCTGATGATGGCACACTTCACAAAGACAGAGTTGAGGACCGAGTTCCTAAATTCTTGGCCTGAGATCACACAGGAAGGTCATGGGGCACCTACAGAGTGGACCACCTCCCAGGCTTGCTGCCTGACCGTTGAACCATCCTTTCTGATTGCAAAAGCTTCTTAATGGCTTCTGAAATACCAGCTACCTACATTTTGTTTTTCTTTTTTGGAACCAATTCGTTAATTCCCTTGCTGTTTGCACTGTTTCATATGACAGAGAGAATACCTAATGATAGGCAAGTTTTGTTGAAGCCAGTAGCTAATTTAGATCTGGCTTTCCTTAACAAACCAAGAATCTTCATCTGTCCTTTTAAGTTATCCTCAAAAGACTATTTCAACACCACAGATGAAGACACAATCTTTTTAAGTAACTGTTTTATCCTCTTTGGGAGGCAATTAAAGAGTGCAAGAAATTACCACCTTCTGTTTCTATTCTTGTCATGGATGGATAATTGGTTTACTTTTAGAGAGGGAAAACTAGTCAGACGTCGCCACATTTCTAACTACTTAAAGATTATCAGTGCAAAAACATTCTGCCAAAGTGAAGGACAACATTTCTAATGAATTTACATACAAACTCACGCACCCTCCAACAACCACTATGGCAACTATGGGGCTCAGAAACACACTCCATTTCCTCAGCAGATGCCTTCATCCGTGCAGCTCCCACTGCCATAACTGCCTGTAATTCTTCTGTTTGAGACATCCACATAGCTGTAAGGCAAATAGAGGTAAGTCCTTGGAGGATCAGGACCCAAGCATGCTTTTCCTTTCCTTCCTATGTCTATGCTACGGTGTTATGTTGCTTTACCTGGGAAAGCCAGCTGAACGTTTCATCTGAAGGTTGAAGGCGAATACGAAATGAGGTAATGCAGATTGCACTGAATTTTAAATCTCAACTTGACAAAAGTTTCGTGGTTTGAATTTAGTCCAGTTGATTGGTTTCGAGTCTCCTGAGTTTCGGTAAATACACCCAGATTAGGAAGAGGTTAAGAAGAAAATGAGGAATTTCCAATTCAGGAACATGCCTGTCACCCTCCCCAGCCTGTGCAGGATGGAGGAAATGATGTTCTGTTTGCGTTCCCCAACAGTCCTGTTCGGCAGGCACTGTCAGCATCAATTAGAAGCATGATCTATGTGAGCTTTTTGTCAATGCTCTAACTAGTTTTAGAGCTTGCTCTTCAACTACAGTCTGAGAATCAACTTTGGGAAAGACAAATCTATACAATCACTAAAATTGATTACGGGTGGTTGAGAGAATTACAGAACATCTCTGAATTGGATGTATATGCAGAGCGCACACCTAAACTTGAAGGCTTTGAAATTCAATTACAGAAACTAAAATAAATGACCATAATGTTTTCCATTATCAGATACACAGAAATCATTTTCCCTTCCTTCCCCTGCTCCAATAAAACAAATTTCCATGACTTTTTTCCTAATCAACAAACTTAACCTTTTAGCCGAGTCCTTCAACAGTGTACAAATTTTTAAGCTAATTATTGTATCATAACTACAGAACAACACAGCAGAGGATTTGTGATTGCAAAGCACAGGATCGTCGTTTAAAAACCAAGTATCTGGTACTTACAACATATCTGGTCTAACTGGGTAAAAAGGGGAACACCGCCCACAGCCACGCTACGCAGCACCTAGATCCTGGAAAATGAAGGTGAAAACAATTTCCTTACATTCCTTCAGCCCTTGTACGAAATGTGTTGTGTGAGTTCTGTAAAACTCACATTACGTCTGCTAGAATGCTCAAAAATAAACTGTTTTTACAAGTCACAGAAGCTAAGTTACAAAGCCTATGACACTGCTTCCCCCCAGAACCTGGCCCAGCACCGCAGGTTGCTGACAGGCAAAAGGATTTATCATCAAGTTGTGTCACTTCCCATAAACAAGCCTGGAAGCTAAAAACATGTCAGAAGTATGACCTTTGCATAAGTGCTTGGCATAAGCACTTCATCTAGGTACTCAAGCTGGTATTTGCCTAGCACACAGCATCAAGGCCAGGTTTACAACACATTTTTTGCACCTTCGATGAGCTAAATCACTGAAGGCCACAATCAGCAGTCAGTGTGCTGCTGCTCAAAGTCCTTAGGATATACATGGACGTGTCAGCAAAAGGAGTTCAGCTGATGTTGGAACTGTCCAGAAGCTCCAGGGTCTCAGCTTCACCCAATTCATTGGGCACTTGCCTTTCCAGGTGGCTTCTGATGGAAGGCATCTGAACTCCCACCTCTGATAGTCACAATCCGTGCGTGTCTCAGCTGATCAGGCTTTTTAGCACGGGATTTTATTTCACTGGCAAATTTGAGGGAATTAGAACATCCCATACAGCAAGATATAGTGCCGGAATTACCCTGTTTAAAACATTACAATCACATCTAAGCTGTCTCAGATACTCCTAAGCTTTCCTTTATAGGTATATAAAATCTACATTAGAAAAGCATTCTAAGCCTTTTCCTCTCCATCCCCCTCCTCCTCCTTCAACGCAGCGTGGTTGGGACTCCAGCTTTACATCTCCACCAACAAAGGCATTTTCAGTTGTCTGAGGAGAAAAGGAGAAGAGAAAACAAACACAGAGTTGCCAAGGTTACTGACAATCCTCGCTGAAGAGACGAATGAAATTGATAGGGAGGAGACGGGAATAAAACGATACTCAACTCTAACTTGATTTTTACAAACCTCCTATTTCAGATGTGACTGGTCCTAGACAGCTTTTTTCTTCTGGGAAATTTAAATCAATTTGTATTTATCGGAGTTATTCATATGCCACCTTGCAAACTTAAGACTCAAACAGCACACATGCAATTGCCTTAGCTTTTCAAAGTGTTGATCTGATAAAGCTCCTTACTCCACATTATATTGAAATGATATAAAAGTCCATTTCTGCCGTCTCAAAAATCTTCAGCCAGAAATAGTAAAGCTAAAAATACGACTTTTTTTCCTCTGCCATGGGAAAGATGAATGAGAAAGATGCCTTTCCTGCTAACTGTACTGAAAGGAATTGGCTGTCGTGCCCAAACCTTATGTTGGTGATGTCTTAATTGTCTCGTAAGCCCTCTGTTGCAACCAAGTTGTTCCCCTTTTATTTTGCAAACAGGAAGGTGAAATTGCCAGCGCTGTGCTTTTGATTTTCCAGCCCTGCTTTTCAGCCACGTGCTGTGGACAACTGGTGACAAAGTTCTGTTTGCTACTGATCAGCTTGGTTTTCTTAGTTACCTTTCACAGGGCTCTCAAACAGCCTTGAGATCCCATGCTGAAAATCACTACACCACGTGGCAAAAACCATGTTACAACAGGAAAGCACTCTAGCATCAGTGAGCTCAAGTGCTAGCAATTAGGTACTTGATGTCCAGTCACTGAGCTAATTTTCTTAGGCTATTATATTCCAGAGTCTGCTTTGGAGGCTCACCCTCACAACTAAACGAACCTTAAGTCAACCCATGGAGGTTTCAGATGCACAGACCTAAATCTTGGGACCAGAAAGCAGCTGGGAGCTACCTCAATTGCATATAAGGTCTGTGCATTGAGCAGATGACAAACTGGCCCATAGCACTGGAGGTACCCTTGAAGTTTTGCAATTAGCCATACGTACGCTGGATGCCCTCTGTATCTACAGAGGGCTGAGAAGACAAGGGCTGGCTGATGGAAACAAGTCAGCTCTGACAACAGCCAAACTCAGCTTGCCACATTCATCGAGGATTCACCGGTTTCTGAAACTGCCACAGTCCTGACGCTCTCCACCAAGCCTCACTGAGCTCCTGAATCCCACAGATCATTTACCTGGGCGACGCACTGCGTGAGACAAGGACTGAGCCTGTGCTGTGCTCTGAGTACCAAGCAACGCGCTGTGGTTGACCTTCCACCCATCGCAGTCCTAAGAAGTTGTTTTTTTCTCAAGTTCGCATTTTGCTACAGGCTTCTAAAAAGCACATTAAAAATCTGCAGCTAGCTTGGTAAAGATCTAACGAGTGGTTTTTATTGTAGGCTGCTGACAAAGTGAAGACAAATCATCTCGGTTTTTGAAGTCTTGCTTCTAAATAAAGAAGGAGCCTCTCTGGGAAGCAGTATATTTGGGGATGGTAAAGAAAGCATTTTTGAGGACTTCTAATCTTCATTATTTACCTTGTAAATCATGACCCCGGGAAATTGATTAAATTGTACAGCAGCAAGAAGTTCATTCGAGGGAGTAATCAAAGGAAGGTAATACGAGCACTGCAGTTCTTGGAGCTTTTGAAGCAAGCAGGACTGGTCCATAAAAGTAAAGGATAGAGCTGTCCTGGGGAGAAAGGGCCTTCAGAGGAAAGGATAACGTAAGCTCCTCATAACTGCTTGGCTCAACACAGTAGCGCTTCCAGAAAAGTAGATTTGCAATAAGATTACAAGAGTACATAACCCTGAAATAACATTTATCTTTACAATGTTATTGTGAGCAGTTGAAAAATGTTATCACTTCGCAGAAGGGGAACTGGGAATCACAGACATTATGTTCTGGATGGATTCTAACGTTCTCCCAATCTAAGTGCCAAAACTTGGTGTCCCAACCAAGAGGTCCCCAGATTCCCTGCAGAACACTCTGGTATCTTACTGGATATGAGCCATAAGTTTGGATCCATCAGTGGAGAAGACAAAGAGCTAAGTCATTTATTCAAGCCCAGGTTGGATGGGGCTTTGAGCAACCTTCTGTAGTGGAAGGTATCCTCGCCCATGGCAAGGGGGTGAAATTAGATGAGCTTTAATGCCCCTTCCAACACAAACCATGCCATGATTCTCTGATTTCAGGAGATGCTGTTCTTAAACCAGCCCAGCTCAAGCCCACTACATCCAGATTGTTCCTCCTAGAGCCTTACCTTCCTAGCAGCACCCAGATTTGACCAGTATGTTTTCCCATTCCTGCACTATGTAAAGATCCATAATACAGGATACATAAAAGAAGCCTTGTGCTTGCTTTGCTGAGATGCAGAGGCACAATTCCACATTGTTTCTGTACACAACACAGCAAGGCTTCTACCTGTCAGATCCTTCCTAATATTTTAAATTTTAGCTAGAATTTAGCATCACCATGACAATAACTGTGTCAAAAACTGGGGATTTGTCTGATTTAGATCACCTTAAGAGTGTGTGACTCAGGATCTAAGTAACCATCCTGAATTATAAGTAAAGGTGGGTTCTGTTCAAGCACCAGAGGTACAATTAGCTGGGAAAATATATTTCAAAGCAACTTTCCAGAGAGCTTTGAGCAGTATGGATGGTATGGGCTCAATGTTTATAATCAAGTTGCTAGATATAGGAAGTCCCGTGCCAATAAAATTCTGATAATACAGAAAAAGATGGTAAGTTTTATTTAGCAGAAGGAAAACTGTAATGACAAGCTCAAACTAACAAGCTTTGCTTAGCCCTGGCAGGTCAGCTAACATAATGATGTTCAAGCTGTTAAGGAGACAAAAAGAAGGTGGCTTTCATCACTGCCCACCATGAAAAGAATGACAAAATAAGCTCGCTGAGGTTCACTCTGCCACCAACCCTCAAAATATGCATGGTTGTAAATCCACATCACCACAGGACTTCATCATTTCCCCTACCAGGCTCCTGACACATCTAGTCTCGTCTATTTTAAGCGAATTAATACACGGTGGAGTTGGAAGAGTTTTTTATTTTCCTTTTGACAAAGAAAAATCTGATTATTTAGTCAATTCCTTAATCACAAAATTATGAACTTATTGAATTAGAAAGCTCATTCCACAGCAAAACCATTTGTCAAGTCAGAAGAAAGAACCAGATGCTGAATAAATCTTAAAGAACCTGTATTTGTCACAAAAGACGTAAGGGTCAGTAACTACTTGCATAACATGCATTATATCACAGAATCACAGAATAACCTCGGTGGGAAGAGACCTCCAAGATCACCGAGTCCAACCTCTGACCTATCACTAACCAGTCCTCCACTAAACCATATCACTAAATTCAACATCTAAATGTCTTTTAAAGACCTCCAGGGATGGTGACTCCACCACTGCCTTGGGCAGCCCATTCCAATTCCTAACAACCCTCTCGGTAAAGAAGTTCTTCCTAATATCCAACCTAAACCTCCCCTGGTGCAACTTTAGCCCGTTCCCCCTCGTCCTGTCACCAGGCACGTGGGAGAAGAGACCATTCTCACAACAGCATTGTCTCCCGATGGTCAGGTGGCCTCTGTCACTGCCGCCATCAGGGTTGCCCCGAGACCTTTCTGATGTCACCCTGTGGCCTCACAAAAGGTCCCGGCTATAAATGCCCCGAGCGTGGCCCCTGCATCCAGTCCGGCTAGTGGGACTCGAGTGCTCGAGGTTCAACAGCTGGAGACAGAGAGAGGTGGAGGTGTACCAAGAGGCACACACGAAGCCATTTCTTATTGCACACAGGCCATCGAGATCCTTCGGTAATGTTCTCATATGTATAGACATCTATGTACCTCATCCGTCCTAAGCGGAGTCTTGCCAAGTATAACCTATCCTAAGTATATTTGCCATTCTAATTGCAATGTTTGCAATCCATATGCAGCTGTTGACAGCTACAGTACTCTAGACAACTTGGTTGAACCTAGAAAGCTAATGTCTGTTTGCTGATTGAATATTTTCTTCCTGCTTCTATCTGCAGCACTCCTGCTGGTGGCACTTGAGGCATTGAGGTCCTGACAGTGACCCGCGAGGCGAGGGAGGTGCTGAAGACCACAGGCTGCTGCTAAGCACCTGGCAGCAGGGCAGCCTCCCCCAGGGGACAACAATCTTCCCATCGCAGCGACATCAGGCACCATGAGCCGGTGGCCACACCAGGAGCAGCCGGAGGAGGCTCCTGGGGATGAAACATGCCCCATCTGCTTGGACCCGATGAACAATGAAGCTCGCGTCGAGCCCTGCAGGCACTCCTTTTGCTTGGAGTGCATCCAGCTCTGGGCGGCGGAAAGGCACACCTGCCCGCTGTGCCGCGGGCGCATCGCGGACATCGTGCGCCTGCCCCGGCGACCACGCAGAAGGGTGCAGCGCAATGCACGGCTGGGGCTGCAGCAGCGGCGGAGGAGCCCTGCAAACTACCGCTCCCGCAGCGTCTCGCCCCGGCGTAGGGAGCGCAGCCCCATCCAAGCGAGACAACTCGTCCGCAGCCGCTCCTGGCACGCGGAGCAGAACAGGCAAAGGCTGCCACCATCCCTGCGCTTCGCCGACGCCGAGGATGTAGACTGGCTCCGTCGGGTCCAAGAGGAGGAGCCGGGCTCTGGCGACCACGCTGGCCGCCAGGCCGAGCCCCCCGCCTGAGCAGGCGGCCGGGCCTCACCTGGGGACAGGCTGGGGGTGGCAGCCACGATTACCCCAGGAATAAATTACCACTGTTCCACCCTATAAAGCCTCTGCCTGCACTTATTCCTGCATCTGTCAGCAGGGCTGGGGGGGCTGAACACAGCCCTCTCCTGCTGCCTGCGCCACCAATTGCTTTGGGGACGGCTGCTCCTGATGGGGAGCAGCTGCAGGTGGCAGGTCCCCGAGTGAGACTTGGGGGTGAGAAGTCATTTGAGGGATGAGAAGTCATCATGGGAATGGGACAGTGTTGGGAGTGGGAGCAGGCACAAAGGTGACCTGGCCCAACTGGGAAAAAGGCCAACAGCAAAAGCCTCCTAAAAGCCTGACAGAAGAGGATTCTGTGCCAGCTGCAGAACCGGGCCTGGCAACACGGGGCATCCTTGGAAGGCGCTGCTGGCCTCCTGCAAGTGCAGCCTAAGGGGACCCAAGTCAAAGCCTTGATTTCATTTGACCTGCAGGTACTGGAACAGCAGGATCCTCATGCAAGGCAGCACTGTCCCAGTGGCCAACAGAGAAAGTTTAGTGCTGGGGGATGGCTCTGAACGAAGAAAGTCCTAGAAAGATCAGATGGGCAATGATGAAATCCAATTGCATTTATCACTATGGATCTCAATGCTCTTTTATAACATTCCAGTATAAAAGCAGTACGTAAGAGAATCAAACACTCATAAAAGACTAAAACCAACCTGATAGTCCCACTACCCTTTAATAAACACAGACAGATGCCTTCTGCATAACTGAGAATCAGACATAAGAGTAGCATGCTTCGTATATAGCCACAGATATGTACCGATCACACCAGAAGTAACCACATAAGGTGTAATTCCACCAGCTAAACATGCTGCTTTTAACAGCAGCACATTGTTGTGTTGATAAAACTAAAACCTTTTCAGCACGATTTGCATATACTTAATCTTCATTACAATTATAACCTGCTTTCAGATGGTGGTTTTAGTATATAAACACAACAGAAATGAAATCATTTTAAATTCTTTCCCAAATTCAAAACTCCAAAATATTGGAATCTACAGTCTAATGTTTTCCTGCAAAGAACTACAGAAAACTTTATTTTCTCATCTAAATAAAAGAATCAGAGTTTAGTAGTATGTTATTAATACACTGAAAGTCACACTTTGACACATCCATATGCTACATGCTCCACTGGATATCCAGCAGACAGATTAAGCACGTGTTTCAGCCGGAGTGCAAAAATGCACTTGACTGAAATAAAGGGAAGTCATTGCGTGTCTCTGTGTATGAACATGATAAATTGGATTTGACAAGTTTTACTAAAACCTTCTTATACTACTGTTCAAATAACCAAGACCCAGTTACATAATGAAAGAATTCTGGTGCTAAAGAATAAAAAATTCTTCAGTTTTGAGGTTGTCTTGGGAATGCCTCAAATAAAATCCTCTAATAAACATGAGCTGTTTCATGTCACATTGAAGGCATAAACCTATTCCTCTACTTTTGTCTGATTTTTACTTTTCTTCCACTTCAATGTCATTTTACTAAATGAAGCCCTTCTGTGTTGAAACTGTTACAAAAAGTGTTAGTCACACAACCATACCTCAGGTAAAATTGGCTCACGCACTTCAAACTCATATTGCATGTGACCTTTATCATCTTTCCAGTCTGATTTATTTTTGGACATTTCCAGATCATGTCAGGATTTGCAGGCATTAGAGGGTGAAGGATCAGAATAAATGTTGATTACAGAGAAGAAAAGATCCATACTTCTAAAGAGAGCAAATATCAATTTCAGAAAGGAAACAAATTTGAAGGATCTGGAAGAGCTAAAGCAAAGCTGAAGTCCCTACTCCCCATTCCATGTATAATTTCTCTTACGGTAACTACAATGTGTTCTCAAGGTTTTTGACTGTTTGCTTTCTCAAGATTGCATATTTTAAAAAGCACTATTAGCCCCTTTGCTACTCAAGTGAGAGAAACACAACAAGGATCTGGTATTACTCAGCCTCGCCATTTTGAGGTATGGGATTTCTTAATCCCAAATAAGAAATGGTGATGACTACTTGAGGCCAGTCTCTTTTGAATAAGGGAAAGAAGTTTAATTTAGCGTCTAGTAGATGAAAAAGATTTGCCTCATGACTTTACCTATTTGAAATTCACTGTCTTCAACACATGAGTCAGCATTCAGCTTTCCAGATTACTCTGACTCAGCTGCCTGGAAGCAGGAACACTTGCAATTTTATGCCAGTATTATGCAGAATGTCACTACAAGAGACTATTGTCCAACAGTTGCAGACAAAGATTAAGCGTCGACATCACTTTATCTGTTTCTAGCAAACTTTCCTAGTCACATTCCTATTATACCTCTGCTAATGTGGTATTTGAATGGGAAAGCATAGCAAAAATCTGGAGCCGTCTGTTGAGCTTTAGGCAACTCTTTTCATTTCTCCGTGCTAATGTGTGCTCATTTCTGGAAAAGCTAATTTTTTTTGCCTATTTAACTTGCATATTAATCTCCATTGAACTATACAAAATGAATTTCAATCTTCATGTAAAAAATGGGAGGATGGTTTTCGATTCACACCCTTCTTGATTTTCATCAACCAACCTTTTCCGCTTAAGTACTATTTAATCAAAAAAGATGTGAGATGGCTCCTAAGATTTATCTGGGCATCACTGAAATAGAAAATACTGCCAGAGCTCCCACATAGAGTTGCTCATGAGACTGACATTATAAATACAGATTCGGTCCTCTAGCAACTTTCTTCTGCCTCTGAGGAACAGGACCACCAAAGCCTT
Source organism: Aythya fuligula (assembly GCF_009819795.1). Classification (NCBI taxonomy): domain Eukaryota; kingdom Metazoa; phylum Chordata; class Aves; order Anseriformes; family Anatidae; genus Aythya; species Aythya fuligula. Next base: position 1,584,310 of record NC_045585.1, on the reverse strand, counting down.
GCCCCTCGTTTCTGTGTAGTGAGCTGCTCATACAGCTGTCTCACCCAGTTTAGCTGTGTCCTCATCAGAAGGAGCACACGACAGCACCTCTTCCAAGGCAGGGAGCCCTGTACATTCCTCACCTACCTCTGTGACCCATGTGGAATATCCAGCCTTCAACAGGTGTTGCCTCATTAACACTTCAGAGGAGCAGAGCCCTAGTTTCAAGCAGCACAATCCCATCTCAGACCTCTTTACTTGTCCTATTTCGTGATGTCGTTATAGGGAAGCTAAGTATTGCAGTGGAACCTGGATCGTTCAGTAAGCACTGGGGAGTGAAGGCAGGCATCTTTCCCCACGTTCCCTGTATCACTGATCGTGGACAAAAAGCAAGGCTTAAGAATTAGGGAATTTGCCTGTCTAGGAAGAAAACAGACGAGTAAGAAATATCTACATGTACAATTCACTACAGGGAGGAATTCACTTGTGAAATAACATAGTAGTAAATAGTAATGATAAATGCAATACTGAAAATTACATTGCTTTTTTAAGTCCTAAGATCTGCTAAAAATACAAAGTGGTAACGGTCAAAGCCATACAGCTGTGGCTACTCTGCAGTGAAGCAATTATATAGCTACTCCTAAACAAAAAGGGAAATAAAAGTTATTTGCATAAAGTGCAAGTGTAATACACTTGTGTGTTATGGACTATGCTAAATTATATTCGGTATTAATACTCTGTAACCGCTTTCATCATACTGCCCGATGGGTACTCAACATAATGATCAATTCCAGTGTCAGTTACAACAAGGAAATACATATTGCTATAAAGAATTTGGATACCGCATACTCAAGGCCCTTTCCAAAGCCCAGAGGAGTTCTTGAGTGCATTGTTTCTCAAAGTCCATGGGGTTCAATCATCACAAATCATTAGGAATTCAAACTGGCAGTTTTAATGGTGCCCAGGGGACTTGGGCACTCAGCTTCCATTATGCTTCAATTTAACTTCATTACCTAAGATACCAGTGAACTTTTGAAAATACCAGCTTAAGTAAGATCCAGGGTGAGTTACAGTACAACAACAACAAAAAAAAAATGAATAAAGTATCTTACGTAGCATTTCTTCTTCATATTTTAGAAGCAGCTTGTCAAACTGTATGGGAGAGCTGTGATTATCTATTAAAATCTACCAAGAAGTCCCCAAATTATCCGGGAGTTTCCTCCTAGGAATCCTAAAAAGCATACGCTCTTCCAGTCTTCATTTCGTGCTATAACAACTTGGATCATTTGCTGTCCTCTCCCTGCCTCCAGAACACACTGATGAACGAGGAGAATGTGTCTCTATTCAGTAACTATAAGCCTACAGGAAAAGGTTTTTTGAAAGGTCCCTTTGTTAATATTTTACTTTAAGTTTACTACTGAGAGTTTCAATTTTAAAAGGGAAACCATATAAAATAGACTAAAAACATAAAGGTTAAAGTAACCAGAATGAAAAAAAAAAATAACACTGCTGCCATAAATGCTGTATAACAAGTAAATGCTGTTCCATATGCCACAAGATTGCTCACATGTCAAGACATTTTGTGCAGAGGTTACAGATGGAATAGATCTATTGTTAAAGACAAACATGCCTTGGGACCCATTGATTTTCATATTAGGTCTGGCTGAAGATTCACAAGGACTATCAAGTACACACAGATGCACACACACACACAAATGCTCCTCCTGAGAGCAACACTGATTGCCAAAAGGATAATACAGAAACAGAAATCCTGCTTCCCTGAGAATTAGACACTGTAGAAGAGAAAAGCCAGCAAGGTATCTTAAACACATTGAGAGAGAAAATTCAAACATGTCCCATTTTTAGAAAAGTACAAATTAATTCTAATATTCAAGGCATGCAAATTATCATGAAAAAAATATTTTACCATCTGCATTTTTCAGTTCCTGGAGCTAATCTGCAAACCTGATCTCCCAATTTGAGATTTGTCCCTAGATTATGTCTTCTTGTGGAAACGTGTCACAAATCTGCATGTGTGCACAAGGAAAACCTGGAACAGAGTTTCTCCCTCCTCAGTCATAAAAACCCCTTTTCATTCTCAAAAATAAAAATATCTTCTTAGAGAAAAGATCTGCTTTAGGCTCTTACTGCAAGTCCGAAAAACAAACAAACAAAAAAAACAACCAAAACCCAACCCCATCCTATAGGAAGCTTATGGAAATAGTTCAACCAGGAGTGTATAACACGAATCTCTTTTGAAAGCCCTGCTGCTTGCACCCAAATCTCCTTCCAACAATAGTAAAGATGCTGTGAACCTCCATGGCCCTTAACCCACATTGAAAGAGGAACAAAAAATGCTCAGCTTCTTTACCCCCTTCCCGAGCTGGAGCTTGATCCTTGGCTTCTGCAGAGATTTCTGCAGTTCCCCCACCCTCAGCTGAGCTTCAAAAAGATTGTTCAAGTTCTCCAGGGGTGGTTCTCTCACAGCTTTAGCCCTTCTCTTTCAAGAAAAGGATAATAAAAGTGTTAGATGCATCCAAAACTCCAATTGTGATGGAGGACCAGCACTTAATGCTGCACTAACCTGGCAGTAATGATTTTGGTTTAGCAGGTCCTAAATGATTAACTGTAGCTGAGATCAGGGCCTCTGCATTAAGCACTGCGTGTCTACAGATCAAAAGGAGCTCCAGCTCCCAGCTGTGCAGTCTGAACAAAGGAAATCTAAACCCAAAAATGAGGCTGGGGAAAGCAGCAAGGCACAAACCAACCTGCCCGAGGTCACCGTGCTTCTCACACGCCTCCCTCCCAGGGAAGGTACAAAACGTTGTGTAGTTATTGTAGAAACATCAGAATAAACATGGAAAGCCACGTCAGAGAACCTGATTCAGCAACGTTAATCTGAATGAGATACTGAAGATATGGGTGCAGCGAAGTAATAATTTACAAAGGTTTTGTGTATCCTTTACCGAGCTGTAAAGATGTATTTTTGGTAAACTGCAATTTCAAAGGACTGAGCTTTCAGTAATTTTTTGCCCAGCTAACTCTCAAGTAACTTTTTGACAACTCCTGGAAGTGAGAATTGTTAAACCCAGCACGAGAGCAGCTCAGTCTGGATGCTTCCTTCCTCCAAAAGCAAGCGAAACCCAAGTAATCAGCAGAATATGAGAAGACAGCATACAACAAATACACTTCTTTTCTGCAACAGTCTATTTCAACTAATCACTGGATTAGGAACCCCCTGAGCCACAGGTGCCCACCATTGTGTTAAAAAAATAGAATACCTCTACACATCTGAGTCTGATGTGAACTGCCTGATGCTGCTTGACCAACCCTCAGCCTCACCATCTCCAAGATTTTAGACATTTAAGAAGCAGACACACAAAACCCAACCACCACAAACTGCAGGGTTCTTACACTGTTCATAACGTCGACAACTTTTACTATATTCTTTAGATCTGTGTCCCTTTGGCATGACTTTGGCCACCAGCATACAAAACCTGTTAATGCCACGTATTCTTCACTGTTGCACAGATCAAGTGCTAAACCCACCCATTTTACAACTGCAAAGATGTCACATTTCTAATCTTTGGTTCTCTTTTTTTTTTTTTTTTTTTTTCCCCCTTCTAGATATTTCCTATCTTGATTCCTACCATACTCCTCTACAGAAGTTGATATATCTTAAACTACACGGCACTGCCAGAAATAGAAAAACTGCCTCTCACTTTATCATTAAAAAGCTCCTTGTTTCTCAGATTTATCTGCAGTATTAAAACTCTCTTTGTTTTAATTAGTACTGCTGGATGATTCATGACATTTCATGACAATAATAGCTGTTCTGGATTTTTTTTTTCCTGTTTAATTCTTCCTCAGATAATTTGTGTCAATTTTGCGTTGCTTTTAAAGCCCTATATCCATCGAAAACATTAACCTCCAAAGAAAACTCACTTTGCCTAAAGACTGCCTGCCACTAGTGATTAAGTCAAGTCGACCGTTCATCATGACTCTCAATTTGAGGTTCAGCTTGCAGGCCCCTCAAACCCATCTGAAAAGGTTTTTGGACGTTTCGCTGAGTGAATCCCACAGCTGACTCACCGCGGTTTTGTAAACCAGAGGATGAAAATGAGCCCTTCTAACTTTATTATCTATAAACACAGAGCAATGGTCACCAAACACGCTTAAAATTATGTGCTTGGGACAGATTCATGCGTCAGGGACACAAATATTATTTTATGCCACAAATATTATTTTATGCTTCAGTCTTACAGGTCAAGGAGTCCTCAGCCCAGCTCCTCAATCTGCCAGTCTGGAATAAGCTGGAGGATCGGTGCTCCCTGCCTCACCTGAACTCACCTTGGGTTGCTGTAAGCCTTTCTACGTGTGCTTTTCAGTGTGTCCCATACTTCCCCCGAGGGTCACACAACAACCCTGCAAGCAAGCATGAGAACCAGGCTCTTTTTGCCTGGAGCCCAAGTTCAAAAATCAATACTCGACTCTTTGACAGTATCCCCATATAAAACAAAGAAATTCAGCTCGTGTTTTCTGAAGGGCTTGTCCAGGTACAGCTTTTTTGTGTATGTCATTCATTCTACTTACGTACAAATTGCTGCATAGTTTCCAGAAGTCAGCCTGAGAGATCAGCCCATGCACACAGAATACTTTTCACATAAGTGCTGCCAGTGATCGTTCTGTTTGGAGTACAGATGAAAAGGTTAATTATTACCAGTGGATGACCACTGCTTGATTGAAGGAGAAGGAAAAAGTAGTATTTAAACATGTAATTGCCAGCCCATCTTTCCCACTAACAAACTTAAAGAAGTCTTTACTTCTGTAATCACTCTTCCACATGTAACCTCTCATTTTCTGAAGCAAATTCATGCAGATTTGTACTGAAGAAAAAGCAGAGTAAACTGGACTTATAATTTGTGCATCGAAAACATCTGTGGGGAACAGGAACTAGGGTGCACTGCTGCTTTGTGGCTGTGAAAGTGAACTTTGTGAGATTCTGCTGCTCACAAGGTCACAAAAATCCAGATTGAAATCCATTACTGAAAACAAGGCAGAGAACAAGGTGGGGTTTTTGTTGTTGTTGTTGTTTTTGTTTTGTTTTTTTAAGCTTTGCAAAGACCTGAAAGATCCTGGAGTAAATCTACAGTGAAATTCTCTTTCCTCTCCGCAGAGAGGCACCCCAGCAGCATTGGCCACTTAAGGCGTTTTTTTCTAAAAGAATCAGCAGCTTTGTATCCTCACGGCTGTATTTAGCCTTGCGTGTCGCAGGAAACCAGCACAGATTTGCATTCACCCAGCTCAGAGCTCTGAAAGACCATCTCATTTAACAATATAGGATGCAGTGCTCAATTTTCAGCACCAAGCTTCAGCAGAGAGATGCAATAACAGCAGGGAACGCAGAGGTGAACCATGAAAACATTTGGAACCCTGACAACAAGGAAACATTGAGATTATTGACAGCGATTAATTTAGGGAAAAGAGGACTGAAGTGAGCCATAATAATCACCTTTAAATATGTAAAAGATCTGTGCAAGGAGAAAGGGAATATATTCTCTGCGTCCATGGTGGAATAGCATAAGTAATGGGCTTACACTGAAGTGAGTGAGATGTAAATTAGGTATCAAGAAAACCTTTTAATTGCAATGATACTTGCACTGAAATAGCAGCAGAATTAAATGCTAGGAAGATAGGCATTCCTATCCCTGGAGGCTTTCAAGAACACACACACAAAAGGACTGTTAGGAATAGCAAATGCACAGCACTCTTGCCTCTGGGCGAGGATGTGGTTTGAACAATCCCATGTCCCACCAGCCCTATTTTCCACGATTTTGCAATTATGCCATCTGCATGATTTCCCTAAAGAATTATACCAACGTTTGGTCTGTTTTGTGAATGGAGCCAGTAAATAACCGGTCATCTTTTCTTTAAGGTGTCTGAGGTATGTGACCAAGTGAAGCAGGGCAAGTTACAGCAGTGTTACAGCTCCTACTCCACAGCTCAAATCAGGATTTTGTTCAGAGAAGAATTAGCTTCCTCCTGCAGCTTGGCACCCTTTCTTAAGCTCCATTAATAATTGCAGCTCTGAAAGCCTACCTTGAATTTTCCCTTATCGTAGGAGATACCCCATTGACTATGTAATGATGCAACTGCACAGCGATGCGTGTGACATACATTAAAAATGACAATCAAATGACAATATAAAAAAAGTTTGAGATACCTCTGTGACACCGTTTTCCATTTCCTAAATGTTGTGCCATAACAGTTTGCTACAGTGCTGACATTTGCACTTGCTGTAACACAGGCAGCTCCCCCCTGCTTGGGAAGGTGCTGAGGACCAGAGCACAGTGTCAGGGTATCACAGAACTTACACACACCCAGACAATAAAATCTATCCTAGATTATAATAAATAGTCTATAAATCTATAATCTATAAATATATTATAATAAATGATATTATAATGAGTTATTTTATAAATAAAATTCTGAATTCTTTCCAGCTATCCAGGTGCTTTGGACATCAATTTCATGTTGTCTTTTGGTTGACTGTGAGGAACTTCCCATTCCTTCCAGTTCAGGAAACACCAGTGACATTAAGCACAATACTAACAAGCAAACACTGCCAAAACCTCAAGTCAAGCGGATCCCCAAAGATGGATTATTAATCTGGCAATACATCCACATAGTTGTAGATCGTAAACTCTCTCTTACAAAACACCCTTTATCAGCACATCCGCACATCACGTGTTAGATGAATGTGACAGCAGAATGCACAAAAATATGCAGATTTTAATACATCCTTTCCAAGGTTTGGGGGAAGGGGTTTATCCAAGAAGACTACCTGCTGACATCCTTCGAATAAAAGTTTACAAAGCAGCCAGAAAAAGGAAATTTTTTTATTGATTTAACTCTTCACCAAGACCAGGCAGATTGAAAATCAGCACTGACAAAGATTTATAACACAGATGGAATGAGTCATGGGCTGAAAAAAAAGAAAAACAGTATTGCATGCACATACAGACGAGTACCAGGGATGTGCATGGGGAATGTGGTTTTCCCCCCAGTCCATCCCTCTGATAGTTCAGATCTCTGCTTGAACAATAAATCCTCCACCATCTTCTAGGAGACTGCACTTAGGCTTAAAAACCTATTTATGCTTACCGCACAATATAATGAAAGCCCTGGAAGCAGACAAACAAGAGGAACTGAATTATTGCTACATTATTTAGTAGGTTGCATGGCCAGTATCTACAGGAGTCAAACCCGCCATAAAATAACTAACCTGCTTTCTCCAACCAAATTCTCCCTTGACATAGTAAAACATGGCCCAGAAGTATTCTCTGATAGTATTAAACAAACATCTGGGGGGTGGAAGGGATGTTAGGATTTAGAAGTCTGGAAAATACACAGCTCTCCTGAGACACAGTCATCCATACAGCTAAGCCTCGCAATCTATTTAGGACTTTCTTTTGAACCTTAGTGAGGTTTTTAAGCCTTATCTGATGAGCATAATGATATTAAACTGTTTTTCATTACCCATAAAAAATGAACAAAAAGGATAAAGCTGCTAGCATCTCAGGCTATTTGAAAGGAATCAATAGTCTGAATCCCTCAGTATATCCTGCTCATAAAAAAAACATTTTCTTTAAACAAAGAGGAATTGTTTGGACATGAGAAACTAGTTTCACATGAAGTACCTTTCACAAAAAAGGTACCTCCAAGGTTGATAGAAGAAAAATGTAGAACAGATTATTACGTGCAGTTAGATATAGGTATGTATGCTTACGTGCAGCATGTCTGCACACCATGCACTTAGAGGAAACATGCCAGAACCAAATTCACCAGCCCTGATAAAGTTTACAAATACAGACAGGCGATAAGAGTTAGGGCAGAACAGGATACAGTAAGCTGGAGGCAGCAGAAAAGAAACGTCTGTATCTGAAGGCATCAAAAATTCCCTTAATTTCCAGTCTCCCTATTTGTTTTGCTGCACTGTGCTGGGCAGACACACGACGCCACAACAGAACACCCCCCAACAAAGCGTTAGCAGCTACGATTCAGAAGCAGAGCTAACTGCGACGTTCCCAGTGTGATTTTTTTTTTTTTGTCTAAAAATATTGATTTGTTGGAGCTGCAGCTTTACACAGGACTGCATCCATTTCAGGGAACAGCCATCATGACGGCATCGCACCTGACAACTCCTGGTCAAAATGTGAGAGACAACGTTTGTAACAACAGCAACATCCTTTCCAGACCACTTGCCTGGGCTATAGCAAGAAAAAAGGCTCAAAACTGTGCTCAACAGCTTATTTTATACATTATTTTCCTAATTTCAGGCTTCAAGTTCCAGCTTGGCCTGATTCATAGAAGGGCTTAGGTATTCTAGGAACCTGCTGTGCAAAGCACTGATCTGCCTTGGGAGGGTGTTAGCTTTCCTGAAACTGGTGGTTCTCTTTTTTACTGCACAACTTCAGGAAAAATAATAAAAAAATAATAAAATAAAGTCAGCACGGGGAAGAAACTGAAATTCCCCAACATTTTTACTGAAGAAGAGCACGCACTTGTTTCTCGCCAGTAATTAGAGGTGTCAACTTCATTCTCACGTGGAACATGCCACGTATTCCTCTGGTTTGTAGGGAGGATGGATGCAAGCCAAGACACAGGGAAAAAAAATTAAAGCATCACAAATCTTTGTGATTCATAAATGGGTTGCTGTTCTATCACTTTAAAGCTACTTAATCTCTACTCTTTGAAACACACCCTATTATGCACTAAATGATTAATATCATTCGTTTAATAAAGAATTTGTCCATATTAAGATATTCAAATCTAAACCATTTTAAAATAGAAAGGCTTAATCCTCCCATGGTGTAAATAAGGATGATTCCTTTGAAGTCAATGAAGCTAAGGCAATTTCTGGCAGCTAAGGATCAATCCTGCATGCCTCCAAGGCTTAATTAACTCTGTGTACCTTTTCTAACACATAATGCTCTCAAATGAATTAATATTTAAGCTGTTATCACCTGTGAGATGTGAAGCATGTATTACTCAGCGCTGCATGAACAGGATATTATTCTATTTATATTCTTGTGATGGCTTCCCAGATGCTGGGTGAGCTTTCCTTCCCTGGAATAGCAACAAGTATTTTACTTACGTGTTCAGTTCAAGCAGAAAAAAAACAAACCATGACTGAGGGGCGAGCCTGTTCATAGGTAGTCCTTACATCTGAAGTGCTTCTTGTGAAAACACGCCTAACTCACACACACAAACATATGCAGCCAACTACCTACATGAAACCAGGGAGCCAAGCTTGCAAACACAGCTCAAAAAATGGAAAAGCCTTCATATAAAAAAAGGCTGCGCTATTAGAAACAAGAATGAATAATTTTGCATCCTGGAGAGAAAACAACAGCACGTGCAATTGCAGCTTTTATCCAACGGGCAGTATTGGGAGTCAAAGTGGGAAGAATTTCCAGCACAGCTTACTGCAAAGTTCATCAAGGTGGGTAATCAAAACCTGGCTCTCATCAGTACTATCACCACCGCCCTGTTATGGCTGTGAAAGTAACTCTACGACATCTGTATTATTTTTAAAGGTTTTTAATCTTTATTGTTTCCATCTTTGGTTTATTCTAGTGGAATAAACCTTCCCATCTCAAAGCAAAGTAAGAAACACCATGTTGTTCTGAAGCTGGCATATTAAATTTTCATATGCAGCTACTGGAGACAGATTTATAAACTAATTAAGTGTAACAATCTCATAAGCACTGCTTATATCTGAAGAGTCTCATATCAACCAGCTGAGTTATTCCAATGGATAAAAAACTTATTCAATAGGAACATGTTTCAGAATTAGGCCAAAATTATTTTCTGACTAATGTAGATCAACCCATGTGTAAACAACTTCTGCAAATACCTCCTTATTAAATTATTTGATTTTTGAATAAGGAAAGCTTGGACTCATTGATACATTTTGATGAGCTTCCCTCTATTACTGTACGCACTCACCAGTTTTTCTGCTATTCTATTTCAACTAAAACTTCCACAGGATGGCAAGAATTGACATCCTTCTCCCTTCTATTCCTTACTGAAGTCTAACCTGCTTTTCCTCTCATCACAGTTACAGTTCAGGATCTCTGGTGATCTTTTTTGTGCAACGTTTCCATACTATACTACAGAATGCTTATACAGGCGCTCCAAATTAATCGCAGGTGAACAACGAGCAATATTTTGCATGCAGCTTTACTAGAACAAAACCACACAAAAATATCAGAATTTAGTATTTTGCTAGTGTTGTAGCCAGTTTTGTACTAAGAGCAGCCAAAGCTATTTTTCTTCCTGTCTTCCCCCCCCCCCCCTCAATGCAGGAACACCGCACTGATTTTGTTGTATGTTTGCTCCTATGTCTGGCCTGTATTTTCTGCACTCCTAGTCACTTCAACCTGCTTGTTGCTTACAAAAATTCCACAGCAACCTATATTTAAGAACCCACTTCTCCTCTTATTATAAGCAGGTATTGAAGCAAAACCCATCAATCACCATTAAATCACGACCAAGTAGCTCGAGCTGCAAGCCTTTCCCCGTTGGTCTTCCACCGTAACAGAGACCATGAAAGAGCAGTCTTCTAGGATTCTATTAACTCAGTTTTCATAAGGGAAAAATAGCATTCTCTAGAGAACGTTATCGTTGCCTATATACTCAGGAGACTTCCAAAACTCCCTGTTTAGAAGTGGACTCATCCACCCAAAAACGTGCTGAGAGCTGCAGCCTGACCTTGGGATTCCCCCTGGCTGGGGCCAGGGGAGTGCATTCGGAATTGGTCCCAAACGCCTTCTTTTGCTGAAATTCCGTTTTACTCAATGACTCCAGGCACATCGTTAGTATTGATTACCTGCAAGCACCATGATCCACCGTCTTGTCCTTCAGTGTTAGTTCAGCCAAACTCAAGAGCCACTGAGTGGATGTTTCTTTGAAATTCCTGAGGCTGAAAGGCAAAGGGATGAATGGGAAAGAAAACCCAAATTGTGGCAGAGCAAACACACAGGTACAACACATTTTCATGATATTTTCCCTGCCAGGTGACAGAAATGACTGCATTACCAAGTGTAGGCACTATCTTGGAGCTTTTCTCCAAACACAAGATGTATTTTCAGGTCTGCCTATGTACCATAGGATGTACAACACCGACAGTGCCTTTAGACTTCTTGAGATTTGATCAAAGCTCCTTTTCCTGCATACAACTCTTGTAAATATAAATGCATGTACATACGCATGCCTGAGTGCAAGAAGCCTTGCCATAAGCACAGTGTGCATCTGCTATTTCTCTTGTATCAGAACAATTTCCCCCCCACACTATAAACTCCGTTCTAAACTCAAATTGGGCTGTAACAGTCCAGCCATCAGCTGTCTGCTGCAGAGTTTCACTGTAATAAAACTCTAATTATGACCACAGAATGCACTCTTGAGCAACAACCTGTCTGGAGGCGGAACCAGATTACTTGTATACATGAATTATAAAATGATGATAAGCAGAATCACGCGGGAATAAATCCATTTATGACCTACTGCTGACAAAGGTAAAGATTTAGCTAAGCAACTATTTGACTTAGAGCCACTTTCTTGGGTCTGCTTCACTTAGCATACATCAAAAAAAAAAAAAAGTCTTAGAGCTGAGCCTGTCCAATGATTGATGGGCTTCTATTACTGTTACAGAGTCAGTAATATATAACCTATTGTTTAGGTAATAACTTATATGTTTTCTTACTTTACAAGGCTGTTCAGTGTGGAGTTTGATGTATGGAGTGTTTTATGCACATCTACACAAAATATAAGCAATTTGTTTTCATTAAGGAAAGATATATGTAAATAGTTTCAAAAGAGATTCTGACATCTTTATTCCTTTTAATAAATATCTAACTCCTCCCACGGCGGTGGGTGGGATGCTTTGAGATGTTTTACTAGTCCCTGTGAAACCCTTTCACATGTTCAGCCCTGCCTGATCTTTTCTCTCTCCCTCTCTGCACCTGCTGTTTGAAGGGACAGGTCTCTTGGGATGCTCTAGGCAACTACCACCTAGCTCATTAAATTCATCAATTCATTTATGAAGCTAGCTTAAAGCTAGTTAGATTTTGCTTTTGATGGTTTCATAAGCTATTTGCATGTGGATGTAGGTGCTTCTCTAGCTTTTTAGACTTCTGGTCCATTCTAGTACTTTAAATGTTCACTGGACACCAAAGATCTTGAGATTTTTAAATACAAACCTCTAGTCCTTGGAAGATGCAGTCAGGGAATGTCACTATAGCACACTGAATCCAAAGTGTTTGGGTTATGCCACTGCAAACACAGGAAAGGAGGACAGCTTACCACAAGTATTAATCAGCTCAGATCCTCAGTAAGAGTGGCTGTACTGGATAAAACAACTTTACATCCACCTTGATACCACAGCTCCACTAATTCTCACTAGCAATCACCTATGGAAGACTGTAACATATTTTATATGTCTGTATTTGCAAACAAATTGGAATACTCTGTGTGTACCCAAATATTCTGCAGTGATTTTGCATCTCAGAGCCTTTTTGAACAAGTACCGTATTTTTGTGTTCAAGAGCACCTAATGAATTTGTCTGCCAAAAATCTCTTCCCTTTCCTTCATTTTGGCATCCACAGTATCTCATGGACGTACTATTTGTTTTGAGCCTGCCACGTAGCAGTTTTCTTTGACAATCTGTAAGTCACAAGGGACTGAGGAGAGTCTCTTGAGTCTCTTCATAGAGAACGACTGCATGACTTCATGTAGTCATCCTCTACTGCGATTTCACATACCTCTGCCAGGTGTCCCCTCACCAGTCCTCTTTTCAAGGCTGAATCATCTTCCACTTGTCTATTTCCAGAGCTTTTGTAAAACAGGACAGGAACAGACCCTTACGCATTATAAATAAGACTAATTCAACTGAAATTAGATTGAAGACTGGCTTAAATTTGAAACTAAGCAACTCCAGTGGTCTCTAAAGCTTAGGCTCTCTATTTGTGCATCACGGAGAATCGACACTGCCAGTTTAGTGATCATCAGTCTCTTCTCAACAGAGCTGGATGATTGAGTTATTTCACTTCATCTCAATTACTGCAGCCTGTCTCTTTTCTGAAAAATATAGTGGGCAAGAAGCTGACACTAACAGCAAATATTTTAGGGTAATAAGTGTGAGTGCACATGGCCTTGCTTGTGGAGTTTACATCACTGTGGGAACAATCCGAAGCCAGAACAATTTTCTTCAAGGAAAAGGCCTTTTCAGGTAAAATGTTTACAACACAGACAGAGCAAGGCCAAGCATGGTTCCAATTCTGCATCTTCCATCAGACTGGAGCAGATTGATTGACACTGCACTATTTATAGAGATCTTCTGGATTTATATTGATGGAATAAGACAGAATTTGTCCTGGTGTGTCTCAGATATAAACAACTGAAATGATGATACAACATCTGCTGTCTCGTCCAACATCCTCACTTTATTACTTAAGGCCAATACAGGAGAGAAATACAAAACCTTAGTATTTAATTGCCGGGCTCTTGCCTATTGCAAAATCCCTTTTGACAATACTTCCCTATTCCTCCAGCTGACACATTCCTCTCAGCGCAGATTTTGAGTTCAAACTCAAACATCATTCTGCTCTGTTGACCTCCGTCAAGGTCTTCACCCATTCCTGTATAGAATAACAGAAATTCAGCCTGAGATCAGACATTTCTGGGGGGAGAAAAAAAAAAAAAAAAAGCCTCCTAATTTTTGAATGGAGGTTGGCTCTGCAGAGGAATTTGTATTTGCTCTTCTCAGTACTCTCAAGAAACGTGGGGATTTGTTAACAGATGGGCAACCACATTTATTTTGAACTTCAAAAAGCCATTTGGAGCAAAGTTTACGTATTTAAGGCCAAGTAATGTGTGCATTTTAAATCATATTTTCATCTCAGCGGTAGGTAAAATAAGCTACTCGAATTTTTAAATAATCTTTTTAAGAAAGGGTCTTAAAGGCTTTTGGTGTTGTTGTTGGGGGGAGGTTACATGCAGAAGTTTTGAGTTGAATTTTTCTCCCACAAATATTTTTCAAATTAACATAGAAAATATATTTTATTTGAAGACAGGAAATTTCTCACTGAGTGCTTACTTCTTATATTAAAGGAAAAAAAAAAAAAAAAAACATACCTTTTTCCCCCCTCTCTGCTAATTCTGTTTAAAAAAAAAAAAAAAAAAAAAAAAAAAAAAAAAATTTTAATGTTTCTGGTTTTGACAGCAGACTGAAACCATTAACAAAGATTGAGAGTATGGCTGAAAACTCCCAAACTTGCTCCTCTGTGCATTTTGCCTCCTGTCCATTTCTACTCCTAATTTAATCAACTTCTAACACATCTGCAGTATTTATCGTAAGCTCGTCTACTTTAAGCTAAAGACTCAAAAAAAGACATAAAATCATGGCATTACATTGATCAGAAATAAAGCTTGCTTAAGCCAAAATACTTATGAACTGATTTAAATCCTAATGAGGCTGACAGTTACCGAGTGGCAGAATGAGAACAGAAAATAGCAGTGGCCTTGCTGTATTGTGAGGCAGCTGTTTAAGTGGACTGCAATTAGCTCCTAGAGAAAAATCTTTATCATTGTTTAACTATCAATATCCCTCAGAAATGGACTAAAATCAAAATTCCACATATACAGACTTTCAGCTTCCAGCTCGTTTCTGGTACAAATGCAGACTTGTGCTTGGGAAATGACACGTAATGGGATGGGAATTCAATAATCTTCGGGGCAGGGAAAAATCAAGACCTGTAATTTTTAGCTTGTTTCTTTCTAATGTTCTTCCTTCAGTGAATTCTCAGACTATCACCACACCAACGCTAATAGAAAGTACTGTGAATATGCAATGAAGGGCTGGAGGAGCTATTATCATACCTCCTTGGATCACAGAGAGAACAGAAAAATATGCGTTTCATTCAAATAGAGGGTAGCTTGCTTACTAACAGAAGTTTTTCTAGCTCTTAACTGACTGTGTAATTGTGCTGTGGTTTTTCTGACCATCTTGGACTTGGTAGTTGAACAGGGCTTTTTTATTATCTAAAAAAACAGCTTTGTATATTTAGAAAGCCTAAAGGGTTTGACTAGGAACTGCAAACCAAACTATGCTATGCACTGTATGCAACTTAGCACCAAACCATACCCTAAAACACTTACAGTGCCAATGTAACCGACATGAGAAAGACGTACAATGAAAGAAGCAGAAATATTAAAGAACAAACTTTGAAAAATAATTTTAAAAAGCATTTTCCAAATTCTTCTTTGGAAACAAATTCTGATGTTTGGAATACAAATTCAGAATGGAAAATATGGGGGGAAGAGGGACACTGGTTTTCCTACTTTATCTTTCTTTTTCCCCTAGAACACACTCCCTGATCATTCTGCTCCTCCTGTTTTAAAAAGCAACGCTTGTATATTCATACCATCAAAAGCCAATATAGTTTGCTTCATTTTCCCTGCATGCTTTAGTAAGCAGGCCTGAAGTTTATGAACATTTCCTTCCTTCTGAAACTGTATTTTAGGAGACAGCTTATTTGCCAGAAAAATTAACTCCAGCTACAGCAGCTTTCATCAGGTGAACAAAAACAAGCCTCAAAAGACAATGAAAATAAAAAATTGACAGACTGACTTTTGTCAAAGCTTAAAAAGCTGATGCTTTACAATTTCCAGTCATTTGCACAGATGACTTATTTACGGTATACAGATTTGGCTTTGCTTTCCTATAGATCCCTCTATCTCATGCCCAGCACCCTACAGATGACTGGTACCAGCCAACTAGCAGGTATCCCTACCAATATTCATTTGAGCTGATAAACAAGAATGGGGTCTGCAAGTTGCTGTTAACTTCAAAGAGGAAAAGAAAAATCCCTGATATTAGCACTGTAAACATAAAAAGAACAACTTTATCAATACGCACTAGGTTTGCTTTACACAACATACAGTGAAAGAAAAACCTGAGCTGGAAGTTCCCCAGAACCTGAGCTGCCATTTGCAGCACATGGTTTAATTAGACAAACCACAGCCTCGTGGCTGCTGGGACCACAGCAGGCACTACGGACTACATTAGATTTTTAAAAGTTGAAAATTTTAAGCTAATAATACCATTCATTTCATCTTCTCACTGACCTTTCCACTTCAATTTTCCAAAGCATCTACCCTTTTGCTCACCTTTGCACTGTCCTTTTAACATCGCTATTAAATATTTATATTACAGTAAAGCCCATATCAAAAGCAATACTCTATCTAGAAAGCACTGCGAAATCACATAAAATCATGGCTTTTGCAAAGGATAGCCTTTAATTTACAAAGTAACGATACTGTTGCAACACAGTAGGACAAAAATATCACTGGTAAAATAAGCAAAATATGTTTAACCCAAAGCTAACTACAATAAAGCTACAGGAAGATGTGAGACCTGTTTGTGCAGCAGGCTCTTCGCAACCCCTGGAGCACCTTGACCAGAGCCACACAAAACTTTTCATCTTTTTTAGCTGCACAATTGCAGCTCTGAAATACACAAGCAGCCAGATGAGATTTCAGCTCAACTGGCAATACGTCAGAACTTCTTTTCCACAGCAATCCTTCTACACTATCAAAATAGAGGATTGACAGAACATAACATATGTCAATTGGCATATGCAATACCTCGGAGTAAAATATACACATATTTAACCATATACTGTTACTGCCTGTTGGTAAAGTAACACGTTGTTAACGGTGAAAGGTATAATCTTATCTGAAAAAACACAGCTTCAGCAGCAACATGTGAGTGTGTCCAGAAAATGAAGTTAAAGCAAAGAGTCAGCACAATACATATTGACACAACTAGTAAAATTAGCTATAAAGTGCTCATAAAATAATTAGTTCAAGGGTTTCAAATGTGCCCTGTAGTCATCATGTCTTAGGTAATTAAAGACATCTCCAAAACCAGAATAATCTTACGCCTTATAAGTCTGCAAAGTTGTTTGGTTTAATCTTGCTCCTTGCGTACTTTATTTAATCTAAGTTCCTCCCTGTCCTGAGGAATTCATAACCTTCCACCTTAACACTAGTAAAGCTTACTTGGAGTATAAACAGGTTACAGGAACTGTAATCTCATTAAGATTTGCTCTTAGGCTAGACAGAGAATCACAGGATGGTTTGGGACCTTAAAGATCATCTAATTCCAGCCAAAAAACACCCACCCCACATGACACAGGAAGCCACAATCCCTGGCTTGGGGGAATTCAGCTTTCAAACAAAAAAACATCAGGATTCAATTGTCCTTAAGAAGTTATCACTCTGCAAGTCCACTGAATAATTAAAAAGTCTGCAGTCCAGAAGCCACCTATGTACACTTACACTCCAAAAGTACTTGGAAAGGAAAAGAAAAATGTTAGTCACCATCTCTAAAAAAAAAAAAAAAAAGCTTAAAAAAAATCTTTGAATTTATATGTGTGTGTGTTATTTCTTGCTTTGGTACCACACTTCCAATACACCACAATTGATATAATTCTATTGAATGACAATCAGGTGTGTTAAGGAGATTTCTGACCTACCAGACATGCTTATGAGAATTCATCTATGCTGTAACTCTTATGCAAGTTCTATGTCGATGGACTTCATTTATGTTAGCCTGGAGCTTGGCAGATAGCAAACGACTTGGGGTTAAGTCTGTGGAAAAGAAATAATCTGAGATCTGACTGTACTGAAAAGAATTTTGAACCAAAGATTTTTACCAAACAAATACTGAGTGGTGCTTTGTGCAGCTGTTCTTCAGCTTGGGAAATTTTTTGAGTGAAGAAGAAAAAAAATCAAGATTTCTCCCTGACCAAAGTAACGGTGCCATTTAAAAAGATCTCGTGATGCTTTCCATAAGAATTAATTAAATCCCAGTTTGGCTAATTCACTCAAAATTTATGGCACAATATGGGAAGCATCTGCCACATTCTACATCTGAAACAAACACATTTATTTGACTGATCCAACCTTCAGAATCAAGATATCCAAATATTGCCCTGATACACCATTTCCCTGCAAGTCATGGTCAGGGATCACCGATCCTCTACCCCACCTTCCCCAAATTTCTCCCCCATGTCCAACCTATAGCAAGACCTCTACCTGTCTGCATTCGCTGCTGATTTTCCAAGACCATTTCCCACCTGTATGTCAGAAGAGTTCTGTACTGCAAAAATGGGAGCAGAATTTCATGCTAAACAGGTAGATTACATAATTACAGAAAATCTACTAGAGTACTGAGATGAACATTAAACCAAAGGGAAATGCAACTTTTATTTTCTGACAAGGTGACACTATGGTATTGAGAAGTTAAAGCATCTGCTTACCGCAATCAGAGAAAGAACTGATGCATCTTAAGAAATCAATAACCACCTGTAAGAATTGTTTGCTTATGGATAAATCTCCAAAGTTATGGGAAAGTCCTAGAGCGAATTTCAATCTGAACTTTATTCTTACAGATAAATTCAATAAACTTGCCCTTGGTACCCTTATTTAGGAAAAGCTGAATGTAATAAAGGAGTTATTAAAGGAGCTTATTGAAGGACTAACTAAGGAATGGGTAAAACCTCATAAAAGTCACTGAAAGTAAAGCAGTCTTAGAACAAAACCAGTCTTAAATATCAAGACCAGGTTTCATGTACTTTTATAATAACCGCTCTATTAAGCTTCACGTTGACAAAAAAAAGTTGTGGGTTGTTTTTTCTTTGTTTTTATGTTGTTGTTTTTTTTAAACAGTATCAGCCAAGTGCTAAAACTAGATTTAGGGTGGCAAACAAACAACAGCAGCAGCACTTTTTTCTCCAGAGACTGGCAATTTTATACTTGCAGACTCAAACTGTCTTGCAGCTAACGGCACCCTGTGACAAGCGGGGGCTGTTCTACCAACATGCAAAAATTGACAGCACCATGTGCCAATTTTAGAAACAGCTATCTTCTAATACCAAGCATTAGCAAAAGATGCAGCAAGACAAAGGGAAGTCCTTGAACCCAAATAGCCTTTCTGATTGCAGCCGAGCTCCTCTGACATAAAAGATAGCCCCAAATGTATAAGAATCTATATCGTTAGTAAATAAGTCAATGATTAATGAAAGTACACCCGCTGGTTGTCAGCAGGAACATCGCAGAGTTAGAGGAACAGCTGGATTTGGAGATTTGGCTCTTATATGCTCTCCTACCAATTAGAACCCAACATTTAATTGTCTGGAACAAAGCCCAACTCACTATTTCTTCTTATGCTATGGCCTGATGTTTGAATGTATTTATTTCATTTCAAGGTTACATTCTGTTTATATCTTTTTTTATTAGGCCTGCAGCAAAACATCATAATTGGACACTTTTACGATCACACTGATTCTTATGGTTATTTTTATGACAACGATTGGTGGGTACCTGTTTTTCCTCCCCCTTTGCTTTGCATCTTATTAATTCAAGGCTATTTTTAAAAGTCCAAGAAGAATAGAATGGGAGTGCTGTTTTCCAAGCAGCCACTTTCAGGGAGCTTTGAAAAACAAAGCTATTTTCCTACCCTACCAAACACTCCACAACAGCTATTTCAGTGTTAAACATTCTGTGAAAGAGCACCGCGGCCCACTGAAAGTCAACATTTCTCAACAAGCTTTGCTGTCAGTCTGTGCAGTTCTGCAACAGGCATTATGGCCCTTTAGGAAGTTACTCTATTCCACCTGGTACAGAATATACCGGGCAATCTCTTTTGCTGTGCCTCTTACAGGAGCATATTACATTATTTGACATGTAACCTACTGAATTCCAACGAAATGTCTTGGAGCCAGCCTTGGCCTTCTGGGAGAGCTGGATTTTAGGCTTAGAGAAACACTGTGGTACTGTGGATCTGAAGGAAGAATTTGCAGGACAGCAGAGGCACCCAGCACATTGTCTTCAGCACCTACAGGACTCAAAAAAACATTAAGTACCAGATTCAGCCTGTACTCGAGTACCAGCTGTGAGCGCTTCACAATGCTGAACACAGCAGAGCAATCCAGAACCGACAAAACCAGCAACCTCCTGTTTCAGCCAGCCAGTTAATTACTCAGTGGTACCCAAACCATAAAGTTGGGATGTCTCTATCACATACATACAAAATATAAAGGAGCAAAGCAAAAATACTTCCTCTAAATCGTGACAATCTCCCCATTCACAGCATTCACCTTCCCAGCTTGTCCCATCTCAGCTACTCAGGTCAGGGTGGTGCTAAAAAAAATTACTTATCTATTAATAGGGGCACGGGAAGTTCACTTCAAAATTTATGGCGTCTGCTTTAAAGCATTAGAAAAGATGTTCCCTCCTTCATCAACAAATGGGTTTGATGGAAAGTCTCCAGAAAGATTTTCCTTATAGTGCTGATAAACTTAAGAGCTCAAAACTCTAAGCCACACATGAAAATAGCAATACAGCCTGAAAGAAAATTCACCCAAAAAGTAGTGAAATGATACAAATTAGGCATCTCGTGAACTTAGAAAACTTGGAACAATTAAATAATGAGTAAGAATTAACTATCCTTTTATTTTTTGCCAGAGGTACTAATGCTACTGCAGCATGCCTTAAAAGAGAAAAAAATAAATAATTTACTTATATAATATCTAACACATATTGAGGCAGGCCAGGCAAGAACACTGGTTTTTTGTTGTTGTTGTTTTTAAAGACAGTTAAAAATCATCTCCTCCACCCACACAGAACATCAAACAGTTCTTTAAATTACATATACTTATAAGAAATCAAATTCAGCTAGAACAAGGTGATGCTGTTTTTCAGAAGAATTTCCAGCAAAAACTTCAAGAAAAATACCGTCCAATCTTTTTGTCACAAATTAAGTAACAGATTTTGTTTGTTTTAAAGTTGAGTTTTCATTTTGTTTATTAGGCATTTGATGATTGTGCCTGGAAAAATTTCAGGGAACAGAAAAACAGAATATATAGGCTTTAATTTGAGCAGGTTTCTTCTCTGGCCCCTCAAAGAACACAAACAGCCTCTGCTGCCAATCTGCTCGCTCTGTTTCACTCCAGGACTCAGGGAGCCAGTTCTCTGCTCAAGTTCACTCTCTTCAGTTTCTTCTGAGATGAAATCTGGACTCAAGCAATGGGACCATTTGCTCTACACTCCAGTACAGACAGTATGAGTATGGTTTGTGCCAAACTGAACTTCACCCATCACAGTCCTGAAGCTTTTGCACCCTCAAACACTCCCGGCTGCCTCCTAGGCCCTGGTGGGCCGGGACAACCTTTTCAGCCTGTTTGGCACTATGAAGAACCACCACAAGGATTGCCACAAGTTGCTCAGAGGAAATGCAGAATCACAGAAGCATTAAGATTGGAAAAGCCCTCCAAGATCGTCTGGTCCAACCACCCCCTACCACCAATGTCACCCACTAAACCATGTCCCCAAGCACCAGGCCCAGCCTTTCCTTGAACACCCCCAGGGACAGTGACTCCACCACCTCCCTGGGCAACCCGTCCCAATGCCTGACTGCTCTTTCTGAGCAGAAATGTCTCCTCATTTCCAACCTAAACCTCCCCTGGCACAACATGAGGCCATTCCCTCTGATCCTGTCAGAGTTACCTGTGAGAAGAGGCCGACCCCCAGCTCCCCACAGCTTCCTTTCAGGCAGTTGCAGAGAGCAATGAGGTCTCCCCTGAGCCTTCTCTTCTCCAAACTAAACACCCCCAGCTACCTCAGCTGCTCCTCACAGGACTTGTGTCCCAGGCCTTTCACCAGCTTCGTAGCCCTTCTCTGGACACACTCCAGGGCCTTGATGTCCTTATTGTAGTGAGGGGCCCAAAAGTAAACACAGCACTCAAGGTGCGGCCTCACCAAAGCAGAGTGCAGGGGGACAATCACCTCCCTGGCCTGCTGGCTATGCTCAGCCACACACCCACACAACCAGGAGGTATAGCAGAGCCTAAGCAATGAGGGTAAATAAAAGCAACCTACAACAAGTGGCCCACAGTGAGATGTTAGCTCCGCTTTATAGGAAAGAAACACCGCCTCAGCTGGCAGTCACGTAGCTCCTGGCTGGGCATCAGCACAGCTGGGCCTAACTCCTACCTGCAGCTGGCCTCAGGGAAGTTCCTTCACTTCTGTGCAGTTGACCATTTATCAAATGCTAACAGCAACTAGTTTTTCAAAACACTTCTAAGTTCTGCTGCTGGCAAAAAACTATACAAGAAACATGCAGTTTGCCCACCTTGGATAACCTCTTCGTACAGTGCCACTCCTAGATAAGCTGTACCAAAACAGGAGGGTTTTTAAGGGCAGGGGTGTTTTTTTCCCAATCACCCACGTTCATAAGGGACATTGCTTTTACTTACAAATAAATCACAATATTTACTTGTGAAACTATGAAAATACTTCTGATTTATTTGTAAAGGGATGGTCCATATTTAATTGAACACCCTTCTGTTAACAGTTCTGACAACAACATTGCTTTGAGAGCTGTGACAAAAGAGAGCTAATGCTTTCTAATAGCATATAAAGATTACACCACTGAGATTGACAGAATCATTGGCTTTATGTCACAGAACACAAATGCCTCCTTTCTTCTGTATGATGGTCTGTGCCATAGAAATCCCTTGAAATCTGGGGAAAAACATACAGGGAAATTATGTTTCTACTAAAGAGAAGCTGAAGCAATGAATTTTTTTTTTATATAAATTAAAACAAGCTTGACTAACAACACTATTATACTCAATCACATGAAAGTGACTTAGAGTACTTAATTGACTGTAATTCTCTACAGCACGGACAGTGATATCGGGTACGTGTTTTTCCCCAAGGGAAATCTCATTGAAAAATAAAGCCTGTGTGGATGGACATAATGACTGCGTGCAGGTTTGAAATGACACAAGTAAATAGCAAGTTTTGCAATCAGAATCTTGATTATTGAAATAAACTATTCCCCTTGTGAGCATGACTCCTGACAGATTATAGAGAACACAAACACAGAAAGAATCCCAGCTGCAGGGAGCAGGCACGCATCCCAAAGTCTTCTACAGTTAGTGTGTCAACAGGACCAATGGTTCAACACACTCAGCACTTTGGAAACCTGGGTCTTAGATCTGGAAGAATAAGATCTTTTCTTTAAGGATTATTTCCATTACCTCTTGCATATGAAAGATCATCTCCCTTTTGTCAATTGCTCTCCTACACACTTGTTTCATGTCCCTTAGAACTGTACTGGAAAGTTATTCAAATGGTACAAGGCTGGCAAGACTTGCAGCAGATTCTTTCAGTGAACAACTTGATCCTTCTTCTTTCATGGGAAGGAAAAAAGCCTTACATTAGACAGAGGTTAAGAGCATACAGTCTTAGGTTTTCTTTGTAGAAAGCATGAAGCAGAACAGAGGAAAAAAAAGGCTCTATTAGTAATGTTGATCCACATTTTGATGAAAGCTTAAAATGTAAATGAAAAGAGAGAGAATAGGGATGAAGCATCTTTAAACTTGCAACAAATCATTTTATATTGATAGAGTCCTGGGCTTAAATCCAAGCACAGCTATTGCCTTAATGCAGACTGATTTCAGGAGACTTAAAAATAGCCAAGATACTATGGTGATTGGCAGG